>NC_051069.1:94978319-95278319 GCF_004664715.2 Peromyscus leucopus | reverse complement strand
CTGAATGATCCACGCTTTGAGGGCCGCATGCAGCAGCGAGCGTCGCAGCAGGGTGCCACGCCACCAGGCTTGAAGGAGCACCGCTGCAGATGTTTTTGTCAAGGCGCGAGTTTTTTCTGTCTTGGCGGGAGTCTTTTCTGTCATGGCGGGAGTCTTTTCTGTCATGGCAGGAGTCTTTTCTGTCACGGCAGGAGTTTCTTCTGGGCCTTGCAAGAGAGAAAAGACCACTTAGGACACTTAGGAAGTTCAGGGTGTGCCACACAGGAATCCTGATCCTCCGTTAAGGAGGTGCAGGACCCAGCCGGGCCACAGCTGTACCCAGGTGACCAGCTACGTAAGCCTTCCTCTGGTATATGCAGGTTAATTGGCGGGAATTCGTCAACATGACCTCTGAGTGTCTGGGCATGCCTGTCCATAAGACGGGGGCATTTGCCCTAGCTACCTCACCCAGTTTTCCAGGGGTTGTCTCATTGGTCAGTCTAGAGCAAGACACCGTGATTTAGAAGTAAAATGATTTTAAGATTCACTGGGGAGGGGGGTGGGACCTGGAGAGATGGCTCAGTGGTTAAGAGTACTGACTGCTCTTCCAGAGGATCCAGGTTCAATTCCCAGCACCCACAGGGCAACCCACAACTGTTAACTCCAAGATCTGACACCCTCACATAGACATACATACAGGTAATGCACCAATGCAAATAAAGTAAAAATAAATAAATTTGGCAGTTGAGATTACTGGCTGCTCTTCCAGAGGTCCTGAGTTCAAATGCCAGCAACCACATGGTGGTTCACAGCCATCTATAATGGGATATGACTCCCCCCTCTTCTGGCATGCAGGCGTGCATACAGAGAGCATACCATATACATAAATATTTAAAAAAAATTCACTTAGGCAGGACCACCTCCTTGGGATCCAGAACCTTCTGTCCAACAATCTACCAGAGAACTGTTACCCACCCATGTTATCAACAGTTGAAACTTCAGTTAGCATTTACATTATTGCAAACATACATGCCTGCACATACTCAGCATGTAGCATGTTTAGAACATGCTTCTTCATTTTCTTTAATGATAATTCATTTTTTTAAACATTTATTTATTGCTGGGTGGTGGTGCACATCTTTAATCCCAGCACTCGGGAGGCAGAGATAGGCGGATCTCTGTGAGTTCAAGGCCAGCCTGGGCTACAGAGCAAGATCTAGGACAGGCACCAAAACTACACAGAGAAACCCTGTCTCGGAAAAACAAAATAAAACAAAAGATTTATTTATTTTATGTGTATGAATACTCTATCTGCATGTATACCTGCATGTCAAAAGAAGGCAACAGATCCCATTATAGATGGTTGTGAGCCACCATGTGGGCCCTGGGTATCAAACTCAGGACCTCTGGAAGAGCAGCCAGTGCTCTTAACCACTGAGCCATCTTTCCAGCCAGATGATTTTTTTTTTTTTTTTGAGACTTTCATCCTATAGCCCAAGCTGATCTGGAACTCACTATGTAGCCCAGGCTGGCCTCAAATTCATAGCAATTTGTCTGCTCAGCCTCCCAGGTACTTGATTACTTATGCCTTGTTCTGATTATTATTTAATCAGCTCTCTTTCCTTATTTGGGAAGAAAATAGGGAAGAAGATAAAAATGTTTTTCCTGGTTCCAAGTCAACAAGACCCCACTTCTGGCCTTTCTTGTTTGTTTGTTTGAGATGGGGTCTTACTATGTGGCTCTGGCTGTCCAGTAACAGGCTGGCCTTGAATTCAGAGATATCCTTTTGCCTCTGCCTCCCTGAGTGCTGGGATTAAAGCTGTGGGCCACTACACCCAGCTATTTCTGGCCTTTCTTACACTACTAACCATGGAGGGGGAATCCCCTACTATGGTAACTAGGAGACCTTACCCTACCTTACCAAATGTATCCAACCTTCAGACATTGTGAATGACATTACCACCTACAAAGTTCACATGAAAAATACCACATAACTGAGTTACAAAACAAAATCAATCACACACATAAACCTCATAACATTTTAAGGAAGCTTCAAGTTTTATATTGGGCCACGGTCATAGCTCTCCTCATCTGCATGCTGCCCGTGGGCTGTGGGGTGGACACACCTGGACAGATCAATCTCTTATAAAGCATTCAGTGCCCTGACTTAGGCATGCATGGTTGAACCCCCCTCAGATCTATATTCTACGAAATTACCCATGGTTAGGGGCTAGATGTTCCCATCACCCTCTGGTCTGCGCTTCTCTAGCTCTGATCCAGCAGAGAGAATAGTAAGGACAGAGTGATGATGTCACAAGGGCCCCTATGACCCAAGCACCAGAATGGCTTCTGACAACTGGTATTCTCAGCCCCTGTGTGATGAGTCATCGGCTGGGAAGGGGGCTCCATTACACACATATACAAATCAACACAACCCATTTCTTTATACTGCTCAAATCTACTTGCCTCCCACGGTAAGTTTTCACTCCTCCAAAAGCTTCTTTTGGGGGGCTGGAAAGATGACTCAGTGGTTAAGAACACTGGCTGCTCCCCCAGAGGACCTGGGTTCAATTCTCAGCACCCACATGGCAGCTCACCTCTGTCTGTGACTCCAGTTCCTGGGGGATCCAACATACTCACACAAACATACATGTAGGCTAAACACCAATGTACATAAAATAAAAATAAATTATTTTTTTTAAAGCTTCTTTGGGGCTGGAGAGATGGCCCAGTAGTTAAGAGTCCTGGTCGCTTTCCAGGGGAGCTGGGTTCGATCCCCACTGCCTACATGGTGGCTCACAAGCACGTGTAACTCCAGTTTCAGAGAATCCAACACCCTCTTCTGGCTTCCATGAGCACTACCCACCCACATGTGGTGCGCAGACATACAGGCAGGCAAATACTCATACACATAAAATAAGAATAAAAAAAACTTGTAAGATTTACTTATTTTAGTGGGTACCGAGATGGGTGCCCTGTTTCTTTAGCCATCACAATACATCAATGTGAAAGTTAGTGTCGTCAACTTGACAGAATCTAGAATCACCTGGGAGATGGGCCTCTGGGTGTCATCTTAAGTTAGGGCAGAACCGTTCCCTAGGCAGGAGATCCCTGCCTGGGTTTATGAGTAAAGAGAGCTGAGCAGCAGCTGGCTTACTTCACTGCTTCTTGCTCTTAGATGCCCTGTGACAGCTGCGTCAGGCTCCTGCTGCTCTGATGTTCTGGCCATGATGGACTGTGCCTTGAACTCAGAGATACAATAACCTCTTCCCTCCTTAGGCAGCTTTTGACTGAGTATTTTATCACAGCTGGAGAGATGGTTCAGTGGTTAAGCACTGGCTGCTCCTCCAGAGGTCCTGGGTTCAATTCCCAGCACCCACATGGTGACCCACAACTGTCTGTAACTCCAGTTCGTGGGAGTCCAGCGCCCTCTTCTGGCCTCCAGGGTGACCCATGTGTGTAGTGCACAGACACACATGCAGGCAAAACACCCATACATACAAAGTCATAAAGAAATGTAAAGAAACTAAGATAAATCAATATTAGCAGGGCTAAGCAAACCACCATCTTTCCGGCTCACAGAAAAGCAGTTCTCATAAAGGTTGGAAATGTTCAGTACATATCTTATCACAGTGGAATGCTTCAAAAACTAAAATGTGAAAAATGAGACTGCAAAGAAAATGAATTTCCAACTTGCTGGTTTGCTAACCAAACACAGAAAGCTCTTACCGGAAGTGAGTTTAATTAAATCAGCTTGATTGCAGCAGCTGAAGAAACGCATCCAGAAAAAAACAACCGCAGCATTAGCTTTTCAATGAAAAGAGCTGCTGAGGAACTGAAGACATTGACGGGGGACATCAACAGTCAATTTTAAAACAAGGAGAATGTTTTCAAGAGGTTTTCTTTGGCTCTTAATGAGTTGACAGATGCACCAATACAGACCAGCTGTTGTTACTGTCAGGGCAAACACCAGCTTTGAAGTGGCTGAGAATGAGCTATAAATAGTATGCATGAAACAAATAACAGAATATCTGTTGAAGAAGTCAAGGGGAAAAATAAACAAACACTCAACACCACTTGACATGGATTCTTCCTTGGAAGTGAAAAGCCTGATGGCACTGAAAACAGTTGTGGAACAGAGTGTGGGGGGGGGGGGGAGGAGACAAGCTTGCAAAACAAAAGGCTTGGGCCGAGGCTCAAGGACAGAGCGCTTGCCTAGCATGCACAAGTCCCTGGGGCTTTGACCTCAGCACCACAGACAAAAGTGTGTGTTGCTTAAAGCCTATGGCTTCTCCGTGTGTCCGCATCCGTTGATAGGTAAGTTATGGAAAACCATGGAATCTACTGTGTTGCACTAGAGAGCCATTCGGCATCCTCAATGATGGCTAACATCATCAAACATTCCATGAATGTTTGTCAAAAATCAAAGCTGGATAAGCTGACTTGCCCAGCCACGCTGGCCTAGCAGTGAGACTATTTGACTGAAAACAAGGTTCAAAATCTCTGAATAAGAAAAACCATTTGCAGCTACTAGCATCAAACCCTGACCAGCCCTGAAAAGAAACCGTGCTCTACTTCTGTCTTAGTTAGGGTTTCTATTGCTGTGAAGAGACACCATGACCACAGCAACTCTTACAATGGAAAACATGGGGGCTGGCTTACAGTCCAGAGGGTCAGTCCATTATCATCATGGTGGGACATGGTGGTGTGCAGGCAGACGTGGAGTTGGAGGAGCTGCGAGTTCTACATCTTAGATCGACAGGAAGTGAACTGAGACACTGGGTGAAGCTTGAGCATATATGAGCCCTCAGAGCCCACCCCCACAGTGACACACTTCCTCCCACAAGGCCACACCCACTCCAACAAAGCCACACCTCCTAATAGTGCCACTCCTGTGAACTTATGGGGACCAATTACATTCAAACTACCATACCTACCTTCACGTTTCTTTTCCATTTTTAGGGTTTTTATTCTTTAGGATTTTTTAAAATTAGCATGAGAGAAGGGGCTGGGGAGATGGCTTAGAGGACAAAGCACTGGCTGCTCTTTCAGAGGACCCAGGTTCAGCTCCAAGCACCCACATAGCAGCTCACAACCACCTGTAATTTCAGGGGTTCTGATGCCCTCTTCTGACTTTGATGGGCATTACATGAATATGGTGTACAGACAGACATGCAGGCAAAATTCAGACACGTAAAATAAAATAAATAAACCTTGTTTTTAAAGTTATAAAAATCTATAAATAAAGATGACTAGTATGCAAAGTAATGTTTCCTTTTGGCAATTTCATACATGGGTGTGTGTGTGTGTGTGTGTGTGTGTGTTCAGGGGCACATGTGTGTTCAGAGGTACATGTATGTATAGAAGCTGTAGGTCAACACTAGACCCTTAGGTCAATTCCTCAGACACTGTCCGCCTTCCGTTGTGTCCCTGCTCTTTAATTGGTTTTTTGTTATTGTCTCGTGTTGTTTGGGCGTTTTGTTGTTTTGTTTTGTTTTGTTTTGTCTGTTTTTTTAAAGATTCATTTGTGTATTTTATGTATTGGGGTGTTTTGTCCGCTTGTATACCTGCACACCAGAAGGAGGCATCAGCTCCCATGGGACTACAGTTACAGACAGTTGTGAGCCACCATGTGGGTGCTGGGAATCGAACTCAGGACCTCTGCAAAAGCAGCCAGTGCTCTTAACCGCTGAGCCAGTTCTCTAACCCCTTGTTTTGTTTTTTAGACAGGGTTTCTCTGTGCAGCCCTGGCTAACCTGGAGCTTGCTACATAGACCAGGCTGGCCTGGAACTCAGCGACCCGCCTGCCTCTGCCTCCCAAATGCTGGGATCAGAGGTGTGGGCCACTACACTCTGCCTATACCCCTACACCTCTGTGTGTGTGTGTGTGTGTGTGTGTGTGTGTGTGTGTGTGTTCAGGCATACTTCCCAGAAATCAGATGACAGCATTGTGGAGTCAATTCTCTCTTTCCGCCTTGTGGAGATCGGGTCTCCGTTTCTGCCATGCTGTACACTCTAGGCCACCTGGCCCATGAGCTACAAGGAAATTCTCTTTCTCTGCCTCCCCTCCGGAGTGCGGGGATTGCATACGAACACCAATGCATCTGGATTTTTTACACAGATTCTGGGGACTGAACTCAGGTTGTCAGGCTTGCTCGGCAAACACTTTTACCCACTGGGCGGTCTCACAGGCCCCACCCTTCTTTCTGTTTTTAGATTCTCGTTGGCCTGGAGCTCACCAATTCAGCTAAACGAACTGGCTGTCAAGCCCCGGGAATTTGTCTGCCTCCACTTCCCAGTGCTGGACTTACAAACCTGTGTCACTACCCCTGGCTTTTTAATGAGTGCTAGGGGTTGGAGTCAAGTCTTCGCTATGGAGGAGTAAGCCGTTACCAGCTGCGCTCCAACGCTGTTCTTGGTTTTCTTGGGGGGCTTTTTTGTTTGTTTTGAGACAAGGTTTCATGTAGCCCAGGCTTCCCTCAAACTCACTTTGTAGCCAGGCAGTGGTGGCTCGTGCCTTTAATCCCAGCACTTGGGAGGCAGAGGCAGGTGGATCTCTGAGTTTGAGGCCAGCCTGGGCTACAGAGTGAGTTCCAGGACAGCCAGTGCTTCACAGAGAAACCCTGTCTTGAAAAAACAAAGTAAAGCAAAATAAAACAAAATCAAACTCACTCTGTGGCTGGGCCTGGCCTTGAACTCCTGACCCTCTTGCTTCCACCTCCAAGTACTTAACTATAGGCATGTACCACACCAGGTCTTTGTTCTTGTTCTCTTCCAACACTCCAGTCCCTCTGCCTCCCTCCTGCTGGTCCCTTCCCTTCCCCGATAGACCCTTTCTGGTTTCATGTCACATGCATTCTATTCTCCTTTGTTTGTTTGTTTGTTTGTTTGTTTGTTTGTTTGTTGAGACAGGGTTTCTCTGTGTAGTTTTGGTGCCTGTCCTGGATCTTGCTCTGTAGACCAGGCTGGCCTCCAACTCACAGAGATCTGCCTGCTGGGATTAAAGACGTGCACCACCACCGCCCTGCTCCCCGCTTCCCTTTAGAGGCCTTTTTCTCTGGGGCTGGAGAAACAGCTCAGTGATTAAGAACACTGGCTGGGGCTGGAGAGATGGCTCAGAGGTTAAGAGCACTGCTTGTTCTTCCAGAGGTCCTGAGTTCAATTCCCAGTAACCACATGGCGCCTCACAACCATCTATTAATGGGATCTGGTGCCCTCTTCTGGCCTGCAGGGATACGTGCAGACAGAACACTGTAAGAAATAAAAAAAAAAAAAAAAAAAGAACACTGGCTGCTCTTCCAGAGGACCAGGTTCTATCCCCAGCCCCCACACAGCAGCTCACAACCACCCATCAACTCCAATACCAGAGGATCCAATGTTATCTTCTCACCTCTGTGGGTATCAGGTACAGACATACATGCAAGCAAAATCCCCACACATAAAATAAAATCATAATATATTTTTCTCCTCTCATATGTCTTCTTGTTTCTTGATGAATTAAACCCAAAATTAAAAAGAAAACTATATATAGGGGCGGGAGAGACAGCTCGGTGGGTGAAAGCACTAGCTGTCCTTCCAGAGGACCTGGGTTCAATTCCCAGCACCCACATGGCCACTCACAACTGTCTGTAGCTCCAGTCAGTTCCAGGGGACCTGGCTCCCTCACACAGACATACATGCAGGTAAAACATCAAAGCACATAAAAAAGCAAAACTGTGAGGCTTGCAGCTAACATTTGTACTCTGGCAAAGTCGTGGCACAAAGCAGTAATTTTGAATCCTAAGTGATGCTGAGCTTTGCTGCATACTTCCTGTGCCACCAGGAGACTTCCACTCATACACAAATCTGCACCGAGATATTCTGAGCTCGTGTTTCAGATACAGCAGCCACTGTCTGTCAGTTTTTCCATGCAAAGATGAACATGGTTTCCGTATGTCCAGATGTATTTATCAAGAAACTGAAGAGCGACCACCCACATCTCAGATGGGAATAATCCGTGGTACGATGACACATTTAAGGGAAATATCAAGAGGGAAACCTAACAGAACTCTGTAACTGTCTCCCAAGTGATAAATATTCTCAATAAAGAGAGTATGTTCGTAGATGTGTAGCAGTGTTTGGAGGTGCCAAAGATTTTACACAGTAGCTGTATTGTGAAAAGGAAATTTCAAAGGTGAAATATGTAACATTTCATTAAAGACAAGCATTTCCTCTTTAGAAATTTATTCTATTTATTTATTTTTGAAACATGGTTTTTCTGTGTAGTCCTGGCTGTTCTGGAACTTGCTCTGTCGGCTGGCCCGGAACACAAAGAACCACCCGCCTTGTGCCTCTGCCTCCCAAGTGCTGGGATTAAAGGTGTGTGCCACCCTTTGGGCCTCAAGACAAGCATTTTCTTCTATGTTTTTTTTAAGTATTTATTTATTATATATACAGTGTTCTGCCTGCATGCCAGAAGAGGGCACCAGATCTCATAACACATGGTTGTGAACCACCATGTGGTTGCTGGGAATTGAACTCGGGGCCTCTGGAAGAGCAGCCAGTGCTCTTAGCCACTGAGCCACCTCTCCAGCTCAAGACAAGCATTTTTTATTGATTTTTTTCATTGTTGCTTTAGGGTTTTGTTGTTTCTTTTTGGGAACAGAGTGAAGAAGCCTAGGCTTGCCTTGAACTTGCTATGTAGCTAAAGATGACCTTGAACTGTTGTGGAATATTATTTTAACTAGGAAAAGATGTATTACATTTGGGACTGGAGAGATGGCTC
Organism: Peromyscus leucopus; assembly: GCF_004664715.2. Lineage (NCBI taxonomy): Eukaryota > Metazoa > Chordata > Mammalia > Rodentia > Cricetidae > Peromyscus > Peromyscus leucopus. The sequence goes on along the minus strand of NC_051069.1, from coordinate 95,269,576 downwards.
AGAGGTTAAGAGCACTGGCTGCTCTTCCAGAGATCATAAGCAACCTCATGGCTCACAATGATCTATAATGCATTCTGGTGTCCTCTTCTGGCCTGGCATACATTGCAGGCATACATGCAGGCAGAACACTGTGTACACAATAAAAAGCAAATCCTTAAAAAAAAAAAAAAAAAAAAAAAAAAAAAAAAAAAAAAAAGATGGGTTACATTTGTTTATGTTTCAGAACATTACTTTAACTGTGTAAAGGTGTGTTACATTTGTTTATGCTACATTTGTTTAATGATGTAAAGATGTGCTGCATTTGTTTCACCTTGCCTGCCTAAGGCTCCTGATTGGTCTACTAAAAACTGGAATGGCCAATAGCTAGGCAGGAGGAGGATATGCAGGGTAGGCAGGCAGAGAGAATAAATGGGAGGAGAACTCTAGGCTTGAGAGGAAAGAGAAGAGAGAGGAGAAGAGAGTGAGGGGAAAGAGAGGGACATGTCTGGGCCAGAAGCAGTGAAAGGAAGACAGACAGAAGGAAAGAAAAGAAAAAAGCCCTGAGGCAAAAGGTCGATAAAGAGAAACAGGGTAAGTTAAAAAGAGCTAGCCAGAAATGAGCCTAAACTAGACTGAGCGTTCATAACTAATATTAAGTCTCCATGTCATGATTGGGAGCTGGGTGGCAGCCCAAAAGAAAAAGCTGCTACATTGAACTCTTGACCCTCGTGCCTCCAGATTCCCAGCTCTGGAAGGAATTACAGGCATAAGTCATCACATCCAACTTTGCAATTGACTATGACCAGAGGAAATATTAACTTTCAGCTTCCATTACATAACACACACACATAGAATGTTCTCAAATATTATAGTACATTACAAAGATTGTTTTTCAAATATTGAAACTGTGTATCTGATATAAGCCCATCTAGTCGTGGTGTATGTATTGACATGCAATATATAATAGACTTTAGATTTAGTAAATGTTTGTTAAATTAGATTTGCTAATACTTCATTGACTTTTTTTTTCTTTCTGTGTTCATGAGGTATATTGGTAATTTTGTATTTTTGTATTATCCTTCTTTGGTCTAGGTATGAAGGTTGTGTTAGTTAATTTCCCACCAATATAATATGTTTGAAGCAATTATTTATTTTTATAAGTCTGTTTGGGTCCAGAGAGGTATCTCAATTGTTAAGAACATTTGCTGCCCTTCCAAATACCCCACCGAAGACAGCTCACAGATGCCTGTCACTCTGGCTCCAGCAATCCATCTGACTGCCTCTTCCGGTCTTTGTGGGTACCTGCATACACATGCTCATATCCACACATGTCGACATAAAAATAAAATCAAGATTTTGCTAAGTTTGTTTTTTAGTTTAGTTGCTGTTGGATTTGGTTTGGATCTGGTTTTTTGGCAGTGCTAAGGATCAAACCTAGGGCCTTGTGTATGCTTGGCAAGTACTCTACCACAGAGCTATAGCTCAGACACTAAGACAATCCTTATTTGGGCTTACAGGTCTGTGGGTTCTGCCAGGATCCAGCAGTCCCATTTCTTTAGGCTTCTGGTACAGGGAGTGTAAGGGACCCCCAAGACCAAGTTCTCAGCACAAAGGAGATTATTTGCCCGAGAGGGACAGAGGGTAAGGAGTAAGAGACAGAGACAAACCAGGTGGCAGTGCACACCTTTAATCATAGCACTCAGGAGGCAGAGGCAGTTGGATCTCTGAGTTCAAGACCAGCCTGGTCTACAGAGTGAGTTCCAGGACATCCAGGAATATGCAGAGAAACTCTGTCTCAAAAAAAGAAAGAGAGAGAGAGAGAGAGAGAGAGAGAGAGAGAGAGAGAGAGAGAAGAAGAAAGAAGAAGAAGAAGAAGAAAGAAGAAGAAGAAGAAGAAGAAGAAGAAAAACAAGAACAAGAACAAGAACAAGAACAAGAAACAAAAAAATGAGAGCAAGAGACAAAGACAGGAGATAGAGGATGAGGGAGAGGGGGCAGGGATGTTTGTCCGGGGGCAGGGGAAGAAGAAAATGGACTGTCTCTGGCTAGAGAGCAGACAGCTGCGCCCCATAGGCAAATAGTGGCTTATAAAGGTAAGCTCGTGTTAGGATGAGGTGTTTAATTTTAATTGGATGTGTTAATTAGGTGAGCCAAAGGGGGCTTTTGATTGCTAGACTTCAATCCTTTGATAGCTGGACCTTGGTGGTCAGCCTCAGGAGGAGGATATGGCCAAATAAGGGAATAGACCTTGGTGGCTAGCTTCAGGAATGTAGTCTAACGGTTTTTAGTAAGGCAGAGGGGCTGGGGGAGAAGGGCAAGGCCTGCCAGAGCTGTGTTTGCCATGCTCAGGCCTGTAGAGTCCCTTCAGGGAGCACATGATGCCTGAAGTGTCAGACATGCTGAAACAAAGAGGAAGAGAGAGAGGCAGGTATCCCACAATCCCCTTCAAAGGCATCAACCCAGGGTTGGAGAGATGGCTCAGTGGTTAAGAGCACTAACTCTCCTAGATGACCCTGGGTTCAATTCCCAGCATCCACATGGTGACTCACTACCATCTGTGACTCCAGTTCCAGGGGATCTGTAGCATGAATCTTAAAAGTTCTTATTAATAAAATCAAACCCGAGGCGAGTTATTGGGGTCCATGCTGGTAGATCAGAGAGACAGAACAAGCCACAGCTATCTCACCTTGCCAATTCCTCAGCTGGTCCTGTTTCCTCAGACTGGAGGCCTCTGAGTCCTCATCTGGAATGGGTCTCAGCTGAATTGCTGCTCAAAAGCCTGAATGCTTAACCAGCCAAATCTTAACCAGCCAAATGCCTCTAGTTTCTGGTCCTCACGCCTTATATATCTTCCTGCTTTCTACCACCACTCCCTGGGATTAAAGGCTGGCTTTCTAGGATTAAAGGTGTTTCCAATGTGGCCTTGAACTCACAGAGATCCAGAGGGATTTCTATCTCTGGAATGCTAGGATTAAAGGTGTGAGTGCCACCATTTTCTAGCCTTTGTATCTAGTGGCTGTCTGTTCTCTGACCCCAGATAAATTTATTAGAGTACACAATATTTTGGGGAACACAATACCACCACAGGGATCTGACACCCTTTCTGGCCTCTGTGTGCATCAGGCACACAAAACACCCATACACATATTTTTTTTAAGTTAACAACCCAAGAACCTTCCACAATGCCCCACTTTTCAAAGGCTCCACTACCTCCCAGTAAGCATCATCGGGATCAAGTCTTTAGCACAGGAGACTTTGGACAGCCACATCCAAGTCACGGGGTAATGGTGACCTCAAAAAAAAAAAAAAAAAAAAAAACCAGCTGGGAAAGTGTCCCCTCTTCTGTTTTATGGAAAAAATGCTGTGCAGAATTGGTATTGTTTACTTATAAATGGTAGAGTTTACCAGTTAAATTATCTAGAAGGTTTTAAACTACAATTTCAATTTTTACAGAAACTATAAGATTATTTAAGTTATCCCATAAATAAGCAGGAAGGTCTGGTAGTTTGGAGTTCACAGAACTGATTCATTTTATCAGGTTCATTTATGTTCAGTTATTTATAATATTCCCCTGCTAATAGGGGCCATGGGAGGTTCTGGTGCAGAAACAGCCCAGCAGAACTGCCCCAGAGTGAGCGCAAAGGGCAGGTCTTTTAGCTATTCGCCTGGCTCAGTCGTTGGGGTTGGGACTGCCCTCTGCCACTGTGTGTGACGCTATTCCTGGAAAGATGTGAATAAATGTCTGCTCCCTCAGACAGTGAACAGATAACAGAAGTAAGGATGCCACCCAAGACCGAGCTGGTTAGCCAGTGAGTTCTGTTGGGGTTACTTACAGGAGCAGTGGTGAGGGTTGGTTATTTACAGGGGCAGAAATGACTCAAAGACCGTGATATCACCAAAACTCACCCCAATATGGGTGACGGCTGATAAAGCTGGGAACCTGGAGCACGCTGCACAGCCTGCCAGCCGCTCAACAGATTGGAGCGTTTCTCTTTCAAGCAGCTCATCCCAGGCAGCTGGTTGGGCTCTGGCTCTTCCAAGTAGCTCAGAGGGTCTCTCCATCTCCCAGGCAGCTTGGCTGACCTGAGCCTCCTGTGACTGACAAGCTTCCCTCCAAGATGGACACTTTAGTTTTGTCCTGGAGGAAACTGCTACACAGTAGCCCTGAAGCCCTGTAGAAGCAGACAGCCGCACACAGAAACCCCAGGAGCTGAGGCAGCAAGTGCATTGTTGATGTTTGGCCAGAGCCCACATCTCTACCCTCCACTGTCCATGGCAGGGCAAGAGTCCCAGGTCTGTAGACATTTACAGTTTGTGTGTGTGATGTATCTACATGTTCATGTGGGTGTGTCTGCAGGTGATCTTTCCTGCAGAGACCAGATGACATCAGATGTCTTCCTTGATACCTTGTCCCTTATTTTTTGAGACAGGGATCCACCTGTATCTGCCCCCACAGTACTGGGGTCACAGATGAGCACCTCTAGGCGTCTGAACTCAAGTCCTCCTGCTTGGACAGCAGGGACCAACAACCCTCTCTCCAGTATTCATTTACATTTATTCTTAATATGTGCAGACATACTGCCATCTCATTCTGTGTCTCCTTTCTTCTTGCTCTTCTTTCTCCATTGTCAGGTTGATAGGCTTGTCCATGAGTTTCAAGTCTGGTGAATGCTGCCCTTCAACCATCCTCAAAACTGAGTCAGCTCTTGTTAGTTTATTCATGTCCACACCCCACACTGCTCACCAAAAGAACCAACTTTGTTTCCAATGTCAGGATACTTGCTAGCCAGTGTCTTCAGGAGCTGTAGGGCAGATCTTCTGGGAAGGTGTGTGTGTGTGTCTGTGTGTCTGTGTGTCTGTCTGTCTGTGTCTGTGACTGTGTCTGTCTGTGTATTTGAGCCAGAGTTGTATGCTGTAGCCTGGCCTGGCTTACTGTGTAAGCCAGACTATCCTCAAACTCATCTCCTGCCTCAGCCTCTCAAACACTGGGATTCTGGACTTGAGCCGCCTTACCTGATGAGAACAGCTCTTAATGGCTTCCTAGAACCAAATGGACATTTTTACCATCCTACCTTCATGCTCTTCTTTCCGAAGCTGTAAGCCTGATGGTTAGTGCTGGAGGAGGGCAGGGGGAGAACTTAGTGGATACTTTAGTTCCTGATAACACTGTGGAACCAACACAGCAGGCCCGCACTGTCCACTCCTGGGCTCTTGTATGTGATATAAAAACAAACACCCAATCTGTGTGACTTACCGTCCTTTAGATTTCTGCTTTAGGGGAACATAGCCTCTGAATTGTGTGGAAGAGATGCCTGTTCCTTCTTCCCATGCTTACACTAAACATTAGCACATTTTCAGGGATGGAAAATGACTCAGCAGTTAAGAGCACTTGATACTTTTCCAAAGGACCTGGGTTCAATTCCCAGAGCCCACATAGTGACTCACAGCCATCTGTAGCTCCAATTCCAGATAATACAACTCCTTCTGGATTCCCTGAACACCAGGCACAGAGTGGCATGCAGACAGACACGCAGGTAAACACCCGTACATGTAAAATATTAAGACTCCGACCAGGCATGCTGCTGCACATTTTAAATCCCAGCACTCTGGAAGGCAGAGGCAGGTGGATTCCTGTTCGAGGCCAGCATGGTCTACACAGGGTAGCCAAGGCTTCATAGCAAGAACTTATCTCAACACACACACACAGAGAGAGAGAGAGAGAGAGAGAGGAGAGAGAGAGAGAGAGAGAATAAGGTCTGGCCTTTGAAACCAAACTACTTAAAATAAACAAATATTAGCACATTTTACTTTGCATCATAGAAAATCTATGATCAGGCAAGAACTTTGGCCTGGCCTTGTGGTGGTGGTGGTGGTGGTGGTGGTGGTGCACGCCTTTAATCGGAGGCAAACGGATCTCTAAGTTCAAGGCCAGTTTGGTCTACAGATGGAGTTCCAGGACAGCTGGGGGCTACACAGAGAAACCTTGTCTCAGGAAACACACACACACACACACACACACACACACACACACACACATTCAGCCCGCTCCCCCTTGCTCCCCCGCCTCCAGCAGCCTCCTGTGTTGCCATCATCTGAGACTACACTCCTATGTTATAGAAATCCACATATAGAAAAATCTTGTTCAGTTGTGAGAATAAATCTTTTTTAAGATTTGTTTGTTTGTTTTATTTATTTATGTATACAGTATGTCTGTGTGTCAGAAGAGGGCACCAGATCTCACTATTGATGGTTGTGAGCCACCATGTGGTTGCTGGGAATTGAACTCAGGACCTCTGGAAGAGCAGCCAGTGCTCTTGACCTCTGAGCCATCTCTCCAGCCCCGAGAATAAATCTTAGTGACACCTGTTCATCGACGCTTCTTGTGTCACGCTCCTGAATCTGCTCTTGTCATTGAATTTACTCCCCGGAAATGCTTTCACAGAAGGGCTGGGGAGACAGCCCAAGTCTGTAAAATGCTTTCTGCACAAGCATGAAGCCCTGAGCTTTGCTCCGGAACCCACATAAGACAGCTAGGTGTGGTGGTGTGCCACTGTAATCCCGGCACTTGGGGAGGAGGGCGGGCAGCAGGACCGAGAGTTCAAGGTCGCCAGGCGGTAGTGGCGCACGCCTTTAATCTCAGCACTCAGGAGGCAGAGGCAGGTGGACCTCTGTGAGTTCGAGGCCAGCCTGAGCTACAGAGTGAGATCCAGGACAGGCACAAAGCTACACGGAGAAACCCTGTCTCAAAAAACAAAAAACAAAAAACAAAAAAAAAAAAAGTTCAAGGTCATAGCTACTCTTAAGATGAGTTACATGAGACCTCATCTTTAAAGGAAAAAAAGGAATGACTTGCACTTTGTTCTCCTATTTGGTGATATTTGGGGGTCATAGGTCGCTCAGGGCTCCTTGATCTCTTTCAGAGCACTGCACTTACTCCACACTCTTCCTCCACACAGCATTACTAAGAGCACCCATGCCGAGGTAACCTGCTTATCTCTTTTCCTCTTGACTACTGTTTTCTCTCCCTCCGTTATGACACTGCCCTGTGACCTGTGTGGCGCGCCATCTGTCTCCCTTCATCTTTTAAGGGCCAGTGGGTCCCTTCAGGAATCTTGCCCATGCTCTCCATCTTTGCTCTCCTTTCCTGGGCACTCAGACATGCCTGGAACCTTTTCACTTTGTGTCCCTTGTTTGGCTTTTCCCAATCTTTGCATTTCTCTGCCCTTTTGAACTGCAACCCAAGGGGGTCTTTCATGTCAAATGCTCCAGTCTGTCCTTATCATGTCCTGTCCCATCAGTTAGTGGCCTATCGTGTTCCTCTCTAATGGCTCTTTGATGATTGTTATCTCTGGCTAACGAAGCCCCTTCCATCCACCCAGGATATTAATTTCACTCTTTGGTGGTGGCCATGTCAGAGGAGCTGCCGTCAGCAACGGAGCTTACGGAGTGCATTCCCTGGAGAGCACAGCCGCAATGGGTGCACCCCGGAGAGGCAAAGCAGAAGAGGAGGAGGAGGAGAGGAGGAGGGGGAATTGGAAAGGGGAGCAGTAGTAGAATGAGCTGAGTTTGGGACTGAAGGTCTCATACAAACTCTCAAACTCGCAGACAGAGGAAGGCAGGAACAGGGAAGTCCTTCAAGTGCTAATGAGACACCAGGACTCTGAAAAGACACAGGGCAGGGCAGAGAAGAGAACAGAGAGATCATGCCTGCGTATGAGACAGACAGCTGGTGCCCGAGATCTCTGGGAAGCAGCTCAGAACCTCTATGAGGACCAGCTGGCCAGAGAAGTCAGTAAGGTAGAGCTGGACACAGGGCTCCCAGCCTACAATCTTGTCGGCAAAGACCCAGCTCTCCGAGACACTCCCTTTCTGTTAAGAGTCTTTGGAATAGCAATATCCAGACAGGAAGAGGGGCAGCCTAGCCTAGGCTGCCACTGACCTTTAACTACCATCTGGCCCTGACCCACCCTGTGGGATAACACGCCACAGGAAGAGACTTTCAGAGAGCCCAGCACGGCCTGGACATCCCTTGAAGAGGACAAGAAAACTGAGACTCAGCTCCTGGGTCTGTGTCACCTGAGGCCTGGCTGCTCACAGAGGATGCACTTGCAGCAGAATGCTATAGAACCTCTCATATTGGCTAGATGTGGAGAAGAGTGAGCCTAGTCTCTTTTGAGGGTTCAGGGGAGAAGTGGGAATAAGAATTCACCCAGACTCTCTTCACAGCTTCCTGTTTGGGTGTCTGATTACAATTCAGAAGCTAAGGATGTGGTATGTAGAGTGAGTAGAAAATTTCTTTCTCTCTCTCTCTCTCTCTCTCTTGGTTTTTCGAGACAGGGTTTCTCTGTGTAGCTTTGCACCTTTCCTGGAACTCACTCTGTAGACCAGGCTGGCCTCAAACTCACAGAGATCCGCCTGCCTCTGCCTCCCAAGTGCTGGGATTAAAGACGTGGGCCACCACCGCCTGGCGAAAATTTCTTAATAGTAATAAAAAAAGAAGAAGCTGAGGATGAGAATGAAAAGCCAATCCAGCAGAGAGACAAGAACCCAGGGTTGCCACTTCCTCAGAGGTAGTATACAAAATGCCAAGTGTCTTCCATTGTACCCTCCGGGAACTCGTCAAAGAGAGAAATTGCATAAGACCGCCTCACTCCTTTACTGGGAGGGGAATACACTCGGACACGATACACGGCTGTGAGCCCAGCAAGATCTCCAGCTCGAGATGCATCTGGCTGGCTGTAACTCGGTAGTGGCCTTTGATGACACCCCGTGAAGCGCAGGCATGGCACCTCCAGTAAGACTGGATGACTCGGACCGCCTTAAGCACCTGGTGGTAACGCCTGTAGATACGCCACATTCGGATCCAGGACTGCAGCCTGACCACTGCCCACTGCTCCTGTTGGAAGGTATCCAGTAACGCCTGACGCCTCTTCTCCATAATCTTCAGCAGTATCATCCTCCACCAGCACTGGATGATCCAGGCCCTGAGGGCCGCATGCAGCAGCGCCCGTCGTACCAGCGTGCCACGCCACCAGGCTTGGATCTTTACAGCTGGGGTCTTTTCAGAGAGCTCCTGGTTTTCTTGGAACTTGCAGGGAAAAAGGGGATGGATACTCAGTGACTTTCCTCATCCACCTCAGCACAAGGCTATGCCAAGAAAGGCCCTGACTCCCTGTCAATAATTGGCCCCCTCCCCCCTGAAGTGAACAGCCTTGGTCAGGACACTGTCACCTTCTTGCCCCCTCCCCCCTGAAGTGAACAGCCTTGGTCAGGACACTGTCACCTTCTGGCTTCAGGCCCCTAGCAGCTCCCCTAGTTCCTCGAGCTTGTCTCTCCTGCCCTGGCATTCCAGCTTTCCCAGAGACCAGGTTAGCAGGCTGAGAGCAAAACCTGTGACCCACATACATATCAAATGGTTATGTCCTGGCGAGCCTGCCCACCTAACCAGGACCGTGTCCCTTCCCATCAGACCCCCTGGGGACTTGGTGTCCTTCGCTCACTCTTCCTCTCTTCCTTGACTCTACCCCTTCTCGGCCTTCTCCCTCCCTCTTGTTGAATCCTCATGTTTCCCCCAGCTCATATTCCAATCCCTCGTTTTCTCTTTCTCATTCTCTGTTCTTCTCTTCCCACCCTGCCCCTCATCGCGTGTGTGTGTGTGTGTGTGTGTGTGTGTGTGTGTGTGTGTGTGTGTGTGTGTATGTGTGTGTGTGTGTGTTGAGACAAGGTCTTTGTAACCTTTGCTGGCCTCTGTCTCCCTCTCCTATTCCCCCCAAGTGCTGGAATTATCGGTGCGCATCATCAGGCTGGTTTGTCCTCCTCCTCATGACTTTCCCACTTCTCATCTTGACTGACAAGCAGACATAGGTGCAGAAGTGTAAACATGCACACACAAGTCTTCTTTTATTTGTTTTGGTGTGGGGTGTTTGTTTTGTTTTGTTTTTGTTTTTTGTTTTTTTGAGAGAAGGTTTCTCTGTGTGACAGCCCTCGACCAGGCTGGTCTCAAACTCACAGAGATTCATCTTCTCTCTCTCTCTCTCTCTCTCTCTCTCTCTCTCTCTCTCTCTCTCTAACTTAATTTCACATATCAGCCACCGATTCCCCCGTCCTCCCTCCTCCCACCCTCTTCTTCTATCTCTTAAGTGCTGGGACTAAAGGTGTGCCCTACCACAAGCGGCTGATACAATTCCAAACTGACTTCCCTACATCTTAGCTATTCTATTCCACAAACACGTTCCCAGACTCAGCCCCAGGCCTTTGGTCTGAGAGGTCATGGTTTTCCCAATTTCACACTAACATTACCTGCTTTCCATTTCTGAACCAGAGTTTCAGGCTGAAAATGAAATGGGAATGCGGGCAAATCATTTATTCCTGTGCCTAGCTCAGTACCATGTGAAGAACAGGGACCAGAGATGCCCACCTTTGCCCTCTTTGTTTCTGAGGCTAGACCAACTGGCTGCTTCTCCTGAGGAACACAGCCAGTAGATTCTTTAAGGTCTTCAGGCTTCGTCTGTCCTCATCCTGTATTCAGCAATTGGGGAAGAGTGGGGCTGCCATCTCTCGCTCACTGTTCTGTACCCCACGCATCCCCAGCTTCCAGAGCATCCCAGACTCTTCCCCTCCGCCGCTCAGCTCAGGTTTTCCAAGATAGGGTGTCTAGTCCTGGCTGTCCTGAAACTCACTATGTAGACCAGGCTGGCCTTGAACTCAGAAATCTACCTGCCTCTGCCTCCTGAGTGCTGGGATTAAAGACACAGAGCACCACTGCCTGGCTGCTTCCTAGACTCTAGAGTTATCAGAAGGGTCTGTCATTGTGAGATTTATGGGAATATATATAACAAGCCTAATGTTTCTGTCGTCTCTTGCTTACCATTGTTCACACATGGATTGGGTGTTGATGGTTAAAAATCCCCTCAGGTCTGTGCTGCCCCAGCGTTGGCATGAGCAGAGAGCAGAGGAGAGTGACTCATGATGTCACAAGGGCAGCTGTGACTCAGGCGGCAGTTGAGTCCCTTCTAAGGAAAAGGCAGAGTGCTGTCTTTTTTTGTGGGGCATACATGGGCTGCAAAGAGGGTGCTGAGAGAAATTCAGATAAATAGAGCTTAAGCTTTGAGGTGTTTACGCAGAGTGGATATAAATGGTGAGAAAGAAAGTTAGCTCAAGTTATTTATGCTAAGATAAGATACTAAAAAACAAGAGATAGTGTCAGGACATAAACAACTTGTAAATAGGGTGCCCTTTAAAATGATTGGTTGGTTCCTTCACCCTCTCCTAGGGTTCTGAGGTTTTCTGGTATAAAAGAGGCTTACTGCCTATCAATAAAGGAGTTCTTGCTTGACTTGACTCTCCACTGCGTCTGATTGTCTCAGGGTAAGAGGGAGACTGGGAAATGGGCCAGCGGCGCCCACTTGCCTTTCCTCGGTTCCAGGCCACCTCTTCACAGGTGACTTAAGTTCCCGGTGGGGCAGGTCCGCACATTTTTTCTTTTTTCTGCTGTAAATGCCCAAAGCCCTGGCTTCAAAGCTGGATCACCAGAATTACTGGTCCATTGACATAAAGGTGTATAATGAATTATTGGTAATAACACTTCAGTCGCATTTTTGAATAATCAGTGGAGGGTTTATTTAATGATTTATAGTCTGCTCATAACTTCAGACAAGATCGGGCACGGAGGTATCAGGGAGGTATGGCAGTAGACTGCTTACACCTTCAAATACTATATAAATACTAAAGAGTAGTGAGTTAAGTCAGACATGGTGCTTCATGCCTGTAATTCCAGCACTTAGGAGGCCGAGGCAGGAGGATTGCTTTGGCGTCAAAGCCAGCCTGAGCTAGTCTCAAAAAGTAAAAATGATAAGTTGATCTATACTACTGAAATGCATTTGTAATTAAAGGCACTTTGACCACCGTGACTGCATTTCTGGAAACTAAGAACCTAAGGATGCACACATCTGAACATGAATACGAGAGGTGAAAGGCACTTACACAAACCGTCAGTGACGACAGAGGTACTGGGTGGCTGACATCCGACCTACCCACTCAGTGCCCAGGAGACCCCTGGGCTCCATCTCAGTTCAGGGTTCAGTGGTCTCTTCCTTCTTCTGCCCGTCAAAATGCCAGACAGGTGAAAGGCGGCTGTTACCAGGGGGGCCCTTTCTGCTGATTTGACCTCCCAAGACCTATCTTGACAGCATGAGGTCCTGAGTCTGGCCAGTTACAGTCCCAAGAGTCAGGGCAGCGCTTTCAGAATGTATGTGGTTAATACAGACTAGGGGAGTCATCTAAGGAGGAGGGGGTCGTGTGAGGCTTGAAGTGTCAGTGTGGAGTTAACAGGGTGAGGGAGATGCAGGAGGCAGGTTGTGGGTGTGGTGTGGCAGAAAGACACATTAGCCTCTATTTGGAAAGCAGAATGTACAGGTGTTTGTGACTTTTTTTTAAATCTCTCAACACACACACACACACACACACACACACACACACACACACACACACACACGGGGAGGGGGGCATTTTTTTAAAAAGATCTTTAAAAGGTAAGCTGGAGTCTACATGGAGATCCTTGGATGACTGAAGTTGCTACCCTTGGAAAGAACTGTTGCAGATTTACCCCTGAATTTCTGGCTTCCTGTTGGGTGATGTGATATGATCTCTCTCCTTCACATATGCTCTTGCCGTCTGCCACAGAGCCTCACCAGAGGTCAGCCAGCTGACACTGGCAATGAGCTACATTAACACAACAGAGAAATCGCACGTTCTAAGAAAACACTGAGGTCATGATCAAGACATCTACAGGGACGTCGTCCAGGGTGAAATATCTGCCTAATGTGATTCATATACCTTGGTGTCATTCTGGGTAGGAATGGGAACACCTGTTCTTCTTGCTGAGAACCTAAGTTTGGTTCTCTGAGCCCACACCCAGCAATTCACTGCCTGTCAACTCCAGCTCCAAGAGACCAGTGTCCTCTGCTGGCCTCCAAGGGCACTGCACCCACATGACATCCACATATAGGCATACACATAAATAAAAATAATAGTAAAATATATGTGGCCAGCAGATGGTGGTGCACACCTTTAATCCCAGCACTCAGGAGGCAGGGGCAGGTGAATCTCGAGTTCAAGGTCAGCCTGGTCTACAGAGCGAGATTCAGGACAGCCAGGGGTACACAGAGAAAACCTGTCTTGAAAAAACAAAAACAAGATGTGTGCGCACGCACAGTGTTTTCCAAACGGCACGAGCCCCGGTTTTATTTCTGAAAGTGTGTGACGATGAACTGACTACCTCTGCCGTCCTCTCAATTCTAGGACTCTGCAGTTTGGTCTTTGGAACTGTGTTGATGGAGCTCCAACTTTGATGTCTGCATCTTCGCGGGTTGATTACAGAAGAAAACCATGTTCTCTCGCTGACAGGCCACAGAGCATTCTCGAGGCTGTGTTCGCAGGCCTTGGAGAAGGCGCTGACACAGATGAAGGCAGGCAGTCACACAGCCCTGGAGGACGCAGAGGACTGGGAGACCAGGTAGCAGGAAGCAGCAGCGCTGAGGGGCGGCCAAAGAGAAAATGTCTTCTCCAACACCAGCCAGCACAGGTACCTAGCCACACGCTATGTTCCATGGAGTCTTCGGATCCCTCACTGGTGCGCCACAAATAATCCAGTCTACACTTGAAATCATAAGGACAGGAATCTGCCGGACGGTGGTGGTGCAAGCCTTTAACCCCAGCACTCGGGAGGCAGAGGCAGGAGGATCTCTGTGAGTTCGAGGCTAGCCTGGTCTACAGAGCGAGATCCAGGAAAGGCACAAAGCTACACAGAGAAACCCTGTCTTGAAAAACCAAAAAAAAAGACAGGAATCTACTAAACCTCGTTGTAATGAAAACCACTTTTGAGGGGGAATCCTGCACATTCTTGGAAATTTTACAAACTGGGAAGGAAAAACCGTGGAGTTTGTGGTGAGGAGCACAGGCTGGACATTAAACAATCAGTCTTCTCCCCTCACTTCCCAGGACACTGGAGCTTGGGCAGTGAGACCAGACAAAATACAATCTGTCATCCACCCCGGGAGTGCTCTTTCAACCAAGACAAGGGCAACGTGGGGGAGCCGTGCAGGTCCGGGAGGAGCAGAGGGCAGGGCTGGCTTTCCCTGCATCGAGAGCCCAACTGCAAGACCGTGTGTCCAGGGTGGAGTGAGTGGAGAGAGCTGTGGCCCACCACATTCCCTGTCACAGGTCAGTACTCATGTTCAACCCCAAACGCCACGGACACACCTCCTAAGGAAAGCGCCTAGTCACTACCAGAAGCTTGGAGGTCTGGCAGTGAGTCGGTGTCCTGGGAGAGCATGTTTACGCAACAGCCAGAGGTGAAGAACACACAAACCCACACACAAACCTCCAGTCATGCCACCCACATGCAGACCTACACACGTACCTTTTTCTTTCTGATTCCTTCCTCTCTCGGTTTCCCAAGCAAGTGTAGCCTGGCTGCTCCTGGGACCCTCTCCCATCTGACCTGGAATCCTGTTATCTACCTATAGTCTTCCTCAGCACTCTATGCTCTGGCTATTCTATTCACCCGTGTTTTTAAAATTATATTAAAAGCCTGCTCCACCTCCACCTGATCATCTCCAGTCATCACTGACCCCTGCTATCACCCCCACCATCCATCACCAAGATCCCTGAGCTCCATCTCCAAGCCCCACCTCAGACACAGCTGTCCCTGCCTGCCTGCTGCAAGCCCCTCCCCACCCCATCATCCCACCTGTGACAGTACTGTGGCTTCCCAACTGGCCTCCCTTTCTCCTCCAACTCCCACCCCGAACCAGCACCCCTCCTCGATGACGACGACCCCCCCCCACACTCCACCCCAGCTAGATGGTTATGTTTTCTGTTTATTGTTTTTTTATTTATTTATTCATCGAGACGGCATGTACCATGGCATGTGAAAGTCAGAGGACAACTTTTGGGGTTCAATTCTCCCCTTGCGCCGTCTGGGTTCTGAGACCGGAACTCAGGTTGTCAGGCTTGGCAGCGAGTGCCTCCACCCGCTGGGCCATCTCACCACCTGGTCATCTTTTGAATGGGACCTAAAATGGGTCACTTAGCTCCCACCCCTCTCGCGGTTTCCCACCGTACTTCTGCCAGCTGACCCAGGACTCTGGTACCTCCTGGCCTTGCACAAACTGTCCTGGGTGGGGGTTCTCCCCACCACTTTTCACATCTCAATGTCACGTCTCAAAAGAGCCTTGGAGGCACCTGGCCACCTGTCCTGCTCCTCGGCTTCCCCCTCCTCTCCCCTCCTCCACTGTTGCACCCCCAGGACAGGAGTGAACCACCCAATATGGAAAAGCAGCAAGTATTCCTTTGATACCTCTCTCCAGCAGGGTCCCTGCCTAGCTCCATCAGACTGAAGGCCTTGTCCCCAAGCATGGCAGACTCCCACTTCAGGGGCAGTCTATCCCTTCCAGCTTCCTGAGCTGGAATGGGTGGGAAGTGGGGTCAGCCTGACTTGTAGGTCTTGCTATTCCATTTGACCCTCAGACGCCAGCTAGAGCCTTTACACAGAACTGAAAGCCATAGTTTCTTGGCTGATGGGTGAGCGGACGCTGACCCGTCAGCCGCGAGTCTTGGAGAGCAGCTGACTGATGAGGTCATGCAAGAGCCTGCTGAGGTTCCCTCCCACAGTCCTCTGAAAAAAACCAAAGGCCAGCTCCTGGTCTCTGCCACCCCCACCCACCCCCAAGCCAGAAGAACAAGGTCTAAAACAGAAGGTTTTAATACAAACAGGGGCGGGTGCTGGAAAGTACTTAAATAAGGATGAGTGTCAGGAGCCAGCAACAGGGGGCGCAGGGGCTCTTCGGAGTGGGATGATGCAGACTGAGTTCCGAGCCTCTTTGACCCTCCACCATCGGCCAAGCCTGAGGGGAATGAGAGGACCAGCTGAGGCAGGCCCACACCGCCCTCTCCTGTCCCCATCTGGCCAGCGCCCCCGCGCCCCCAACTCCACCTCCCACCATGTATGTACCTGTGCTCCTGTCCCACGCCAGCCACCAAGAAGTCCCCGGCACTGGAGAACTTGAGGCTGTTGATAAAACCAACCTGACAGAGAGGACACAGTAAGAATCCGGACACTCCTCACCACAGCTGCCAACACCAGCCCAGAGCCTGGTGACAACCTGCTGCCTCCTGCCCCTGGTCGGGTGGCCCAACCCCTTCCCCCTGCAGCCTCAGCCTCCTAATCTGAGCCAGAAGCGGAGCAGCAGCCTAGCAGGAGATGGATTAAGGAGACAGTACCCATCAAGTGTGTCAAGAGCTGCCTAGGGCCTGGCTCCTGGCAGCGGGGGTGAGAGGAACCCCAAGAAAGTCATCCCGACCCAAGCTGTCACTGACATATCCTGCCACAATCCCAGAGGTCACCCCAGTGTGGATAATCAATTCCACACAGCCCAGCCTGGTTCTCAAGCCGGTGCCAGCTACGCAGAACAAACCCCAGGGCAGGCCTCCAACCCTCTGCCCATGCTACTCTCAAAGCCAGGACAGGACGGGACGGGACAGGGTGGAGGGGCAGGGGATGGAGAAGGAAGGAAGAGGGAGTCCCTGCCGGGATCTGTGGTAGTAAGCGGCCTTGCTCTGAAGTGACTCCTCTGGGTGGGAAGAGCAGAAAAAGCTCATTCCAGGGGCCGCCAGAGTCTGGCAAAGACAGGCTCACGCATTTCCCACTTACCAGGGGGATGTCACAAAGAGGGTCGAGCTGCCGGAAGCCCTCTCCACACTGCCAAAGCCGCACACAGGCATTGTGGGAGCCTGGAGGACAGAAGGTCAGTGAGCAACCAACCCCTATACCAGCTCGCCCTGCGCCCCCCCTTCCCCTCCTCACAGAGCACCCACCTGTGGCCACGAGATCTGTATTGAGTAGGGCCGCCACTGACGACACCCAGAAGGGCTGCTCCAGGCCCGGCTCCCCGTGCAGCCCGTGAGCTTCCCGCTGGAGGGCAAGGGGCCGTTTCTTGGAGAGGCCCCACAAGGCCACGGAGCTGTGGGTGGGGAAGTAAGTCTGAGGGCCAGAGCAGGACAGAAGGCAGACAGCAGGGAGAACCGAGCACACAGACCAGCTGAGGCATGTGGACAGGGTCACTGGTCCAAAATGATCCCATGAGTTAAGCCCAGGCCCTGGCAGGCAGGAATGGTCATAAGCGGCAGCAGTGGTCATAGGAATCAGAAAGATAACTCTTACCCATCGTCCGCACCGGACACCATGTGCTCCTCATTGATCAGATGAATACAGTCAATGGAGCCCCTAGAGAAAGAGACTGTGAGGGGCAAGGTTCAGCCCTCTCCCCAGCCCATAGAGCCTTGACACACACACACCACAGCAGACCGCCTTACTGGTGGCCATAGAAGACAAGCTGGGATTCCTCTGGGATCTTCCACACCCGCACAGTCCCATCCCGGCCCCCGGCCGTCACACAGCACTCTCGGCTCAGAGCATCCAATGCAGCCACAGCATCCTGGTGCCCGAAGCTGGAGGGAAGAACAGAGCGGGGTGGGGGTGGGGTCACATTTGAACTCAACACTACACGTGAACCTGCATGCGCGCGCCATCGGCCTGAGCACACTTACAGAGTCTCCACGTAGGAGTTCTCTGCTACGTTCCACACCTTCACAGAGCGGTCGTGGGAAGTGCTGTAGAGCTGGTGGGTACCTCTTCGGAAGGCCAGTCCCTGGAGTGAATGGGGAGGGGCAAAAGGGTCAGGACCCCACCAGGGGAAACAGAGGGCAGGCCCAGAGAGGCTCCCTGAAGCAAGTCACGTGATATGGGAAGCCTGCTCCCCTAGAGCACTGTTAAGGACCACATGAGGCCCTGTGTGGAGCCGGGAACACGCTTGCCTGTCCTCACATGGCTGGACACCCCTCAGGCCCTCCCTGGCCCTGCACCAGATGAACCTAACCTCCCTCCATCGCTCCCTGTCACTCACGTCCTTGACACGCAGACTCACTACCCAGAAAGGAGGTCCCCTGAAGATGAGCTGGGGCTAGCCCACTCAGCAGGTGCCCGCTAAATACCAGAGCCTCACCGACACAGCGTCCCGGTGTCCAGTGAAGGTGTACAGGTGCTGGCAGCTATGGGCCTCCCAAATCAGGATGAGTTTGCTACGGTCACCAGAGGCCTGTGGGAAAGACGATAGTAGCCACAAGCACACACTACACACCCAAATCTTCCACCTGCCTACCGGGCTAACCCAGTCTTACAAGGTACTTGCCATCAGAGGAGATGGCCATGCAGAGGATGTGGCTGCTGTGGCCTGGAGGCTGCCCCTGGGTCCCCTTCTTGGCTCGAGGAATCACACGCAGCTTCCGCCCACTCTCTACACTCCCTGCCACCAAGACAAGAAAGAGGTTACTGGGATGGGGGATACCGCTGGCCGCTTAGCAACCTCCCCTCCCCCAGTATGAAAGAGCGGCATGGACAAGGGGTCATGAAAGGAGTCCCACGCTTGGGTCAGAGGATCCAGCTCAGCTGCTGTGAGCCTCCGCACAAATCGCTCTCATCTGCCAAATGGGGGTACTGGTCCCCAAGGGCAGCCATGACCCCCAAAAGAGGAAGCATGCAAAAAACGCCCTGGAGACTGGAGGCGTGCTCAGTAAGGACCACGTGCAATGTGCATGGACCCGAATTCAATCTCCAGAACCCACTCGACTCCCACGTCTTCTGACGTCTCTACATGTGAGCTGTGGCATATATGCACACCGCACACACAAAATAAAGAAAAGCAGTTAAAAGATAAAGGAGGAGGGGGAGAAGAAGAGAGTGAGAGAGCAAGAGAGAAAGAGAGAGAGAGCATGAGCCCTTCCTCTGATGAAGGTGGGAAGGTGTGGAGGGCTAGGAACCTAGGACCAAGGACTCCATCAGTCAGTGCAGAGCCTCCCTCTAGTCCATTCTCCCGTTTGAGGCCTCAGTTCCCATCCTCACCCTGTCTTTGCCCCATGGAGCTGCTCAGAACCTTCCACTGTCACTCACAAAGCACCCCCTTGGTGGAAAACCTGCCTCAGAAGCTTCCCTCATCAGGGCTCCACACATGCCCTCAAGGTCTCACTCACACTTAATGATGGTGCAGTCTTTGGCGGCGGAGAAGATGGCCAGGTCGTCGGGAGTGATAACCAAGCATGTGATGGAGAGCTGGTGGCCCCGTAAAACTCGAATGTCGGTGGGAGCTGGGGCCTGGATCTGGACAGACAGGGACGGGGTCACTGCACTTGGAACCATGATGACACTCCCCAGCCAGAGCCATTCTTACTCACCCACCCTAGCCAGAAGGAAAACAGGACCCAAGGCTACAATAAGACCCTTC
This sequence comes from Peromyscus leucopus, assembly GCF_004664715.2. NCBI lineage: Eukaryota > Metazoa > Chordata > Mammalia > Rodentia > Cricetidae > Peromyscus > Peromyscus leucopus. Next base: position 95,250,260 of record NC_051069.1, on the reverse strand, counting down.
CTTACCTAGCCACGTCCGCCTAGGTGTCCGCTGTATTCCACAAAAAGACTCCAATAGCCTGCACGGCCCTAAGTCATCTGCTTGCCCACCCAGGTGAGTGCACTGACTCTCTAACCTCAAACCACGGCGCTCAGCACTCACCTCCTTTGCCACCGATTTCTGTAGTCTGCCTCTCTGCTCGAGCTGCAGAGAGGGGAGAAAAGAGGAGTGAGGACCTGGGAGAAGGCCCAGCCGCCCACCACACTCGTACCCTGCCCTCCACACTCACCACGTCCTCCTTCAAGCGCCCCGCCACCTGATCCTCCTCAAATGCGCGGGCTTCAGCCTTCTCCTCCTCTGTGCAGGACAGACCAGTCCATATAATCCAGGGCCCAGTGAGGTCCCCTTCCCTCCTTCCATCCCAAGCCTAGTCCTCGGCCCCAGGGCTGGGTCACAGGTGCCTACCTATCTTATAGGAAGCTCCCAATGCCTCAGCAGAGGGAAGGGAAAACAGGCCCTTCCTGACTCTGTTTATCAGACTGGGCTTAGCTCCCTTCAGGTCTAGTCTGTCCGGGGAATACTGGCCCACTAGAGATCCTCGCCACCCTCCACACGTAGCCAACATCTCAGCACGTGCAGACAATGGGGATCTCTGTGAGTGACTCATCCCATGGCTGGGGCTGCATCAGGGACCGCAGGTAGGCTCTGGCAGAGACCCTGGCCTTCATCTAGCGCCCCCGGCTCACCCTGCTGCCTGAGCTGTTCAAGGTAGAGTTTGGCCAGGCGTAGCTTCTTCTCCTGCGCAGTCTCCTCCAGCTCCTCCTCCTCCTCCTCTTCCTCTGTTTTCCTTGGAGCCACGCTTTGGGAAGAAGGGGCTGGGTCTAAGAGGTTGGCCTCACTCATCTGGCCCCTAGGACTGTGTTTTCTCAAAGCCAACCCTGGCCCCGCCAAGCCCCAGGGCCAATGACCCGTGTGCAGAAAACTGCAGGATGTGACCTGACCAACTGAAAGATCCCACTCAGTGTCCATCCAGCACAATGTGAAAATGGCCAACTTCCCCCAACACCAAGAAATGATGATAAAAGTTCAACAATAAGGGAAAGAGAAGGGTCCACAAGCTTCTACGAGAAAGCAGGTTGTCTACAAAAGAGGAGAACTAAAAATGGCGGGTCCGCAGAATTAGCTCAGTGGCAAAGTAAGACAAGCATGCTTGAGGCCCTGGGTTCAACAGCCAATGAGGGGGGGGGCAAGGAGAAGGAAGAAGATGAGAGAGAAGGCAGAGAGAGAGGAGGAAGAGGTGCCGCCTAGATAAAAGAGTGACCAATGAAGACACTGCAATGGGTATGGCTCAGTGACAGACCATGGGCTTAGCCTACACAAGCTCCTGAGTTCAATCACCATCCTATCACATTGGCAAGCCAGGCACAGCGGCATACCCAAAAATCCTAGAATTCGGAAGACAGGAACTGCCACAAGTTCAAGGTCAGCCCAAGACAGAACAAGACTCTCTGCTAAAAAGAACATCGTCCGACGTACAAAGTGACACAGAACTGGTCCCTTCCTTCTCCTGAGCTTTCCAAACTGAAGGAGAAAGGCACCAGACACTAGAAACAGGAGATCCAGCACTCAGAACAGAAAAGGCAAATGCCGGGGTGACAACCACTCCATGGGGCACCGAGTTACCAGCAGAACCTAAGAGACAGACATGTTGGATGAGGCTGCTGCCCCCAGCATCCTCCTTGGATCCCAAGGACTAGGTTCCAAGTGAACCCTAAGTGGTATTGACTTAGCCGTGTTGATGAATTTCTTGCTATCTCTTCTAAGCCCCAGTCCCTGGGCCAGCTGAGGACACTCCCTTCACTCAAAGGCTTTGGGAGCTTGAGGTGGGTGATGAACTCACAAACAGGGCGTCCAGGGCTCTGGTCCCTCTGATCACAAGCCCTCAGACATCCAGTCTGCTAGCTGCTTTATTTTCCAGCACCCACTCAAGACTCTGCCCAGGACTTCCACCAGAAGGGACCTTAAAACCTGTCAGGAAGCTGGGAAGTGGTGGCAACACCTTTAATCCCAGCACTCGGGAGGCAGTGACAGGTGGATCTCTGTGAGTTCGAGGCCAGCCTGGTCTACAGAGTGAGATCCAGGACAGGTATCAAAATTACACAGAGAAACTCTGTCTCGAAAAAACCAAAAAACCAAAACAAAACAAAACCTGTCAGGAAGCCGAGTGTGATGATGTAAGCCTTTTTGTTTCAATCTAATTATTTTTAATGAAAATTTTTAATAAATTTGTCTCTTTTACATCCCAGCCACAATTCCCCCCCCTCCTCTCAGTCCCTCCCTCCCCACACACTTGGGAGGCAGAGGCAGGCAGATCCCTCCGAGTCTAAGGCCAGCCTGGGCTACATAGCAAGTTTCAGGCCAGCCAGAGATACAAAGTAAGCACCCACCTCAAAACCAAAACACCTTTCAGGAAGGTCAAGGCCAGGCCAGGGAGTTCTGACCTTCCTGAGTTTACCCAAACCAGTCAGTTATTTAAGGGCCACACACAGAAAACTAGAGAGTGGCGGCAAGGAGACAGTCTCAGGGTAACGGCACCAGTTGCCAAACCTTAGAAACTGGATTTACCAATTCTGCTTGCTTACTTTATTTATTTATGTAGCTTTACTTTTGGTTTTCCCAGACATGGTTCCTATTTATTTATTTGTTTGTTTGTTTATTTATATTTTTGGTTTTCCCAGACATGGTTTCTCCATATAGCCCTGGCTGTCCTGGAACTTGCTCTGTAGACCAGGCTGGCCTCAAACTCAGAGATCCCCTTCTGCCTCTGCCTCCCGAGTGCTGGGATTAAGGGCGTGTGCCACCACATCCGGCATCATGTTTTGTTAAAAAGTAGCTTTTGTAAGAAAAGATATTTCAGTCCTGAACTGTATATGTGTACACATTTGTTTTTATTTTTGCCCATGTTAGAGGATCGGTAGAAGAAAACTGGGAGGTGCTTCTATAGCTAATATATTTCCCAATACAACTGCTTAAAAAACTTCAAAGCGGGCTGGAAAGATAGCACATGAGTTAAGAGCTCCTGCTGTTCTTGTAGAGAACCTGGGTTCACTGCCCAGCACCCACATCGGTGGCTCCGAGGGATCCCATGCCCTCAGTCCTCTTGGAGCATCTGCACACAGTAGTACATACAAACTCACGCATGTACACATATATACATACATACATACATACATATATACACATATACATACACATATACATACACACATATGTATATATATACATATCAGAAACAAAAACCTTAAAGTGTTTAGCACAGGTTGTGGAAGCAGAAGCAGGCAAAGTCTTTGAGGCCAAACTGATCTATATCGCTAGTCCCAGGAGAGCTACATACAAAGACTTTGTTTCAAAAGAGAATGTTTCTATGAGCAAGTTAAGGCAACACCATTCACTTTTAGAAGCAGAATGGCTAGCCAGGCCTGTAATCCCAGCACTCAGGAGGCAGAAACAGGTGGATCTATGAGTTCGAGGCCAGCCTGGGGTACAGGACCAGTTCCAGGACAGCCAGGGCTACACAGAGAAACCCTGTTGGGGAGAGAGTGGGACACAGAATTGCTAAGTCCTGTTTATAAGCACGACATCAGGATTCCCTGGACTGAGAGGCTCCACCCCTAGGGTTGACAACCCTGCCCAGTCCTCTGAAACCTTGTAGCCAGCCCCATCACCTGCTGAAATGAGGAAGTATTCAAACCTTTCATCTTTTCTGTCTTCCACCCTGGCATGCTTACACCCCAGAAGTCGCTGATTCCTGAATGCCTTCCCTCCCTCTCCATGAGGCTCCTCCTCATCTCCCCAAACCCTACTTTTAAAAAGCTTCTGTTCTCAGAACACATACCTGCAAGATACACACCTCCCTACCACACCTCTCTCCACTTGCTGCCCACCTCTGTCCCCAACAGTGAAACCAGTCCCTACTGTCAAGGGAAGCCTAGATATGCGCCCATAAACACTGTGTCTTTAACTATTTAGGAAGCTAAAGCTGTGGGATCATTTGGGCCCAGGAGGCGAGGGCCACCTTGGGGAATACAGCAGAGACCCCATCTCAAAAAGGAGTCCAAGAACACCAGTAATTGTGATGCTGTGTGAAAATGGGATGAGTTCTGCAACTTTCTCCCCCTGCCTCGCAATCCAGTCTTGTGCCTGCGTCCTTGTCATGAGGCAAAAAAAAGGTCTCAAGACCTCACACAGAGTCCTCCTCACAGACACACCAGAGATAAAAGACATCTCACAACCAGGTATCAGAGGAAAGCCCCAAGATCTGTGAACCAAAGGCAATCCTGAGTTCTCCACCCAGCTCTGTTACTAGTCTTCCGTTCACTGAGTCTCCCATTCACCGTGAGCCTCAAGTTCACCCCTTCCCCTCGGTGGAAAAAATGCTCACCTCTCGCTCTCAGAATCGCTGGAGATTTCTTCATTCATCTTGCCGCCATTCTTGGCTTTGCCCCTGTCCCCAGCAGAGTCGACCTGGAAATAATACGATCCTTCCTCGGTCAAGAGCCTCCGGACTGAGAAAGTCAGGGGCTCCTGTCCCTGGCCAAGCAAAAGGCTTTCGGAGGGTGGAAGAAAGAGATCGAGGCTGGATCCGGATGGGACCCTGAGCAAAGGGATGGGGCCCCGGGCGAAGGTATGAGCCCCGATGGGGGCCCTGGGATGGAATGATGGGCTGTGCCAGTAGCGAGATCGGTCGTGCCCGAGGGAACTTCATGCTCACCTTTCGCCGCCGCTTGCTGGCCCCCGCAGCGGCCCCGGACCGGGGGGCCAGTTTTGCCCGCTTACGAGTTGCCACGGCGGTGGACATGCTCACCGGTGTGCTGCCGCGGCTGCGGGGAACTCACATGGCTCCTAAACCCCGGCCGCATGGCAAGACCCGGAGCCCTGATAGGTTCCTACGGAGCGGCGGGCCCCGCCTTCCGCAGCCCCATTGGACCCTCCGGAAGGCCCTGTCACTCCCCCAACCGTCTATTGGGCCGACCAGTTGGCCACGCCTCCAAGAGCTCCTATAAGCTCCCGCGCCAAGCTGGAGGAGAAAGCAAGTTTCTTTTCCTGTTTCCGGCCTGGGCCCGTGGCGCTTGCGCTCTGCCGCCTCCCGACTTACAGGGAGGGGTGGGGCCAGGAGTCTGGACATTCTTTGTGCTTGCGCCTCATGACCACTCGGGGGAGCCAGAGATGCGGAGTTCTTCGTTCCCGAAAGTGATTCCATTTTCCAGTCTGGGGCGGGGACAAGGCTAACCCAGCCAGGCTCTAAAACACAGAGAATGGAATCCAGGCAGCCCTGGAGAGTTAGACAGGATCCAAACCCAGGGCCAAAGTCACCGGGCAAATAGCGGATACATGTTGCATGCGCCCAGTCAAAGCAGCATGAAGGGGTGTATCAGTCTGTGAGGCTTTGGGCGTGTCTGGATTAGTGACCTCTCATCTGGGCACAGGACGGCCCACCAACTTCTGCCCAGTCTCTGACTCACCCCACTAGTAGCCAAATAGCTGGAATTCAACACCACCCCTTCTTCTGCTCTTTCCCCTCCTCTGGTGGTTGTTGGGAAGTCCCTACGCAAGACAAGCGGAAGGCTCACAGAGGGTCACCAGACCGGAGCCCAGACTTAGAACTTGTTTCTTGGGAGGCGCACTCGGCATTCCTGATACCAGGCTGGGTGACAACCACCTCTTCCAGGATCCTGTTTCTTTTGGGTGAGTGTCCCGTGGCCCTGCCCTGGCGTCCTCTGCCGGGCAGGGGAGGGTGGGTAAAAGTGGCTCCTTATCTCTGGCAGTTGAAGGCCACTTTATCTGAAACCTTGGCTGGCACCCCAGAACTCTGTGTGTTAGGAAGAGGCTTCTATACCTCAGCTCTAGAGAGGTAGATCTGGCGGCAGAAGGGCAGCTTGTAGCGCCCTGCCCTCCCCCGCCCCCACCCCCACCCCCATCGCTCAGCTGATTCAGCGCAGCAGCTTTGCCAGATCCACCTTACTGACAGGAGGAGGAAATGCTTCTAGAAAGGACGATGGCAACTGGTGGGAGGGGCGGGTCTGCTTTCACTTTTCCTACAGCCTCAGGGCACGCAGGAGAGCTGGAGAGGGTAGGGAGCCAACTTGTTCCTAGCCCGGGGTGGCAGATCGGACAGGCTGTAGCCTTACACTAGCAGCTTGGGGGAGGGGGCGTGTGTGCGTACAAAGTGCAGTTTTAGAAATGGGGATTTGTGTAGCAAGAAGTCGGAAGAGGCCAGCCCCCTAAAAGGCGAGCCTGAACACTCCCTACCCCTCACCCCAGAATAGCCATGGCTCCGAAACGAAAGTCTTCAGTGCAGACGGATGGCTCCAAGAAAGGGCGACTGGAGACAGGGGAGGAGGACAGTTTCCGCTCCACTGCCGAGGCTCTCAAAGCAGCTCCTGCAGATCAGCGCATCATCCGTGTGGACCCTGCATGTCCATTCAGCCGCAACCCCAAAATTCAGGTGAGCTGCACCCATGTTCAGCCCACACCTTCTCCCCCCTTACGTTCTCCGTTCTTAGCCCAGTGGCTCAAAGTCTCTTACATGTCTTTTTTTTTTTTTTTTTTTTTTATTATGTACACAGAAGAAGATCTCATTACAGATGGTTGTGAGCCACCGTGTGGGTGCTGGGAATTGAACTCAGGACCTCTGGAAGAGCAGGCGGTGCTCTTAACCTCTGAGCCATCTCTCCAGCCCCACATGTCTTTTTTTTTTTTTTTTAATTTATTTATTTATTATGTATACAGAATTCCGTCTGCATGTATACCTGCAGGCCAGAAGAGGGCGCCAGATCTCATTACAGATGGTTGTGAGCCACCATGTGGTTGCTGGGATTGAACTCAGGACCTCAGTGCTCTTAACTGCTGAGCCATCTCTCCAGCCCCCTGCTTACATGTCTTCTTAAGACAACAAAAGTGACTGTATTCTATCAGGTCAAAGTGTGTCATGTTTGACTATCAGACACTAGGGTGTTGCCTCTTGCATCACACTCAAGGAAGAGATCTGACTCAGTTTCCCCAGGACTCACAGTGCTCCCTCAAACTCACCCCTCAGGGCAGAGCTAGGTCTCTTTCAGATCCCCCACCTAGGAAACAGTTGCGTCCTCTCCAAATTCCCACTCCCAAAGCAGAGCTTAGTCACATCCAGTTAGACTGTATCCCTAAGGGCAGAGCCTTTATACCAAGTGCCAAAGTAGGACCCCTTCGGATGTCCCCCAGGGTGCACACCCAGCCCATGCCTACCTGAGCTGCCTTCTGGTCTCACCCCGCACAGGTCTACGAGGACTATGACTGTACCCTGAACCAGACCAACATTGGCAACAACAATAATAAGTTCTACATCATCCAGCTGCTGGAGGAGGAGGGTCGCTTCAGCTGCTGGAACCGCTGGGGCCGAGTGGTGAGTGACCCGCGTGACCCGTGTGCCTCCCCCAACTCCTCTGCACAAACTTCAAGAATCCCCAACAGGGCCACTGTTGCTGACGGTCCCGCTTCACCTTCCGCTGTTCAGAGGCAATCAGCCCAGCCAGAGAGAGATCAGAGAACATTTCAGATGGGCACGCCCCTGAAAGATGTCACTTGCAGGGAGAGATCGGGCAGACCAAGATGACCCACTTCACCTGCCTGGAAGATGCAAAGAAGGACTTTGAGAAGAAATTTCGGGAGAAGACTAAGAACAAATGGGAGGAGCGGAACAACTTTGTGGCCCATCCCAGCAAGTACACGCTTATCGAAGTGCAGGGAGAAGCCGAGGATCAAGAGGCCGTAGTCAAGGTGAAGGGGGTGGGGTGGTGGGGGGCAGAGGAAGGGGACTGCCTGCCTGGCACTACACCCTCAAGTACTGGCCTCCCTCTCTGGCCTCAGCCTGGGCCCTTTCTAAGGCTCTGCCCTGCTCCCCGTGTGGGCATCCTGCCCAACTGCTCCTGCCATGCAGGCATTCTCTCTGCAGGTGGACGGAGGCCCAGTGAGGACTGTGGTTAAGCCCTGCTCCCTAGACCCCGCCACCCAGAAGCTCATCACCAACATCTTCAGCAAAGATATGTTCAAGAACGCGATGACCTCCATGAACCTGGGTAAGAGGGGCTCTGAGTGGAGTGGCAGGGACCCGATATCAGGGGGTACAGGGCTGAGACTGTCCCTTCATCCCCCAGATGTGAAGAAGATGCCCTTGGGAAAGCTGAGCAAGCAGCAGATTGCAAAGGGCTTTGAGGCCTTGGAAGCTCTGGAGGAGGCCATAAAAAAGCCCACAGGTGGTGGCCAGAGCCTAGAGGAGCTGTCTTCCCGCTTCTACACCATCATCCCACACAACTTCGGCCGCAGCCGGCCCCCGCCCATCAACTCCCCCGAGATTCTTCAGGCCAAGAAGGACATGCTGCTGGTGAGGGCTGGCAGACCCTGAGGACACCAGACAGACTGGGCAAAGACGAGAGGAGCAGATGGTCATGGGGCCCGGGTTGCCATGGGCAGGCTGAGGGCCAAGAGAGGAGAAAGCCAGACAGAGAGATGGGGTGGGGATGGACAGGTGGGGTGTCTGTCACACGGGAGAGGCTGGGGGTGAAAGTGGAAGTCCACGAGGCAGACGAGCTCTGGTGCCCATTCTTAGGTGCTAGCGGACATCGAGCTTGCCCAGACCTTGCAGGCAGCCCCTGGGGAGGAAGAGAAACTGGAGGAAGTGCCACACCCACTGGACCGAGACTACCAGGTCCTCAAGTGCCAGCTTCAACTGCTGGACTCTGGAGAGCCCGAGTACAAGGTGAGCTCTGCCCACCTGCCCTTGAGGGACCTGGGCAGCCCTGGCTCTCAGACCTAAGGAGAGCTCTGGAGTGGGAGGAGCACGGGGCACTAGTCCCCAGTCTCTTACTCTGAGTCACCGGCCCGTTCTCCACAGGCAATAAAGACCTACCTAGAACAGACCAGCAACAGCTACAGCTGTCCAGCCCTGCAACACATCTGGAAAGTGAACAGAGAAGGGGAGGTAAGGGATATTCAGCTCCTATATCACCACCCCCTCCCTGAGGGGATAACATTCACGTACCTGCCCCTTGCTGAGCCGGCTCAGCCACTGATCCACAGCCACCATGCTAGTGTATGCCAGTGACCTGTGGGGTCACTGTCCAAGAAGATGGAGGACACATGAACCATCCTTCATGTGACGTCGCATGACCATTTCCCACCTTTCCCCCACTCAGGGAGACAGGTTCCAGGCCCACTCCAAGCTGAGCAACCGGAGACTGCTGTGGCATGGTACCAACGTGGCCGTGGTGGCTGCTATCCTCACCAGTGGGCTCCGAATCATGCCGCACTCTGGTGGCCGTGTTGGCAAGGGTATCTATTTTGCCTCGGAGAACAGCAAGTCAGCTAACTATGGTGAGATGCCCCTGGGTTAAGACCTGGCTCAGGGGGTGGAGGCACCAAGACGGACTAGGCCCAGTCCTGAGAGATGAGTCCTGAAAGCATTACTGACCAGAGTACACTGTGAAGTGCCCTAGGGCTCAAGGACTCGAGAAGCATCTGGCAGTCGGGGCATGTTACCCTGGAAGAGGGGAGGCAGAAAGGGTGCGAGCAGCAATCAGTCTCAGCAGTGAAAGAGAGATCCTGAAGGACAGGGGAGAGGCTGTGTGGGCCAGGCCTTGCCAGCGTGTTCTGTGAGGAAGGAGGGGCAGGGACATGGGACCGGAAAGCCACAGAGCCCAGGTGCATGTGCACATTGAAGACTCTCTTGCCGCAGCAGTGGACAGGATGGCAGAGGGATCGAGGGTGGGTTCTCTGTCTCTCTCTGCCCCTCTCTGTCTCTCTGTCTCTGTCTGTGTCTTATCTCTCTGTGTCCATCTCTCTGTCTCTGTCTGTGTCTTATCTCTGTCTCTGTCTCTCCCTCTCCCTCTCCACGGACACTGGCCCTGGCCCCAGGGCTACAGAAATGAGAGCATCCATGAACAGAGCATATGAGTGAGGCAGAGGTGTGGCAGCATGTGGGAGAGGACCAAAGGCATCTCCAGTGACTTCCAAATTCATGGTCAGGGTATCCTCACTTTAGTAACCTCATCAGCCCAGGCTGAACACATCATTGGAGGCCGCCATCACCTGCCAGTCCAAGAAAGCAAGGTTTTAACCAAGAACAAATGGGGCTAAGTTCTTGGTGGACAAAGAGGTCTACAGAGAGGACAGTACCCCAAGAAAGACTGGCTGGGGGTGGGAGGGCTCAGAAGAGCGCCCGGAGAGGTGCCCCTTCCCAGCTCCCAGGCTGGGATACCTCACTGACTCAGTAGCTGAGAGCCTGTGGGAGGTGAGGGAAGGGGATGGGCTGAACAGAGAGGCAGCTGAAGCGGGAGGGAGCAGGCCAGGATGAGAGGGGCTGGAAGATGGCAGCAAGTGCTTCCCTGGGCTGCAACCTGGTGGAGATAACATGACCACTGCAGGAGAGAGTTGGGCAGGGACCGGAGCTCCTTCCTCCTGCCACTGAGCCTCTGCATCCTCTAGTTACTTCCATGCTGTGTGGGGACCACCGGGTGGGCTACATGTTCCTGGGCGAGGTGGCCCTAGGCAAAGAGCACCACATCACCTTGGATGCTCCCAGCTTGAAGAGTCCACCCCCTGGCTTTGACAGTGTCGTCGCCCGAGGCCACACAGAGCCTGGTGAGCCCCAGATATGGGTAGATCTATAGATAAATGTGGGGTTGATATAAGGGACTGGGGGTATTTTTTAAATTTTTTCTTTTCTTTTACAATACCATTCAGTTCTACATATCAGCCATGGGTTCCCCTGTTCTCCCCCCTCCCACTCCCTCCCTTACCCCCTGCCCACCCCCCATTCCCACCTCCTCCAGGGCAAAGTCTCCCCCGAGGACTGCGATCAACCTGGTAGACTCAGTCCAGGCAGGTGGGACTGGGGGCATTTTTCAGAAAGAAGACAAAAACATGCAATCCCTGAAGGGACTGATTCCCTGTGTGTCGGCCAACAGATCCCTCCAGGGTGTCCAGAGGGCTGAAAAAGTCATGCCATTGACTGAGCGTTAGCCTAGGGCTTTCCCAGGGGAAAATGGGGGATAAGGTGACATTCCCTGTAGCAAGTGGCAAGTCACAGGGAGCAAGACATAGGTAGCACCGGGCACCAGTGACCCCCTTGGCTCTCCACCCCTTACAGATCCCACCCAGGACATTGAACTAGAGCTGGATGGGCAGCAGGTGGTGGTGCCTCAAGGTCCACCTCTGCCATGCCCATCGTTCAAGACCTCCAGCTTCAGCCAGAGTGAGTACCTCATATACAAGGAAAGCCAGTGCCGTCTGCGCTACCTGCTGGAGATCCACTTCTGAGCTGCTTGCCCTCCCAGGCCCTGCTAGGCTGGCCATCTTCCTGATCTTCATTCCCTCTGCTGGCTCCTGTGTTTCCATTGGCCTCCCAGGAATGTAATATATGCCAGGCACATTGGCACAGGCCTACAGCCTCATCAACTCAGGATATAGGCAAGAAAAATACTACCCTGGGAGTTGGAGGCCAGCCTGGGCTACATAGTAAGACATGTCTTTAAAAAAAAAAATGCATTCATGAGACAAAGCCAAATAACAATGTTTTGAAGTAGGCAAGGATGATTCATGCCTGTAATCCCAGTACTTAGGAGGCTGAGGCAGGAGATTCACTGTGAATTCAAGGTCAGCCTGGGCTAAATAATGAGTTCCAAGCTAGCCTGAGCTACAGAGTGTGACCCTGCCTCAAAAACATGAAAGCTAATGTTCTGGTCAATGATGGGCTGCATATACCAAGATTATATAACCTAACGACACTGTTGTCACCTCCGTCTGTGGAAACATAGTCCACCAACAATGACAAAATCACCTAGTGGTCCATTCATGAGAATGTGTCACCATCGTGAAGTAGAAAATGACTGTACATTGTCATCATCCACAGGCATTGTGCTGTGCAATAAACTCCTGAACCCACTTCTCCTGACTGAATTTTGTATACACATCTTCCTAGGCCCCTTCACAAGTTCAATTGTTTATATAATTTATTTTTATTTTATGTGCATTGGTGTTTTGCCTGCATACATATCTATGTAAGGGTGTCAGATCCCCTGGAACAGGATTTACAGACAGTTGTGAGCTGCCATGTGGGTGCTAAGAATTGAACCCGGGTCCTCTGGAAGAGCAGCCAGTGCTCTTAAATGCTGAGCTCCTGGGTTCAAGATTTTTAGGCTCCACACATTAAGTGACATCTTGTGGCATTTGTCTTTCTGTGCCTGGCTAACTTAACATAATGTCCTGAAGGTTCTCCATGTTGCTCCAAACAACAGCATTCCCTTCCTTTTTTAAGGCTGAATAGTATTCCACTATATGTTTACACCACAGTTTCTTTGCCTAGTCATCCGTCAAGGGACATTCAGGATAAGTTGTATCTTGGCTATTGTGAACAGTGCTGAAAAAAAAAAAAATCAACCTACTGGGTTCATTTCCTTTGGAGAAGTAGGATTGCTGGATCCATCTCACCTCTTCCTGCCAGACCCCCTTGTATCTCAAAGAATGATTCCCAGTACCCTCCAATGGTCATGGCTGTGGCCCCAGAACCTTGCCTCCTAAACTGATATTTAAAGGGACACAGGCTAAAATGGCGTAGATCCCACCCATAACCTGAGTTCATGCACTCTGCCAACTGAGTTACATCTCCAGCCCACTTGGGGTTTTTCTTATATTTTATTTCAGTTTTTGTGGTTGGGGACTGAAAGGGGCCTTGGGCATATTAAGGGAAGTGCTCCAACACTGAGCTACATCCCAGCCCCGCAGGCGAGTTTATAAAGCCTCGGCTCGTTCTGTGAAACAGTGGCCACAGACTTCCTTGCTCTCCATGGTGGCCGTACACAAGGCAGCTCCAGCTGAACTCTGAGAAGTCAGTGCTCCCATGAGCCGATAACGGCTACACCCACTCCTACCCACTCAAAGCCAACCTTGTAGCGCCTATCTCTTCTAATAACAGAGGGTCCAAAGAGGAGGCTCGCCACTAACTCAGAAACTGTCATGTGGAAACCCACCTGATCCTGTCTCCATAGCTTAAGCATTGCCAGGTAAACCAAGCATCCCCGTGTGTCTCACGTCTGGACATTATAAACAAGCTGAGTTTGTGTCAGAGAGGTACAGCTCTGCAATCCTCAAGATCGACAGCTGTCTCCTGGAAATCCCTGTCCTAGCCTGGGGTGCAAGTGCCGGAAAGCAAGGTCAAGGTCCCCTCTGTGGGTTGTATGTTGCTTTCTGTCGTATCTTTTTTATTCAGGAAATGTTCTCAACCATTTTCTTTTTATAACTTTGACTTTTTTTTTTCTTTTTTGAGATGGGGTCTTGCTATATAGCCCAGGCTGCCCTTGAACTCTTGATCCTCCTACTTCATCCTCCCAAGCGCTGGGGTTATGGGGGGCGGGGGTGTCATCACATCCAGCTCATTTTGACATTCGGAAGAGTGCAGGAGAGCTGCTTCATATAATGACTCTTTATAGTTTATGTGTATGGCTGTCTTGCCTGCATGTATGTCTCTGTACTGCTTGTGTGCCTGGTACCCACAGAGACCAGAAGAGGGCATCAGATCCCCTGGTACTGGAGTTACAGATGGTATGAGCTGCCTAATGTGAAGCTTGGCAACCTGAGTTTGATCCCCAGAACCCACATCAAGGTGAATGGAAAGGGGTGTCAATGTGGACCGAGCTCCAGGAAGCAGGCGACCAGAGCTCCCGCTGTGTGCTCTGAAGCACGTGCCTCCCTTCTCTGGACTCCAACCTTCCCATCTGAATGATGGAAAATTTGACCTATCAATTCCATCATGGAATGAGTCAGAGCAAGAGGCTGGAGCCTGATCTCTAGAGCTGAAGTGATACTGACCTTGTTCTTGTGACGACCTTGGAGGCATGGGTCCAAGCAAGAGGCAGACAAGGCCCCCTCTCTTTCATCCCAGTAAAAGAGGCTTCAAATAACCATGGGCATACACATGAAACAGAATATCAGGGACGCAAAGTGCCTGCGAGAGAACTAAAGCAGGGTAAAAGGATTCACGGGAGCCAAAGCTGGAATGCTTTTAGAAGAGATGGGCAAGGCGGGCCTCTCTTGTGAGTAGAAAACCGAAGTGAATAAATGACAGAACAAAAAATAGATGGGGGGGGGGCTAGAGAGATGGCCCAGCAGTTAAGAGCACTGACTGCTCTTCCAGAGGACCTGAGTTCAATTCCCAGCACTCACATGGCAGCTCACAACTGTCTGTAACTCCAGTTCCAGGGGATCTAACACCCTCACACTAATGCATGTGAAGTAATATCAAATAAATTATATAAAAAAAAAATCTGCCAGGCGGCAGTGGCACATACCTTTAATCCCAGCACTCAGAAGGCAGAGCTAGGTGGATCTCTGTGAGTTCGAGGCCAGCCTGGGCTACAGAGCGAGATCCAGGACAGGCACCAAAACTACACAGAGAAACTGTCTTGAAAAAGAAAAATTAGATCTGATAGCATATGCCTGCGATCCCAGCACTCAGGGGATAAAAACAGTAGGATTAGAAACTTAAGGTCATCCTTAGCACATGATGAGTGTGAGTCCAGCCTAGACTACATTAGGTCCTGCCTCAAAAATAATAAAACACAAGCAAACCGTAGGAAAGCAAGTCATGGGCAAGCAGAGAGAGCAGCAATGCAAAGATCCTGGAGAGCGCTTGCCAGGTGAGAGGCACAAAGAGCAGATGACTTCTGGGCCTGGAAGTATGATGGGCAGGAAGGAGGAGAAGAGGTGGGAGGTGGGCAGAAGACAGCTGATGGAGGCCACCTCACTGCACAGTAGAGCTCCCATTGGGAATGGCTAGCTCGTGGAGGGAAAGGAACAGGTTTCACGACGCCATTTGATTTATTTTTAAAAGGGTCCATTTTAGCCACTGCTACGAGTGGACTGTAGGGAACGAGTTGGAACAATCCAGCCAGCAAGACAGGAACTACACTAGATAATGGAAGACCAGGGGAGCTGGATGCAGAGAAAGAACAGGCAGGAGATGATGAGGTGATCCAGCAACAGCAAGGAAGCCATCACAGCCCACCACCCCGGAGGCTGGGGGGGATGGGAGGAGACAGCTAAGGGGCCAGGTTCATCTTGCAGACACAAGAGCACAGAGGAGGCTCAAAGGTACAGGGTGAGAAGCTGTCTTCCACGGAGGGCCAGGCTAAGCGCCAGAGGGAAAAGCATCCTGGCTTCCTCCTACCTCCCACTCTCCAGTGTTCTGCTGATTTCACTTCCATTGGCTGACTATTCATCCCTCCAGAGAAGCCTGGGAAGACAGAGCAGGTAGAGGTCGGTAGAGTGGAGAAGGAACTAAGGGCAAATCAGATGTGGAGCTTGAGGTGCGGGAGCAAAGGCCAGACCAGTTAGGAGGGTGCTGGGTGGGCAGCAGCAGTGGCAGGGAGGAGAGACTGATAGGAAATAAGTGGATCCCCAGGATTGATTGATTGATTGATTGATTGATTATTTTGGTTTTTCAAGACAGAGATTCTCTGTGTTACAGCTCTGGCTGTCCTGAAACTCACTCTGTAGCCCAGGCTGGCCTGGAACTCACACAGATCCACCTGCCTCTGCCTCCAGAGTGCTGGGATTAAAGGCATGTGTCTCCACCGCCTGGCTGGATTCCCAGGATCTTGGTGGTGAATTGGATGGGTGTAGGAGAAAGGAAAGCTAGAAAGTTAGGAAGCTCTATCATGAGAAGCAATTTTCCAAGAAGATTCTGCAAGGAGCCATTCAAGAGTCCTGGTTCTGTTCAGGACACAACATGTTTGAGATGCCCGTTAATCAAAGTCCTAGGGAGACTCAAGTCTGGGTCAAGGGAGAAGGCCCTTCAGACACCTGATAGGTTCTCGGTGTCTAGGCAGGTTTTTGCCATGGGACTGGGTGACTGTAACCTGAGCATGTGACCCACTGCTTTGCTGGAGTTGCAGGGTTTTCCTGGAGCCACCTACCTGGGGGGGAGGGGGAGGAATGATACATACTGACTGGCCAGGACTGAGCATTTTGCGTTTGTTTGGTTGGTTGGTTTAGCTTTTTCCAAGACAGGGTTTTTCTATGAAACAGCCCAGGCTGTCCTGGAACTCACTTTGCAGACCAGGCTGACCTCAAACTCACAAAGACCTCTCTGCCTCTGCCGTGTGGGATTAAAGGCACCACCACCCAGCAGGACTGAGTTTTATTCAGAGACCTTTACTCACTCAAGCTGCAAGTCCTGAGGCTGGGAAGGGGTCGTTTCCTAATGCACACACAGGGTGCTTTTTAGAAGACAACTGGTTTGCCAGCAGTGAAAGCACTAGACCACCCAGTACTAGATCAGCCAAGCATCCGTTTTCTGCTAAGGCCTCACATTTACAAGGTGAGATAGATGCCAAGATAACATTGGCTGAGCAACCACTAGGTGCCATGCCCTGAGATTTTTCTCTCCTTCCCTCAGAAACTCCGGGGGGTCCAAGCAAGCCTAAAAGTTCTCCTGACTGATTCCTCAAGAAAAGTACTGCCTGACCTAACTACCCCAAGTCTGTCTGTTTCCCTCTCTACCTTCCTACGCCCCCCCCCCCCCACGCACAAGGCACAAGGCAGGGAAGGGTCTAGGCTCAGTAAGCTGTACCCTTGGGCAGTTTCACAGAAGAGCCTCCAGTCTCCAGCTGGCAGCTGCTAGGACCAAGGGGGTTGGCGCCAGGCCCTGCCCCTCCCTTACTAGCTGTGTGTCTCCAAAGGGCAGCATCAGAGTGACAGCCGGTACCATCTCCGCAGAGGCTGAGTTGCTGGAGCTGGGCTAGGGCAGGGGGAGAAAGCCCAGCCAGGCTCAGCCTTGCATCCATCCATAGGGCCCACCAAACCCCAGAAGAAGATGGCAGCCTGGGCATCGGAATCACCTCCTGGGCAACCTACGAGGTGAGGGGCCCCCCCGAGGAGCACGGGACAGGTTATGGGAATCCTGGCGCTGGAGGCTCCATTTCGCTCTCCCTACAGCAGCCCCAGTGAAGCCTGAGCGCTCAGACGGCTAACAACACGGGGATGAGCGCCACCGAACTCGCGGGCTCGGTGGGGTTGATCCTGGCGGTTCTCGTAGAAGTGGGGGCCGTGCTGGGCAACGGCACGCTGCTCGTGGTGGTGCTGCGCACGCCCGGGCTGCAAGATGCCTTCTACCTGGCGCACCTGTGCGTTGTGGACCTGCTGGCAGCCGCCTCCATCATGCCTCTGGGCCTGCTGGCCGGGCCGCCCGGGCTGGGCAGTGTGCCCCTGGACCCCTCATCGTGTCGCGCCGCCCGCTTCCTCTCGGCGGCTCTGCTCCCCGCCTGCACGCTCGGCGTGGCTGCGCTCGGACTGGCGCGCTACCGTCTCATAGTGCACCCGCTGCGGCCAGGCGCGCGACCGGCACCGGCGCTAGTGCTCACCGCGGTGTGGGCGGCGGCCGCGCTCCTGGGCGCGCTCTCCTTGCTCGGGCCACCTCCCGCGCCGCCTCCGGCTCCAGCTCGCTGCTCCGTGCTGGCCGGGGGGCTCGGGCCCTTCCGGCCGCTCTGGGCGCTGCTGGCCTTCGCACTGCCCGCCCTCCTGCTGCTGGCCGCCTACGGTAGCATCTTCCTGGTGGCGCGGCGCGCCGCCCTCCGGCCCCCGCGAGGGACCCGGCTCCGCTCCGACTCTCTGGACAGCCGCCTCTCCTTCTTGCCATCCCTCCGGCCACGTCTACTCGGGGGCAAGGCGGCCCTGGCCCCAGCTCTGGCCGTGGGCCAGTTTGCAGCCTGCTGGCTGCCTTATGGCTGCGCGTGCTTGGCGCCCGCGGCGCGCGCTGCAGCCGCCGAGGCGGCAGTCACCTGGGTAGCCTACTCCGCCTTCGCCGCTCACCCCTTCCTCTATGGCCTGCTGCAGCGCCCTGTGCGCTTGGCGCTGGGCCGCCTCACTCGCCGGGCGCTGCCTCGGCCCCCGAAAGTCCGCATGCCGCAGGCCTGGCACCCGCGGACACTCCTTCAGCGCCTCCAGGGACTGCGCAAGGACCCTGCCCTAGGCCCTTCCGAGGCACCAGAGCAGACCCCAGAATTGGCAGGACAGAGCTCGAGTGTGTCAGAGGCCACCTGAGAGATTTCTCCTGAGCTGGAGAAAGGAAGGTGGGATCAGAGGGGCACATCTCCCCCCTGTACAGGCTATGGCGGGCACCGTACCCGGACTGCTGGCTCTGAAACCGGAGAGAGGGTGGTGCTCAGTCTTAGGAACCTGATTCCTGATTCCTGAACACAGGAATACTACCTGTGTTCCTTTCCCGGGGCCTCGGTCTTTCCCATCTGTATCCTGTATCCCATTTCCTAAGGACCTCCCCAGGGCAGGCTTTTTAAATTCATAGCTACTCCCTGGCCCAGAGGGGAGAGATGCAGGCACGGTCACAGAGAAGAGGGGCCTAAGAGCTCACAGCCAAAGAATGAGCGAAGCGGGACAGGGTCTGGGTTACAGCCACAGCAGTGGAGAGACGTTCAGAAGATATCCCCGCCATCTGTGCCACGGAGACGTCGGACAGTTTGACTCGAAGTCATTACTTAAATGGTTTGGTGCTAAAGGCGGGAGACGGAACACGTGACCCATGAAAGGGTCCTGCGATTTCATCCCAGAACGGACATGTGGAAGGGGCGGTGGACCAACCAGGACTGGTGGGTTCATGGTTTGGGGTCCTGCGGGGTTTCAGCTACACCCGGTCCCTGGAAGTTTTGTCACCCCAACACCAGTATTATTTCACGGCTTTCTGGTCGCTGAGAATATTTATTCAAAAACAGGGATTGAAAAAACTGTACAGAGAATCTGCTGCTGAGAACTGGGCCCCTGCCCCAGGCCGCTCCCCCCGGCTACAGGCAGAGCCCTCTCTTTGGGTTGCCCCCGACAAGCCCAGCCAGTCTATTCCAGTCAAAAGGGTATCAGTGGAAGCAGCATGATCTGCAGGGGGTGAAGAGAAGCTTGGCCCCAGCCACCCCTCACTCTCCTCCAATTCCCACGGGGGGCAGTAGGCTGAAAGCCCGAAGGGATGGAGGACATGAGGGGCCTCCCACGGCGGGGCACTAGGGAGGCCCCGGACATTCCCGGCATCCAAGCATAGGTCTGAAGGGGTGGAGCCCCCCGCTCTGGGGCTGCCATAGCTCCTAGAAACCTGGGCCAGAAACTGTCCCCTCTCTGAGGAGGAACCCAAAGACAGGGCAGGGTAGGGGGTGCATCCATGCGTCTGGCATTACTGGCGCTTGAGACCCCATGGTAGAGTCTCCTTGGGCAGGAAGGATGTGGAGGCAGCCCCTGCCGGCGGTCCTGCCTGCCCCTGCCTGGGCCTCAGCCGGCCTCAGTAGGGGGAGAATTTCTGCCGTTCAGCTTTCTTGCTCCCATTGGCCGCTGCCATCTTGGCAGTGTAGGCCGCCAAGCCCGGCGGTGGCCCTGGGGAAGCAGGTGGTAGAGCCAGGAAGGGCACGGGCTTGAGGCCGATGAAGTTGGAGAGGGAGATGGCATAAGGTGTGCCCAGCAGGCCTGGGGGAGCTGTGGGCAGGGCCGTCAGGGGTGGCGAGAAAGGGGTGGGCAGGTCTGCGGGGGCTGAGCCAGGTGTCCCCCCAGAGGTAGACTTGGCCGTCTCTAGACTGGAGAGAGGGACACAGAGGGGACATGGAGGAAAGGTAGGGGTGAGACACGGGCCATGAGGTTAGCCAAAAGACAGGCGAGGAGTAGATTGGAGAGCAATGGCATGGGGCGGGTGTTTGGGGGGAAGAATAGGAAAGGGAGAAAGGGAGGGAGGACAGGAAACACAAGCAGACAGAACTTGGGTTAAGAGGAGAAACAGGAAACACCACCATGGGAAGACAGACGTGAGGGGTGGATACAGAAGTAGTAATGAGGCAACGTGAACGACTTAGAATACTGCAGGGAAAGGAAGGGGGCCGAGGAGCAGCAGGGGACTGGCCCCGAGTGACAGGAGGCTACCCCTTCCCCCCACCTCTGTTCTTCCACAGCCCACCCCATGCTCACCAGGCAGTGATGAGGTACTGAGCCAGGGCAATGGAGACCGGTGAGCCAGTGATGGTCACATGCCGCTCCCCAGCACCCTCTGCTTGGTTTCCAATCTTAATATGTGCCCCTGACATCTGCCGGATCTCGCTGATCTTGCTGCCCTGGCGTCCGATCACACAGCCAATCAGCTAGGGGGAGGCAGAATTTAACCCTGAGCAAGGTCTAGGCCCCTGGATCCCTGCACCACCCTCCAGCCCCCCACCTTCTGCTCACATCGTTGGGAACCAGGAACTCCTGCGAGCTGGTCTGTGTGCTGGGATCCAGTCCTGGGGCAGAAGAAAAGGACTGAGCATGATTCGTGTTTTCCATGGGCCTCCCACGTCCACTGCAAGGGATGCCCAGCTCCCCGTCTCCTTTAGCAGAAACTGCTTACCTGGCACCACACTGGGTGAGGCGAAGGGAACTGCATGGCCTGAGAGCTGCTGGAGCTTGGTGACCTGGGCCAGAGAACAGGGTCAGAGGTTAGGGGGGGGGCAATTCAGGAAGGGGTATCCCAGGCTGGGGGTCACTCACCTCTGCAGGGGCCACTGCCCCATACTGACCCTGGACAGAGAAACCCTGTGGGGACAAAGTGGTTGAAAAGGGAGCTGCTATGACAGGTCAGGATAGCTTGGCCAGATCACTCCCCGTACCCTCCTCAGACCCCCCAACTCTTTATTCCACTCCCTCCTCCATCTTGATCCCCCCCCCTTCTCCAGTAAGGGTTCGAGCCCCTCCTGGTGCTTCCTCACCTGGTTGGCGGAGAGGAGGACAGTACCTAGGGAGAGGCTTGGGTGATACGGGATAGTGGCTCCTTTGGGTGGGGACTAGAAGGCACAAATTGGGAAGCTTTGTCAGGATCAGGCCTCCCCAAGAACCCAATGGCCTTGAGGCATTCCCACGGCTCCCATGGAGATGTATCCCAGAGTACCCGAAGCTTATAATTAGTCCATGGCTGTGGCTCTGCCTGCTCCACCCCACCTGATATTACAGCCATCAGATCTGAGGGTGACAAGCACCTGGGACCCTCTCCTGCCCTCCCCCTGACTGCCCTCCTCCCCCAGGCCCCTCACTCCGGGAAGCACCTCCAGAATAACAGCACAGATCTGGCGCACACACAGGATGATGGCGTCAGGCACCCCAGAGACGGTGACAGCACGCTCTGTGGAATTGGGGAGCAGGTCCCCTGCCACCTGTACCTGGGCTCCCGTAGTCTACAAACAGAAAACAGTGTCCACTTCTGTCGACTCCAAGCGCCCAGACAAAGGCCACAAGGTCCTAGAGCACCCCAGAGCTCTAGTTCCCTCTCCCATTGGCGGGTAGAAGATATGCGCTCACCTCTCGGATCTCCTTGATTTTGGTACCTGCCTTCCCAATCAGTGATCCACACTGGCTGGCAGGGATGACAAGGCGCAAGGTCACTGGAGGCCGGGAGACACTGCCACCGTTTGCAGGAGCTGCACAGAGGTCCTGGGACAGAGGGACAGTGAGTCGGCCAGGTGCGCCCCGCGACTCTCCTAGCCTCCCCCAAGTCCTTTCCTGAAGAGGGATAAGGAGAGTGCCTCCTCCCCAGACCTCCTCCAAGAGAACATGGCCTTGGACTTGACCTTCCCTCCCCCATAGCCACTATCTGGAGACAGGGTCAGGTTTCTCACAGGCAGCCACCCTCAGACTCCCACCCCAGGCAGGCACAAACCTCATCCAGCTTGAAGGCAATCATGGAGACCGCATGGAACACGGCGGCTGTCGATCCAGTGATGGTCGTGATTCGCTCAGGGCAGGAGCCCTCGGAGATGGTGATCCTGGCACTGCTCTGCAGGTGTGCACAAGGGACTGGGCAGCAGGCGGCTTTCCCCACCGCGGTGCCAGGGATCTGTCTGCCTGGCCCACTCACTAGGCCCCAGCCAAAACTAGAAACTGGCATTCTTCTGGGCACTCCGTTATCCCAGGTGCAGTGATTCAGGGCAAAGGACGGCCACCTCCCTTCCCCTCAACACCAGGGCCCTGGGCTCCTCCCCTGACCCCACCTTTACCTGCTCCCGGATTCGCTTTACAGTCTCTCCCTTCTGTGGGAGACAAAACCAAGATTCCTAAAGTGGTCACCTCTTAACCAGGGCTGAGGCTCACGTTGAGGGGAATACACAGAGCAGAACCGGACACCTACCTTCCCAATGATGCTGCCCACCTCCTGCAGAGATAACAAGAGTGAACTCAGATGGGTATGAATGGCCCAGGCCCAGCTCCTCCTGTCCCTCGGGCAGGAGGGCAGCCTTGAGACCAGACATGTGCCATCACTGGGCATGCCAACTCCACCCACTCACCTTCCCATGCATCAGCATCCGCAGCGTGAGGGTGATGCTAAGCTCTGGCTCCTCCTCCAGCCCCGCATCTGAACTGCTCATCCTGTCAGGCGGGGCTGGGGCCACAGTGGCCTGGGAGTGTGTCCACGCTGTGGCTCAGCTGGCTCTGGACAGGGCAGCAGAAAAGAGTCTGAGAGGAGCCCTAGTTACCCTTCCACTGCTCTTACACGGGGACCCCAGAGCCAGGCCACCCAAACTCAAAGAGAAGGGAATAGCATGGGCCTTGAGTTCTAAATGTCCCTCTGACCAGTGTATTTGGGTGCACCTTCTTGGCTGAGTAAGCCTGGTCATTTAAGCCTCTAGGGCCCCAACCTAGAAAATAATTACCGAATCCTACCCTCCAAATTCATGAGTTAAAAAATGAGACAAACACATGACAGATACCCGATGTCCCTGACTTGTTCCCTTCCTCCCAAGAATTAGAAGATGGCAGGAGATTAGAGCTCAGTGGTGGAATGCTTCCTAGAACATATGCCATCCTAGGCCTGAGCACCAGCACGGGAGGAGGGGGCGTTAATGGAGAGGTCAGCTATGAGCAACCATAAGACAGCTTCCTCCTTCACTTGGAAGGGAGGATCCTTGTAGACTGAGCCCCCACTGTGGAATTAAGGTTGAAAGTTTACTCTGGACCAGGCATAGCAGCACATGCCTATAAACCAGGATGCACCCAGGCTAGGGCAGGAGGCTCTCATTCAAGGGTAGCCTGGGCTCTGTAGGGAGACCCTGTTTCAAAAAAAGAAAGAAAACTTTACTCTAAATAGAAGGTACCTGCTTCCAAAGGCCAGGGCTAGCTGACTGACTTAACACTGGTGGAAAGGAGGCCAAGGAGGAGGCTAGAGCCTGGCAAAGGTTTGGGGCATGGAGCCCCATGAGATGATCTCCCATGGACTTCGGGGTCATTAGAGGAGAGGGTCACTGCAGACAGCTCTGGGCATGATCCACTCAACACTGACATGGGGAAAGGGAGGCTCTCTCTACAGTGTCTCTGACGCATTTCCTAAGTTCTCAGAAGGGCCCTGTGCACAGAGCGGTAAGAAGTGTGAAGACTGGCCACATACTACCCTACCTAGAACCAGAGACATGTAACTGGGGCTCTGAGGCTAAATGTCCACACACATCAGAGAGGATCTGGGTAATGGGTAAGAGGAGGATTTGGTGGGCTGCAGGAATGTCAAGGCCATTAACTCATGGAGCGAGGCTGAGCTGAGATTAGCTCCTGGGATTAGTTTAGCCGCCAACCCTCCCCACCCGACCCCTTTCCATGCCTCAACTTAATCCCGAACCTTAATCCTCCTCAGAAATCCTTCAGCAGCGGCTGTCTCCCGCCAAGGCCCAGCCTTGGTGGTGAACTCATTGGGGACCAGAACTCAAGGAGGACAGGCAGTGGAACCACTGGTGCCAACAGAGAGTCTGGACCCAGACATCACTAACCATAGGAATCCTGTTAGGAGGGTGTTGGGACAAAGGATAAGTGGTCCCCAGTGGGAGTACTTTGGAGGACTCAGGTCACCTTTGCTGGTCCTCTGTCCTATCTGGACATGAGAGTCAAGGTTTCAGAGCTCTCCCAAAGCCTTCCTCTGGATGTCTTGTGCCAGCCAGAGTTTGGGTATGGAGTGGTTAGGGATTCCCAAGCTCGCTTTTCTCTTGGATACCTGAGTGAGCCACTGTACCAAAATGCAGTCTCCTTTCCTCCTTGCAATGGGGACAATCGGGATGGCGGGGTTTGTTCCTAAGTGCTTTTTCCCGGGTGCCCGCTTCTTCCGCTTGAGTTCTGCCACAGACTCACCGGCGGGCGGCGACCAGCAGTAGATTTGGGGCCTGTGTTCTTTGGGCATCCTGGCCAGCCTCACGCTGGCTGCCCTTGCTGGACATTCCCCTGGCTGCCTGCACTTCCCCCATCAAAGCGTCTGTGATGACGTGCATACTTTCTGTCTCCCTGGACAGCCAAGCCCGGGAGCCCCTTAGAACAGGAGCCAAAGCTGCCACCTTCTCCTTGTGTCCCCAGGGCTCAGTTCAGAGCCAGGCTAGAGAGGGTGCTCAGACACACCAGTGACGGTAGCAGATGAATTTGCTCCACAGAACGGGAACCTAATACATAGAGGGTCTGTAACCTGCCCAAGGTCACAGAAAGAAAGGGTGTAGCGGGAAGAACAGGGCGCAACAAGCTACTGTAGGACCGGACCGGGCTCCACCTGTGATCTAGTCTCAGCCTTTAGCCTTTTCTGAAGTGGGGTTTAGACTTCGGTGGCCCGGGGAGCCTCTGCCTGGCCAGTGGATGTTCATCCTGTTAGGAGAACAGTGACTGTTTATCTGAGGACGTATAATCTTAAGCTCCAGAATTCCGTGGACTCTCATTGGGTGATAAACAGTGGGAGACCTGAAAGCAATCATCCTTTCATCTCCTCACTTCTGGTGACCCCCAGGAAAAATGGAACGTGGGCGGAACTGTTAGTCTTGCTATGAAGACGCCTAGGACTGGCAGCAGAGACCCACTGCCCCAAATTCAATAGGTGACCTTGACCTAGCTCTTCCCTGGCCTGGATCCGGATTTACCCACCTGCACTGTTTGGCGAGTCGGGGTAAGGGAGAGCTGCTGGCATCTCTGTGACCCTGTTCTGAGAGACAGTTGAGTTTCTCCTATCTTCTGGAAAGAATGAGGCTCCTCACCCTCCTCCAGGCCTTTCTCTCAGAGCCTAAGCATACGTAGCCACACTGGGCATTCATTACCAGATGCCCTGCTCTCCCTGGGCTTTTAAGGAGTATCTTGCTGCTTCAGTCTGGTGGGCCCCAGGTCTCTGCTGGGCCACCCACGTGGCAGCCACACATCATGCCACACTGACCTCCAGCTCACCTCTGAGGGTGCCCAGCCCCCTCCGGTCAGCAGAGCTCCCTGGCAGAAAGAACATCCCACACTCAGACCAATCCCCTGACCCCGGGCCTTCCTTCTTGCTTCCCAGGCCCCCTCCCCAGGCCATGTGCCTGCTCCTTCTGAACCTGGCTTCCTGCCACTCAGGCTGGAGGGGTTTGGGGGTGGGGGTGACAGCTGTGTAAGCGATGGTGGCTGCCCCCTTCCTGCCCCTCCCCCCCAGCTGTCTCTCTCCTATGACAGCTGCCCAATCAAAGGGCCGGGGGCTTAGCCAGCTCCCCCCCCCCCATGCAGGGATCAAGTGTCCTCCCTGGCTTTGTTCTAGTGCAAGAACAATCCAGGGAAGGGGAGGCTCCTGGGGCCAGTTGAACCAAGTAGGCTGGCCCGCCCCTTGGGGGATTCCCTCTGCTCTACTGCCCAATGTGTCTGGACCACTAGAGACTGTGGACTCACCTGGGCTGCAGAAGGTTGGGGGAATCCAGCCTCCACCTTCACCCCATATCTCATGCCCACCTTAGCACACTCCTAAGCAGTCTCCTTCAATCCTCACTCCAAAAACAGTCATGCTGGCCACACCCAATGATGCTGGGGAATGGTTAAGCATCAAGTGTGGCAGGGTGTGGCAGGAGGGTGGCCACTGGGCCTTGGGGAGGGGGTGGACAGCCTTGAGGGCTCCTGGCTCCCTTGTCCATCCCGTACTCTGGGCATGCTCACTCTTGTTGATTAGCCTGGTTGCCACAAAACTGTCCAGCATCCTCAGACCCATGGGCCCAGTCTCAGCCTTTCGGCCTCCCAGGATGGCCAACCATCCCTAGTTTAGAGGGAGGAGACGGCGTGGAGAGGGGGGATGGATACAGAGACTAGGGGAGCAGGTGTAGACTCTAGTTTCTTGATTCAAGTCTGTCTGGTAAAGTGCCAGGGAAGAGGAACTAGAAGGGTTAGAAGCTGACAAACTGGTAGATGCCAGAAATGCTATACATACCCTCCTTAGAGCCGCTCAAGAGTCTTCACAGCTGAGGAACTCCAAGGCAGGCTCAGTGCTACTGTCTATCCAAGTTGATAAGGCTTTCTAGATACCATTCTTCATGCTCAAGACCATATGCTCATTCTGCTATTGAACAACCATCCATGGATCCCCAGGACCCAAGGGATAAAACCTGACTTCTATGCACCAGCAACGGAGGCCTCCGTGGTCCAGCCCATACCAGCTCCTCTTCTTGCATCTCTATCCCATCCCTCATACACACCAGGCCACAAAATAGGTCTAGAACGTCCAGGCTCCAGACAGAGCCTTTGCCTGGCTGACAATTCCGGCTTGAAATACTTATCCCCTTCACTCTCGGGCAAAATTCTTCTCAAATGCCTCCTCATCCATGGAGCCCTCCAACCTTTCAAATCAGATGAAATTCCTCTGGCCTCTGTGCTTCCCAAAGATGGCTACAAGTCCAAAAAGGCCCAGTGGGCATTTCTGAGCCTGTCTTTCTGCTACAGAAGAATAGGAAATTTGAGACAGGGCCTGCCTGGCCCTGGGGAGGGGGTGGTTAGGGCTCACAGACCTCAGAACATTAGAGACCATCACACCTCAGAGTCTTGGGGCTGTAAGCACATGGGCAGAATCAGGACATGCCTGGTCAGAATTCCAAGTTCCGGCTCAGCATCCCAGCCTGTTCCTGCTGGTTTGCAGGCCCAGGGGCTCCCTGGGCATGTTGCTGAAGTGAGGAATTTGAGAGTTCTGAGTGGGTCCCCTAGCAGGAAGAGGAGCTGGTAGAAACGCTGTAGTGCGAGATAGGTTTCACAGCGTCAAGGTGGGTTCAGCCAATCACAACTAGACAAGGATCACCAATCAAGAGCCGAACCTGAGGCCTAGGGAGGAGGGGAGTCGTTTAGGACTGCATCGGAGGCGCCAGGCAGGCCAGGAGAACCATGGGCCCACCTGTACAGCTCGGAGCCCTTTCCTTCCAGAGCTAGGTCATGGTGATGGAGGCTGGAGGAGGGCAGTGATGGGAGTAGGAGGGTGGACAGAGCCTGTCTGGGGACACAGGGTGGGGCAGGCCAGCCTCTCTGCGGCCTGGGCCTGCCAGGGTGTGTGGGCCGCTCGCTCCCAGCCCCCCACCCTGAGCATGCAAAGAGAACAATCCCCTTGTGTTTGGGCAGCCTGAGCCTGCATGCTGATGAAGGCTAGGGGGTGGGGGCTGGGATAGGGGTGCTTTGAAAGTTGAGGGGGTTCCAGGACCTAGAGGGATAATATCCTCAAATGGAGAAACAATAGACCCCTCCCCCGTGCTGGCCCTGAGGCCACCAGGGTGACCCCACTGAACAGCGAGAGCCAGAGATCAACTCCTGACCAATGCCTGGGGTCTAAGAGCGCTTTACAAGAGGAAGAAGGGCCCCTGGGGACACATGCCTTGTTGGTCCCGCAAGAAGGCAACCATCCGGGCTTGGTGGGGAGCCACAACCACACATTCTGAGGGAAGGGGTGTGAATGGATCAAGGGACATCCCCTTGGGGACCATTCCCTTGGGTGCCAGGGTGGGGCGGGGCCCTGGGTGCCACAGGTCTCAAGATGGCGGGCCTGGTTTAGGAGAGTGAGGAGGTGGGCACCTCCCTCTCCTGACCAGGCATGCATGAGGGCCAGGCTGAAGGAAGGGGCAGAGCCCCTTCACCCCCCCACCCCACCACAGTACCCAGGCCAAGAAGCTAGGTCAGAGCTGGAGAGGAAGAGCCCCAGGGAATGAGGGACCACTTAGTGCTCGTGGCCTGGAGGTCTGTGTCTGGCTCCTCCAAGGACTGCGGAGAATGGGAAGGGGTGTGTGTGAGCCAGGAGCTGCAAAGAATGGCAAAGGAGAACAGAGACGAAGTCGAGAACCCCAACCTAGGGCATGAGGTCCAGAACGAAGAGCAAGCTCAAAGGACAGAAACAGCGAATAGGATGGGAGCCTCAAACCTGGTACCTAAGGTCCAAGAAACCCCTCCCTGAAGTGGGGTGTTCCCCTGGAAAACCAACGCCCCCCACCTGTGCAGGCCGCAGCCGTATTGGACAGGAACCGTGTTCCTCGCAGTGCCCCCCAGGACCACGGTCGGTGCACAACGGCGCGGGTTCCCCGCCCCCACCCCAGCGAACCCCCAAACTTCATGGCCCCGCGGTGCCCCGCCCGGCCCGCGCCTTACCTCGCTGGGGCTGTTCTGCGGCGGCAGCGGCGGTGGCGGCGGCGGCAGCGGCGGCGGCGCGGCGGCTGGGCCGCTCAGTCCCACATTGTCCCCGGGAAAGGCGGCCGCTCACAACTGCGAGTGACATCAGCTGCGAACAATGAGGGGTTTGACAGGCGCGGAGCCCGGCCGGCCCGGAGCCCGGCTCCGCGCCCCCCACCCCCACCCCCCGGCCCGCCTGGCCCGGCCCCGCCCCGCCCCTCCCGGATCCGATTACAGCGCGGCGGCGGGCCCGCCCCAGCAGCCCCAGTGCCGCAGCCGCCCGCCCCGCCCGCCCCGCCCCGCGGCCCCGCCCGCTCCGCGCCGCCGTCCGGCGTCCCGAGCGGCCGCCGCTTCCGGGAGGGAGCGACCGACCCTTCCCCTGCGGCTCACCAGGCCTCGGCATCCTCCCAGGGCGGCTCTCACTGGGCCCATCCTTCCCGCCCAGCGCTTCTGCTCAGCATCCCGCAGCCTTCGTCTCAGCCCGGGCCGCGCCTCCCGGCGTCTGTCCCGCGGCCCCCCGCCCTGCCCCGGCTCTCGCTTCTTCGCCATCCTTGACTCCTGCCTGGGTCCAGCCCCACGAGACCGGCCACCTACGGCTTTCGCACCGCCCCGGCCCTAGTCCGCCCAGGACAGGTTACCCAACCAGCTGGAGGAGGGGCCTGAGAGCCGTGTCGCCCTTAAACACCCTGTCCCGTGATCCCCCAAGTCTACTGCCAAATTCATTTTGGACCTAGGGTTGTAAGAGACAGAGCGCCATTAAATCCTTTACTAGGAATGGGATAGGAGTGGGGGGGTGGGGTGGGGGGGGGGATACTGAGCCCGCCCCTCCTCCATCTCAGAGCAGATATTCTCCCCCTTTCGGTAATCGGCTCATGCTGGTCCCACTGACCTCCACCTCCCCCCTTAAGCTGAATCTCTTGGCACCTGGGTGTGTGTGGGTGGGGAGGGGAATCCAATCTCCCTTTCCCTCCATCTGGCCTAGTGGACAAAGGGCAGGGGGACCATCTGGTCCCGCCAGAGTGGGGGAGGAGCCCACAGTGGCAGTCCCAAGGGGAAGGGGGAGGGGCGGCGCTCCAGAGACAGCAAAAGCATGTGAGGTCTAATAGCATCACTTTATTTCAGGGACCTCTGCAGTCGGTCTCCCCTCCTACCCCACCCCCAAACCTCACAGCAGGAAACAGGCTTGGCTGAGATTCAGACTTGATGACCAGGGGAGGTGTACAGCCCCCAAGAAGAAGGGAAAAAAGAAAAACAGGGATATTTGAAAGGCAGAGGGGTACACCTCCCTTTCGGAGGAGGCAATTCTGGTCTGGGACCAATTGCAACGTGTAGATGAGAGAAATCTAGGGCTGGCCATGTCCTCCTCCTGGCAAGTGGGTCTCTTACAAAGAGACTGTCTCATAAGGAGGTTCCCACCTGCGTTCACAGGAAATTGTACCTTCACATGGACCTGCGCAAGCATGTGATGCACAAGAATGTGGGTATCAGTCCAGTCTTGTGGACCCATGTGCTCCCAAGGGAAGGGTTCTGTTTGGGTGTGGGGTGAATCTAAACAAGCATTCATACAGGTATGTTATCTGTGGCCTAAGAGGGGCGGGGGAGGAGAGGGAATGTCTGGCCTGTAGGGCAGCTAAGAAGGAGATGGAGGGAAAATAAAGTAAGGCAGTGAAAACCAAGCAGGGAAGCCTGTAGGAGAAGCTCACGGATTACCCACAATCAGATTTCTCCCCTTGAATCCGAGACTTTTTCCATGTGATTTTACCTCCTTGATCTGATCTGTCACTGCAAGAGAAAAGCAGAAATGTCAGGAACTCAGACAGACCTGTTGCGGGTGAGGCACAAGCCAGAGACCAGGAGAGGACAGTGAGAGATCCCAGAGCAGACAGGCTGTCACCCCTATCAGCAGGACGGAGTCTCATGCTAGCCCCTGCAGGAAATCCAGCAGCCCTGTGTGCCACTCATCAGGCTTGTCCAGGTAACAGGGATGCCCCGCCCCTTCCATGACCAGCACTCTATGGTTGGGCAGCTGCTTCAGGTGTTGAAAGCTGGAGGAACCCATGGGGTCCTGGTCTCCATATACAATCAGAGCTGGAGTCTGGGAGAAGGGGAAAAGAGGAAAGAATCAGGGGGCTTGCCTCACCAACCCCAGCCTTCTAAAGGTCATCGTCAGCCCTCACCATATTAGTCTCTTCCTGCCTACCTTAGGAGGAGAGATAAGCGGATCCAGTGGGTGGGGACATGAATTTGTACTTTCCCAAGTACATAGTTTGTACAGGGTTTGGCATAGTAATCTACCAAGTCAACCAAAAGGAATTAGGTGGTCACATCTCCCCAGAAACCACCCCATTGGTTTCCCAGCTTCCAATTGAGGAAGGCCCAGGGATGGACCCCACCTTGCTCCTGACATGCCATCTCAGCTTCACACACACACACACACACACACACACGCACACGCACACGCACGCGCACACGCACACGCACGCGTGAAAGGTTACCTTCACACTGGCATAGTCAGCAGCACTGATTTTGTCTGTGCAGATGGGAGCCACTGGTACATAGCCCCGGAGTTGGGAGCCAGGGGCCACGAGGAAGGGCAGTGCATACATGCCGCTTAATGATGGGCTGATCACAACTGGGGGTCCCAGCTCCAAGGCATCCACCACAGCTGCTAGGAAGCTACCAGGGGCCAATTCCCCAATAGGGGCAGGGGCTGCTGCTTCCTTGGAACGCCCAAGACCTGCAGGGATTCAGGTGTGGGAGAGACGAGGGTGATGAATGGGAAGGGCCCCTTCTTCCAGCAAGTTCTCCTAGGTCAGTCTCTCTGTGCCCGGGTTCATGTAACACCCAGTGGATTGATTTCACTCACACCCACAGCCCGGTGTATTATATTTGTGGCAAGAATGAGATATTTCTTTCAATGTTTGCATTCATACTAACAGTGTCCTGAGAAGAATCAAGCTCTGGAGTCTATCAGGGCTAGGTCTGAGTCCCAGTTCTCCATTTACTATAAAGATGACCATAGGTCAGGCCTCCTAGCCCTCCTCAGCTGCCCAGTTTCCCCTCTCTGTTTAAAGGGGATGGGAAATGATCCTGCTATTTAAACTTGTGAAAATTAGGTTAACTGTTTAGAAGGCACCTCGCCCTCCTGGAGGATGGGACCTGAGACAGTGCTTCTGCCCTGGGACTTACCAGTCAGTCCCCACCTCCAACAACATTAGCTGTAGACCTTCACCCTGAAGCTTAGCCCAACCCACTGTTGGAAACAAGCCTGGCCAGGCCGGAGATCTGCCCTTGAAACCTGAGACTAGATCAGCTCTAGCTTGTGAGGGGATTAGATCCAGTCAGACAGGCTATGCCTCCAATTCCTCACGAGACACTAAAATGGGTGGGGCCTGGTGATCCAGGTTATGACAGGCAATCTGGAAGCAGTTCCCACCTCCTTCAGTGCCAAGACTCTGCTTGCAAATAGGTGGCCAGGTACTTAGCCATCCATCAGGCCCTGCCATGCTTCCCAAGGCTCTGGAAGGCTATTGTCAGTGCCTCCACCAGCCTGTGAATGTGGCTCGGCCAAGGGACTTTATTTACTTCCAATCAGCTGAGCACCCATTACGACCTCTCAAGTACTAGCTAATACATTCACACTGATAACCTCCTTCTGTGCTCACTAGGGACAGTCACCAGCAGGAGTGTGGTATCTACCACTCCAGATGAGGGAAGTAAAGCCCAGAGACATCGAGACACAAGCTCAGTAACAGTGAAAAGCAGCTGAGCAGTGTATCGATCCTGCCCGAGCAAGACTAGACCAGTTCAAAGGTACATGCACTATGTACCTAACTGTCAAGCTCAGGGCCCTGCCTGGCTAAATCCTCCCAGTCCTCCAACCTCAAGTTTTCCCCAACCCTGGCCCCAAAGCCCACCCCAGAAGTACCTGGCAGGTCAATGGCCACAGCCCTGTAGCCAGCCTCAGCCAGCCTCTGCAGAGTACCCAGCTTCTGCCAGGTCTCAGAGGAGAAGCGGATGCCATGTAACAGCAGCACAGAGAAGCGAGCGGCCTGCCCGCTGCCAGGTCGAACCTCTCTGAAGAAGAGGCCCTGGCCCTGCACCTGGATGGTGCCCTCACGCTGCTCCACACTGGCCATGCTAGACGGTGATGTGCCTGTAGTTCAAAGTCAGCCTGATGAGTGGTGAAAAGAACACCCTGCTGGGGGTGAGGGGGGGGGCAGGGGGGCAGCTTGGAGCAGTTAGGTGCCTACCAGGTCTTTAGGATCTGAATTACAGTCAGGAAAAGCAAGTATTATTTCTGCCTCTCCCACTCGGTTATTTGATATTGGGCTTCAACTGACTTAACTAAAATATGGCAGAATTAGGAATGTCACTTAAGAATTTAAGAGAAACTGTCAGGCAATGGTGGCACATGCCTTTCGTCCCAGCACTCAGGAGGTGGAGGTAGGCAGATCTCTGTGAGTTCCAGGACAACCAGGGCTACACAGTGAAATTCTGTCTCAACCCCCCCAAACCCGAAAATAAACAAACAAACAAACAAATAAATATTAAGAAAAACTATGCAAACTGGGTAGTGGTGGCTCAAGCCTTTAGTCCCAGCACTCAGGAGGCAAAGGCAGGTGGATCTCTGAGTTCAAAGCCAGCCTGGACTACAGATTGAGTTCCAGGATCTACACAGAGAAACCATGTCTCAAAAAATTAAAAAAAAAGAAAAAAGAAAGAAAGCTGGGTGGTGGTTCATGCCTTTAATCCCAGCATTTGGGGGGCAGAGAGAGGCAGGTAGATCTCTCTCTGTGAATTCGAGGCCAGCCTGGTCTACAAAGCCAGTTTCAGGACAGCCAGGGCTGTTACACAAAAGAAACCCTGTCTCAAAAAACAAAAAGAAAAAAAGAAAAAGAAAAAGTCTGCATCCTGATGGGTCTCACCATCAGTTAATGTATCTGCCTGTAGTAAAAACTGGTACATGGACTATTCAATACTAGTTCGTAGACAGTGGATAGGATTAAATGAAGCTATGCATTAAATAAAAATTTTTTTAAAAAAAAGCTTGATACATGCCTGGGCATATGCACTCAGTCGAGGTTAAATACTATCTTGATTAGCCTCATCTAACCCAGCAATACTGGCAATACAGGCAGGATTGAGACCAAGTTTGTTTGGGATGAAAGCCTATTTTCCAGAGGCAGAAACACATGCACTGGTCGGCAAGGACTTTGGAGTTCCTGACTGCCAGGGACGCGGGGTGCTCAGCCCGCTGGCCCCTGGAGCCCAACTGGTTGAAGCAGCAGTCACCCGCGCTCGGTCCATGGCGCCCCACAATTCCGGATTCCTGGGTCTGTCTGAAGGAAGTACGAAAAAGAGGGGCAGCCCAGAGAGAGGTGACCTGGAGAGCCGAGATCAGATGACTTGGGGCAGGTGGGTTCTGAGTGGAGATGCAAAGGAAGAGTCGAGAGTGCAGAGTGGTACCTGGGAATTTGCGTGGTCTTCAGCAGGAGAATGGTGAGTGCTGGGGGCGGGTGGGGAGCGAAGTAGGAAAGGGGCGGGGCAGGAGGTGGGGACAGGGCTGGGGGTTCCGGGCGCCCTCTTTTGGTCACAAACTACCACTAGGCTCGTCCGCACCTTAACCCTTGGTTCTTCTCCAACCGAACCTGTTTCCCCAAGCCCGCCCCCACCCCCATGTGCCCCAAGAGCCAGGTTGAAGATCTTGAAACCCTCAGCTGTCTGCCCCACACGGAAGTGGCCTGCCTTAAGGAGGAAATCTATTCCTGGTATCCTTGCTGTCCGCCCCCCTAAACCGCCCTCACCCCGAGTCAGGACAGTCCAGGACGAGCTGTGCACCTGTCATGAAGCTGACATCCTACATATCAACGTGGAAGGCTCCGCCCAAGTTCAGCCAGGTGGCATGGGAGTATTTTCCGAGCCTGTAGAATGGGTCTGGTTAATGCCAACTTTGGCAGAGTACCAACAAGTAGTGAACCTTTTGCGCCCTTCATGGCCTCCCTACCCCGGAGCCTGGTTGCAACACAGAGGCCTGAACCTAGGGTAGACCAGATGTTGATCACAGGTTGTTGCCAAGCAATAATAGGTGTCCCCCTAAGGCTCTGACCCGGCAGGGGAATGGAGCTAGTAAAGAAAGTGCTTGGGCAGAAGCCTGGAGCTGCTGCATAACAGTAACATCATCTGGCATTTACACTAGGAGACCTCGGAGCCAGGAGGCCTCGGTGTTCCGAGGCTTGACCTGCCCTTAAGTCCTACGACATCCCCATGCGGTGAGTCTTATCTTAAACTCCATTTTACAAACAAAACGATAAAAAGTGAAGAACCCGGTGGCTGTCCACAGGCTCTCAGGCCTCAGGCCAATAACAATTCCGAAAATCTGGGCCGGGAAAGGCGGGCCTCGGGGCCTTAGGGCACCGCCCCAAATCTTCCTTTGGTAACCAGGCAAAGCCTGCAGCTGCGTACTGCACTGCGCAAGCGTGCAGGGGTGGCCGTCTTAGGCCGGCTGGTTACCAAGCCGGAGACCGTACCAGATTCGCCGGGCTGTTTGGCTGTTGGCTCCGCCTCGGCCGGGCCCCGCCTCACCGGATCCCGCCTCGTCACCCCTGTTAGCGCGGTGAGTGTCTCCCGGGAAGGAGGCCCGCAGGTTGTCCGGGGACCCGCCATCCTTGTCCCCGCCGCTTGGGGCAGAGTCCTTCGGAAGGCGCAAGCGCCGGGCAGCACGTGCTGTGTGCGTGCGCGAGTGTCTGCGTGTGCATTCCTGAGTGTCTGGGTTTTCTCTTCGCTTTTGCCGAGGGTGGGGTGGGGTGGGGGTGTTCACGGGTCTGCCTGCTTGCTTGTATGTCTCTTTTCTGTATTTATGTCTGCATCTGACTCTGTGTATTTCTCAAGGTTTGTGTGTGTCTCTCTGCTGGTGCGTTTCTTCTCATGCCTGCCCCCCCCACACACCCCCAGGTCCTTGCTTGCTAGGTAGTTTTTCTTTCCCTGGGTCTTTGGGAACGTGCAGGAGGTCTGAGAACAACTTGCTGGAGTCCGTTCATCTTTCGCCTTGTGAGTTCCAGGTATTAAAGTCAGATTGGCAGACTTGGCAGCAAGTGCCTTTACCTGTAACCCTGTCCCTTTTAATATGTTATGGGGCGGGGGGACGCATACAATAGGATGTGTATGGAGGTCAGAGCTCAGTTTGGGTAATTGTTTCTTTCCTCTCTATGGGTCCTGGACATTGAACTCAGGATGTCTGGCTTGTCTGCAAGGGCCTTTACCCACTGAGCCATCACACGAGCCCCTATTTATTTTAATTCAGGGTCTCACTACATTGCCCAGGAAGGTCTTGAACATCCAGTGCTCCTGAGTTTGGGCACTTTTGGTCTGTCTTTGTTGTTGCTGGGTTTTTGTTTTGGGTTTTTGTTGTTGTTCTTTTTGTTTGTGACAGGGTCTTACTCTGTAGCTCTAGCTCTCCAATTTGCATGGATCCCCCCCTCTCCTTGAGTACTACACTCTGAGGCCAGGACTGTGTGTTTATGTGTGGTTTAAGGGTTGGGTATGATTTTGTGCTTGAATATTCCAAGGGTCTGCATGTGGTTTTGTGGGTGTTTGATTTTGTTTGTTTGCTTACTTTGAGACAGGGTCTTACCAAGCAGCCCAGCTGGCCTCAACCTATAATCCTCCTGTCTCAGTCTCTCTAGCTTCCGCCCCTGTGTATAGGTTGGATTTTTTGTTCTGTTTTTGTTTTTTGAAAAGGTGTCTCTCTATGTAACCCTGTCTGATCTGGAACTCCCTAGAGGCTGACCTCAAACTCACAGAGATCCTCCTGCCTCTGCATCCTGAGTGCTGCGATTAAAGCTTTAGGCTTGTATATATATGGTCTTGAAATACATGTGTCTCTGCCTTCCCAATAACTGATGTTGTGCCCAGTTCATGACCCCCAGAGAGACCACTGAGGACGTACCAGAATGCAAAAGCAAAGTTTATTTCCTCTACAAGTCGAGTCAGGGAACTCATCTCAAGCACTCATTGGCCGCAGCACAGCGAGGCAGGGAGGAGTTACTCTTTCTTGGGGAAGTTAGTTTTATAGGCAAAACCCACAAAATTTCTTAGAGGGGAGGGGGTTAGTTCGGGTCTATCCTTGATTGGTCCAGTTTTTCCTGGGCCTGGACTTTGTCTTATTCTAGCTTATCTGTTTGCCCTGTCAGGAGTTTTACAACCCATCTTTAGGGTCTGGTCATGTTATCTCTGGAGAGGGGCATCTCTTGGTTACAGTCACTACCAGACATCCTGACTTTGTTCTTTTGAAAACATGACTTCACCCTCTCCAGGAAGGGGGAACTGACTCGGTTCTGTTTATTTTAAGCTATCTCTTTCCTCAGCTCTTTTGGGTTTCTGGGGGAACTTTGTCTGGGCCTTTGGTGGGGGTCTTTCACTGACTGTTGTGTGATAAAACTTTACCTGGGAGATGAAACACACTTGTCTACTCACCCCAGATAGGGAGCCATGGCGGACCAAAGTGTGGATACCACCCAAGCCCAACTTGGTGAGCCAATGAGCTTTATTGGGGCTACTTAACAGGAATATGGATAAGGGGTTTCTTATAGGACTCACAGACAGCTACATCACCAAAGCCCACCCCAGCATGGGTGACCGTTCACAAAAGCAGGGAAACGTGGAACACACTGCACAGCCTGTAGGCAGCTCAGCAGGTTGGATGGAGAGTGTCCTTTCCAAGGCACTCAGTCTAAAACTCTTCCAGGCAGTTCACCTGGTTTCCACTTCTTCAGAGACCTGCTCTGGTCTGAGGCTTCTTTGCAGTTTACCTTTGTTTAGTCGGAAGAGTCTCACCCTTTATTGTTTACTCAGGTAGGGAGACGCCTAGTGAATCGGATCAGTTTCAGGGAGTTTTGTTTTGTTTTTAGATGTATTTATTTATTATGTATAGTGTTCTGCCTGCGTGTATGCCTGCAGGCCAGAAGAGGGCACCAGATCTCATTACAGATGGTTGTGAGCCACCTTGTGGTTGCTGGGAATTGAACTCAGACCTTTGGAAGAGTAGCGAGTGCTCTTAACCTCTGAGCCATCTCTCTAGCCCTTCAGGGAGTTCTTGGAGCTAATTTTTGGCTGTTTACCTCCCTGCTCACGGAGATCCCCTGCAGCATGGAGTGTTCTGACCTCAGAGGAGACTGATAACACAACTGTGCATGTGATTCTGTGGATGTTCCTGTAAGAGATTGACTGTGCATAGGCCAATGTGTGTGCAAAGAGGCTGCTGTGCATTTAAGGATAGCTTCTTAAAACGTGTGGAAGCAAGACACTTGTCTCCGTATGAGTGTGTATACATCTGTGTGTCACGGTAGAGAGGCCTTCCAGTAAACAAAGCAAGCACAGTTTACGCCTCTCCTCCTCCACCTGCCCAGCAATCTGCATCAGAACCCCTACAATTGTCTAGTCTTGGGCACCCTGGGTTGCCATGGCAACGAATAAAGCCCCACCCCTTCACCCTGAAAGAAGCACAGGTTGTCCCTAACTAAGAGGGGTCCTTCACAGATGCTACGCCCCGTGGGAACCTGAGCTAAAGCTGCGTTGGAGGCAGACATCCTTGGCTGCTCCAGGTTAGGAAGAAGAGCGTGCTCTTCTCCGCCTGGGTCCTGATTTTCCATCAGCACTGGAGGATCTGCTGCTGCCCACACACTGCCTGACATCGGAGCTAGAGAGTGAGAGTTCCAGAAGAATTCCACAGAGTCAGCAGAGGTGGGTGTGAACCAATGCAGTCTGCAGCTCCTAGGCCTACCACAGACTCAATTTACACTCAGAAAAAAAGCATCCAGAGCCAGGCAGTGGTGGTGCATGCCTTTAGTGCCATCTCTTGGGAGGCAGAGGCAGGTGGATTTCTGTAAGTTTGAGGCCAGCCTGGTCTACAGAGTGAGTTCCAGGACAGCCAGGGCTACGTAGAGAAACCCTGTCTCGGAAAAAAAAAAAAAAAAAAACAAAAAAAACAAAACAAGAACGCATCCAGAATCCTAGAAATAAGACAAGCATGTTCATCTTAGGCCCAATAAATGATGATAGGGATAGCCCATTCCCCGCTTGCTTAGGTGGATTGTAGTATGTAAATTGTACAAGACGCTTGGTCAAGTCCCAGGAGCTTATCCCGAGTTACCAAACTCAACTCGAGGCAGAGGGGAATTCTCAAACCAAGACCACCGGCTCTGCTTGAGTCCCCTCCGGGGCTAACAAAGGCACCATACTGGAGGAGTTCATGAAGCAGATCATTTGGCAGAAATGGGGTGAAAGCTGGCCCATTTCTAGGCCAGCTGCCCTCCTCCCAGCCCCCGTATCTCAGACCTCAGCGTTATCCCCAACGTTCTCTGTGAACTGCTTGTAATGGCTGGTGTGACCATGAACTAGGTCCCCTGTTGCACAGGGCATTCTGTTTTTAGCAGTGTTCTAGTCATTGTGAGGGAAGAGAACCGTTTCCAGGCATGCCCTCAGTGGAGGTCTCTTTGCACACATTGAGCTTTATCGGTGTCCTGCAGCCACCACTGAGTCTCCAGTTCATCCAGCTCCTGCCAGAATGAACACACAGTTCATCCATCTTCTTCCAGAACACACGTGGCCTGGTATTTTGGAAACTAGCCCCAGGTCCCAGGTCCCAGGTCCCT
This sequence comes from Peromyscus leucopus, assembly GCF_004664715.2. Taxonomy (NCBI): domain Eukaryota; kingdom Metazoa; phylum Chordata; class Mammalia; order Rodentia; family Cricetidae; genus Peromyscus; species Peromyscus leucopus. The sequence goes on along the minus strand of NC_051069.1, from coordinate 95,211,153 downwards.
TGCTTCTGCTGCGGTGGAGAATTCACCTGTGAGCCTGGATTCTTTCGTGCCAGAGAACTACGGTCATATGTGCTCTCTGTGTTTTCTTGTGGCCTCCGAGTGCTTAATGCAGAGGTCAGGCCTGAAGGCAGCGGCCAGAAGAGCTGGTGTAGTTGACACCGCAATGATGGTGACCACTACACATGCCTGTGCCAGAGGGACACCTATGCACTTCTCCACATAGCAAAGTGTCCCAGGCCTTTGCCCGGGCCTGAGGAGTAGTTGGGTATGAGCAACCAGATAGTCATGCAGAGCAAGAGAACGGAGGAGGGCTGGAGGTCTTCCTCAGCCTCTCGCTCCCCTTTTTCTCTTCCAGGCTGTGTGGCACAGACCTTCATGAGCCGGTACCAGGCAACCCTGCTGGGGCTCGGCCTGCTGCTCATGCTTCTCCTGTATGTGGGGCTGCCTGGCCTGCCTGAGCAGACTTCCCAGCTCTGGAGGGGCCCCAATGTGACAGTCCTGGCTGGTCTCACCCAAGGCAACTCTCAGATATTTTACCGTGAGGTGTTGCCTATCCAGCCAGCACACAGGTGAGTGATTACCCCAGGGCTTAGTGGAGGGACCCCAGTCCAACTCCACTAAAGTTCAGTGGGGCTCAGGAGCCTGGAGGGCAGCGAAAGATGCCCGGGAAGAAAGGATGGTGGCTGCCCGGGTCCCACGCCACATGTTTCCCCCATGTGTCTGCAGGGTGCAAGTGGTGTTTCTCCATGGGAAGGCGTTTAATTCCCACATATGGGAGCAGCTGGGCACACTGCAGCTGCTGTCTAAGAGGGGCTACCGGGCTGTGGCCATTGACCTTCCAGGTGAGTACCCCCACGGTCAAGTTCAGAGAAAGTAGGCTGAAGCAGGAACAAAGGAGCACTTGCCAGAAGGGAGAATTTAGTTAGCAAAGCCCTAAGGTAAAGCAGGACCATGTAGGCCCCTGTGTTCAGACAAACCAGTTGCAGGTCACAAGAAGGCATCACAATAAAAGCCTAATTTTATTTTCTACCTTGAAAAACCACAGTGTGAGAGTTATTGTATGTCACAGAGAAAACAGAAAAGCAATTATTTCATGAGCAACCACTGGGGGATTTCTTTTTTTTTTTTTTTTTTTTTTTCTTTCTTTCTTTTTTTTTTTTTTTTTTTTTTTTTTTTTTTTTTTTTTTTTTTACAATTTATTTATTTATTTGGAGTAAAACCAAAACTTATTCTAAGCCACAGTCATCCTAGGTCCCACTGGAGGGATTTCACTGTGCTTTTTGTGACTGTGTGATTTTTGTGGCTTTTTTTCTCTCTCTAAATTTTGCACACCTGTGGAAGTCAGCAGATAACAGCAGAGAATTGGTTCTCTCCTTCCACCCTGTGGGTTCCTGTGATCAAACTCAGATTGTCAGACTTATGAGTTTCTGTCATGCAATTCTTTCTGTATGCGACAGACTCGTGGCTTTGCGCTCTGGACTCACTGGTAACAACTCACAGATCCTCCTCTGCCTCTGCTGATTACTGACAAGCCCTGTTCTGTTTTTAACGGTACACATGGACTATGCTACCCTCTGGGTTAGTTGTTGTTTCCAGTAATGTGGATCGAACCCAGGACCTCAAGAATGCTAGGCAGGTACTCAACCACTAAGCTACACCTCCAGCCTCGTGCTATCATTCTTCTAATTAAAAATGAAAGTGGGGGTGGGGTTGGGGTTTGGGGATGGCCCAGGGACTAGAAAGATGGCTCAGCAGGAGCTGTTCCTTAGAGGATTTGAGTTTGTTTCCTAATACCCATGTCAGGCAGCTCATAACCTATAACTCAGCTCCAGGGGATCCAATGCCCTCTTCTGGACTCTGCGGGAACCTGAATTCATGCGCACAAACCTACATACAGAAATATGCATATAAATTAAAAATAAAATCTTTTTTTGGGGGGACAAGGTTTCTCTGTAACAGCCCTGACTGTCCTGAAACTTGCTTTGTAGACCAGGCTGGTCTCAAACTCATAGAGATTCTCCTTCCTTTACCTCCTGAGTGTTGAGATTAAAGGCCTGTACCCAGCTAAATCAATATGAAGTCCTGCCAGGCACAGTGGCACACACCTTTAATTCCAGCCCTCAGGGGGGCAGAGGCAGGTGGATCTCTGTGAGTTTGAGGCCATCCTGGTCTACAGAGGGAGATTCAGGACAGCCAGGACTATTACAAACCCTGTCTCAAAAAAAAAAAAAGTCCAGAAGCCAATAACACTTCTCTCCCCTCTCCACAGCTAAGAGTGACATCCCCACTTTCAAGCTGTTCCATGCATGGAGACACACATAGGTGGGCCTGGTCGTACAGACTTGTAATCCCTGCTACTCAGGAGGCTGAGGCAGGAGGATCCCAGATTCAAGGCCTGCCTAGACTACAGAGTGAATTCAGGGGTAGCCTGGCAACTTAGTAGAGACCCTGTCTTAAAATAAAAAGTAAGAAAGGCCTGAAAATATAATTCAGTGGTAGAGTCCTTGCCTAGCATGTGGAAGGCCCTGAGCTCAACCTGCCTATACAGAGAGAGACCGAGACAGACACACACACACACATACACAGAGAGAGACAGTGGCAGAGAGAGAGGCTGACAACATGCAGGTTGTATGTGGGGGTTGGGAGCATGAGCATTCTGCCTACTTTTTTTTTTTTTAAGATTTATTTATTTATTATGTATACAGAAGAGGGCGCCAGATCTCATTACAGATGGTTGTGAGCCACCTTGTGGTTGCCGGGAATTGAACTCAGGACCTCTGGAAGAGTAGTCGGTGCTCTTATAAGACCTCTGAGCCATCTCTCCAGCCCCATCTGCCATCTCTCCAGCTCCGCATTCTGCCTACTTAATGAATGTATTTACACCTTTATTTTCCTGGCTACACCATGACTTGTGGGTCAAGCCAGATCCTGCACACCTCCTCTGCTGTCAGTGCTGCTGTGTGGGCCATGGGAGGCATGGGCAGGCTTTGTTCATTCCTCAGTTGGTGGATTTAACATTTTCAGTATCACCTGAAATACCCAAATATCTAACCCAAGCTTCTTTGGACATGTTTCTTTAAGTATAGGAGAGCTTGGCGTGGTGGCGCATGCCTCCAGCACTCAGGAGGCAGGGGCAGGTGAATCTCTGAGTTCTACAGAGCAAGTTCCAGGATATCCAGGGTTACACAGAGAAACCCTGTCTCAAAAAACAAACAAACAAAAGAAACATTTAGAGGCAATAGTTTCTCTAGGGTAACTATCAAGGACAATTGATGAGTCAGGATACACTTTTAAGCTTTTGGACAAATACTATGTTGCCTTCCAGAAAGGCTGTATAGTTTATCCTTCCCTCAGTCAGGTAGGTGTCCTTTCCTTAGAGCTTCCTAACACTGGTTATCAGCTTGAAAGTTTAGCCAATATAATGACTGAAAGATATTTCTCCTTCTGAAAATGTATTATTAGCTAGTTGGTTGATACTGTGTGTATACATGTGTGTGCATATGTGCCCATGACAAAGTGTACATGTGGAGGTCAGAGGACATTTTATGGGAGTTAGTTTCCTCCTTTCATCACGTGGGTTCCAGAGATCAGGTGCAAGTCGTCCAGGTTTGTGCAGCAGGTGCTTTTATTCACCGAGCGGTCTCACCTGCTGGAAAACTGCGTTTCTTATGGGCCTGTTATCGTATGAGAACTTGCTTCTGAGAATGGCTGGGCTGGAATTGCTATGGGCCACTGACCCTCATCCCTTTCCCCCACTGTGATGGGCAGGAAGTCCTGAGTAGTTCCTGGCTTAGCAGTTCTCACCCTGTGGGTCAGGATCCCTTTGAGGGTTGGATGACCCTTTCACAGGGGTCACATATCAAATGTCCTGCATATCAGATGTTTACACTGTGATCCATGACATTAGCAAAATTACAGTAATGAAGTAGCAACAAAAATAATTTTTCCACAACACGTGGAACTGTATTAAAGGGCCAAAGCACTAGGCAGGTTGAGAACCACTGGCCTAGCTTCTCTCAGGTAGTGCCTGCTGCTGTTCCCAGGTTTTGGGAACTCAGCACCTTCAAAGGAAGCCAGCACAGAGTCAGGGCGAGCGGAGCTGCTGAAGCAGGTGCTGCGGGACCTAGAGGTGCAGAATGCTGTATTGGTGAGCCCGTCCCTGAGTGGCAGCTATGCCCTGCCCTTCTTGATGCGAACCCACCACCAGCTCCGTGGATTTGTGCCCATTGCACCCACCTCCACACGGAATTACACACAGGAACAGTTCTGGGCTGTGAAGGTACTTAGACAATGGTCTGCAAAGATCCTGTCCCTGTCCCTGTCCCTGTCCCTGTCCCTGGCTTGTACCACATGGGGGTGGTCTTAGAGGGTTGGCCCCTGAAGTTGCATGGAAGGGGTGGAGTGTGGGGGCAAGGCTCCCCAAAGAATAGCTTGTGGGTTGGATCCTCACCAAGCCCCCAGGACCAACAACTTCTGGCCTTGCCCTGCAGACCCCAACTCTTATCCTGTATGGGGAACTGGACCACACCTTGGCTCGAGAATCACTTCGGCAGCTCCACCACCTGCCCAACCACTCTGTGGTGAAGCTACACAACGCGGGCCATGCCTGCTACCTCCACAATCCGCAGGCCTTCCACCTCGCCCTTCTTGCATTCCTTGACCATTTGCCTTGAATGGACTCACTTCCCAGAACTGACCTCGAAGGGTCCAAACGCTCTCTCTCCTCTTCCAGGGAGGCCAGTCCTGAGTGGGGTTGGGGACAGAGCATCAAGCCCAGCCAGGACTTTTGATTTCATTTCACAGGCACAATAAAGAAAAGCCCTTTTGTCCCGCCTGGAGAGTGACATTGTGTTTCCTGATTGTGTGGGGGAAGCTGGGAGTGGGAGGCGAGTCTCAGACTGCTCTGGGATGGATGGGGAGGCTGGAAGCGGTGCTCCTGGGAGTCTTAAGTGAGTGCACTACTTCCTCATTCTCTGTGCCTCAGTTTCCTCCTCTGTGAAATGGGCATGGTGACAGTAGCAGGGGGAATGATTGTGGGGTTGAATGTAGGTAGATGAAATACCTGCGTGAGTCCGTGAAAGTGGAAATGGTGTGTGGTTTAAGAATTAAAACAGTGTTGTTGAACCACCAGACCGGTTTGCTCCCTTGTTATGGGTGAACAGGCAGAGACTTCAACCCCAAGAGGGTGGGATGGCCCCCTCTTTGATCCTCCCTGCCTGCTCCCTTGGTCCCAAGGTTGAAGTCTTCTGCCCCTTCCCCCTCCCCAAGCTGGCTCAGCCTCTGGAACAGAGGGCAGAACTTGCTGGGAGTACAAAGAGCAGCTAGGTGCAAAGTGGGCAGCTACAGTTACAAACAGCTTGCTGGTGGCCAGAGGAACAGCCATGCCTCTGTTTCTCTCTCTGCTGGGGGCGGAAGAGCTTAGGGTTCGATGTAGGGTCAGCCAAGGTGCTCTTTCCCAATCTCCCATACTGGTGGGTGTCATGATTGTACCTGATGCCTAGGATTGCACGTGACGCTCGGCATCTCCACCATCTCAGACTCATCGTGTCACACATACGTTTATATACACCGTGACACGGATTTGGCCACACCGTAACACGTTCACAGCCGCATGTCCTCCCGTTCGGGCATTTACTTTTCATTTATGTCACCCTGCCCAGACTCCCACTTTGCCTGGCCAGGGTTAGAATTCCCTGGGCACATCGGTATCCTGGAACTCACAGGGTGGGGAGAGCAGACGCTAAAAAAAAAAAACCAAAACCAACCCAAAAACCTCACTACACAAGGGATGAGGCAATCTGGGAGAGCCTCCCTGAGGACTGGAGGCAAGAAAAGGGCAGAAAGGACAGAGGGGATAAGATGCACTTTGCAGCCCGACACCTAGAGAGCAGCCGCGTTCCCAACGCCGCGGCGGCGACTTTTAGCGCCAGGCCCCGCCCTCTTCTCTCGCCCTATCCGGAGGCTGCAGGGGGAGGAGGGTCGTCTGGGGGCGGGGCCAGCCTGAGCTTGCGGTCCTGGCTCCGGGACGGGGCATGGGGAGGGCGGAGCTGGCCGCAGTGAGGCGGACCCAGGGGGTGGATCCCGGATCCAAGCTTCCAGTTACCCGGCGCAGGCCCCACGTTGAGTCAGGCAGGGACAACAGCGACGACTCCGCCACGCCACGGAAACTGGGACGGCCCTTGCAGTCTCCGGTCTCCGCCCCTCCACCCCTCCCTGGCCACGTGGTGGGCGTACCTGGGCGGTTTTGAGATTGCGACCTCGGTGGACCCTGAGTCTTGGCTACAGTTCCGAGAGGTCCCTGAGAGAGGAGAGTGCAGGACGGAAACCTGGAGAGAGCAAGGTTGGGACACCTTAGGGAGCCGTTGAGGGGTATGGGGCTCCGTGGCATGAAAGCCCGGCTTTTGGGAGAAATATTTTGAGGAGGGGTAGGGAGTCAATGTCTCTTTCAAACCAAGTTCTCCTGCTTCCTTAGCTGGCTCTGAACCTCTCTGAACCTCAGCTTTCTCTTTTGTCAAGTGGGCACAAACTTACTTCCTTGGCACTCTCCTGGGGATTAAATGAGGAAATGTTTAGAAAGTTACTAGCACAGCCCAGAATGGGGGAGTCAAACCAAGGTGTTCCTCTCGCCGTGGAAGCAGCGTTGGAAAGGTGCAGGTGCAGCCCACCGGGCCCCAGCTGCTGGGAGCAAGAGAGGGGAGTAATAATTAACTACTGACTTTGCCCAAGCCAGCACGCGGCGCCATGACCACCAAGGGCCCTGAGTCTGAGCACCCCTCCGTGACGCTTTTCCGCCAGTACCTGCGCATCCGAACTGTGCAGCCCAATCCTGACTATGGTGAGAACGCAGGGCTTACGGCCTGTGATAGGGCCTCAAGGCCTGGGAGTGTGCTGTACACTATCTCCGACACCTGTCACCCCAGGGAACCCCCACTCTGCTGTTTCTGCTGCCTCCTCTCCTGTAGCCATCCTCTGTATCTGCTGACCAGGGCAACCGGACCCACTGCGCACCACCCTCTCCCTGAGCTAGTTAAGGAGTGGCTTCATGTCGCTCCTCAAGGGCCAGAGTGGAGTGGGGCGACCACAGAGAGACACCTAATTCCCAATCTACCAAAGTCGTTCAAAGGCCACAGCCCTTAGGGAATCCGGCTTGGTGATTGGGAATCTTGTGCATGAGTCCAAACGCTGTTGTAAGATTTACGAGCTGAGAGACTTTGGGTGAGTCTCTTTATCTCTGACGTCTCTATCTTTAAGAAAGATAGCACTCAATCTTCACAGAGGGTCACTTATGGGCCACGAATATTGTTTCTTGGGGACACAGGCGCAGGTGTCTTTGGGGATTTGGAATTGTGTTGGGAAGGCAGCTGTACATCTCTGGGCTGCTGGGTAGCAGCAAAAACAGTGCCAAGGTTCTGTTTCCCCAGGGGCTGCCATTGCCTTCCTTGAGGAGAGAGCCCACCAGCTGGGCCTGAGCTGTCAGAAAGTAGAGGTGAGCCTGGGTCCCTGAGCAGGGTGGGGACGAGGGCTTGGGGACACCTTGTCACCTGGTGCTGACTGGCTCCTGTCCTCACTCTCTGCAGGTGGCACCTGGCTTTGTGATCACTGTGCTGACCTGGCCTGGCACCAACCCTACACTGCCCTCCATCTTGCTAAACTCCCATACAGATGTGGTACCTGTCTTTAAGGTATGTATAGATGGGTGTGTGCAGGCCTGGAGGACAGACATAGTGTAGACTTCAGGATGTCTCCCAGGGGCCCATGGCGCTGATTCTACCACTTTTTTGTTGCTGTTATTTTGGGTTTGATTTGTCGTCCGTGTATCTCCCCCCCCCCCCCACCCCCGAGACAGAGTCTCACTATGTAGCTCTGACTGTCCTGGAACTTGCTATGTAGACCAGCTTGGCCTCAAACTCACAGAGATCCACCTGCCTCTGCCTCCTGAGTTCTGGGATTAAAGGTGTGCATCACTATGCCCGGCTTACCCACCACTAACTCTTAGCATTCATGTGGCACGGCTCTGGACAAGCAGCCTTTGTCCAGTGAGGGTGCTGGGCTAGGGAGGGGGTGGAGACGGGAAAACGATGGGGGATGGAAATCAGCTAACTGTTTTCTTAGCCTTCTCCTAACCCTCTCACCACCCCAATTCTATGGCGGGCCCCTCTTCCCACCTTTGCTCTCAGGAACATTGGCATCATGACCCCTTTGAAGCCTTCAAGGATTCCGAGGGCTACATCTATGCCAGGGGCGCCCAGGACATGAAGTGTGTAAGCATCCAGTGAGTATCCTCCATCCCCAGTCCCCTGCTGGCCTTCTGGACTCAGCAGGAACACAGAGATGTGATTGAAAAACCCCAGGCCAAGCGAGGATCATCTTGACCTTCTGTATAAAGCAGAAATTGCTGCCATGATGCTTTATGAGTGGGGAAACAGGCCCAGGAAGGGACAGGGAGTTTTCTGGCATCCCTAAAATGCATGGCAGGGAAGTGTCTGGTGCACAAGACTACACCCTGTACACCCTTCACACTCGGCCTCTGCTCCTGTAGGTACCTGGAGGCTGTGAGGAGACTGAAGAGTGAGGGCCACCGCTTCCCTAGAACCATCCACTTGACCTTTGTGCCTGGTAGGAGTGGCTTGGGGAGGGGCATCTTCGAGAAGGGGAACGAAAGTGTGTTGTGAGGCATCTCACGTCGCATCCCTGACACTTTTACAGACGAGGAGGTCGGAGGTCACAAAGGGATGGAACTGTTTGTGAAGCGGCCTGAGTTCCAGGCTCTGCAGGCAGGCTTTGCCCTGGATGAGGGTGAGCAGGTTGGCAAAGCCTCCCAGGTGTGGGGAGGCTGCAAGGGGAAGCTGAGTCACACTCCACTCTGTGTACCCACTTTCTCCCTCAGGCCTGGCCAACCCCACTGATGCCTTCACTGTCTTTTATAGTGAACGGAGCCCTTGGTGTGAGTATGGACTTGGAGTGGGGGAATCGCTTTCTGCTGCCTCCTTTATGGCCGTCCCCTGGGTCAGCTGACCAAGGCATCCGGTCCCACTGTGCACCACCCTTTCCCTACACTGTACACCTTCCTGTGCTTACTACTGGCAGCTAGTTAAGGAATGGCTTCCCCTCACCCCCAGCCAGGTGTCAACTCAGCCAGAAAGGGCTAGAGCTTGCACGGCACAGGGTCTCTTAGAAGTTGATGTCTGAGACATCTAGACTTCTGCCTCCCAGCTCTTTCCTTCCTGGGTTCTGAGAGCAAGCTCTCATCTGTTGCCAGGATCCTGCACTGTGCCACGGGCTCAGAGTTCAGAATGTGGAAAAGACCTGGGTCCACTCTAGGGCTTACTGTGTCTCCAGCTCTCTCATGCTGAAAATTCTGTTCCTCCCAGGGATCCGGGTTACCAGCACGGGGAAGCCAGGCCACGCCTCACGATTCATTGAGGATACAGCTGCAGAGAAGTTGGTGTGTGGCCCATGGGGAGCCTGGGCATTCGGGGCTCTGTCCCAGGGCCACCCTCACATCTCACCTCATACTCTCCTAGCATAAGGTTATAAGCTCCATCTTGGCATTCCGGGAGAAGGAAAAGCAGAGGTAAGGCAGCCTAGGAAGGGGTGGGGTGTGGGGGTGGCTCTGGAAGGCTGTGCAAGGTGGGAGGGAGACTTGTGTAACCTTCCTTGGCCTGCTTCTCCTGCCCTCTGCCTCCCCCCTGCCATGCACCATTGCAGGCTGCAGGCGAACCCTCACCTGAAGGAAGGGGCTGTGACTTCTGTGAATCTGACTAAGCTAGAAGGTGGTGTGGCCTATAACGTGGTACCTGCTGCCATGAGTGCCAGCTTTGACTTCCGAGTGGCACCAGATGTTGACATGAAGGTGCCGCCTCCACCCAGGTTTGAGGGAGAGCCTGGATTCTCAGTCCTGTCCTAGAGGCTTACCTCTTTTCCCTTCCTTTCAGGCCTTCGAGAAGCAGCTGGAGACCTGGTGCCGGGAGGCGGGCGAGGGGGTCACCTTTGAGTTTGCTCAGGTACTGACTTGGGACCTATGATGAGGGAGCGTCAGGGCCACTGGGGACTTGTCCTACTGAGGATGAGAACATAGGAGTGTGTGCCTGGTGCATCTGCATACATCTGGCTCTTCCCTTAGCTGTAAAAGATGTTTCATATACCTGGTAAGCAATAGAGACCATTGTGAATGGTGGATAAAATGGGGGTCTTGCCCCATGTGTGTGTACTTTGATAGGGGATTTGGAACGTAGCTCAGTTGGTAGAGTGCTTGTCTAGCATGCTTGAAGCCCTGGGTTGGATCCCTAGCACCTCATAAAGTAGGAATGTGACAAATGCCTATAATCCCAGCACTCAGGGGTACATGGGGGAGGATTAAGACCTGCCTTGGTCATACAGTGAGCTCAAGGCCAACAAGGGCTACTACCTAAGACCCTGTCTTAGAAAACAAAATAAGCTGGGCGGTGGTGGCGCACATCTTTAATCCTAGCACAGACAGAGCCAGGCGGATCTCTGTGAGTCTGAGGCCAGCCTGGTCTACACAGTATCCTTTCAGGCCAGCCAGGGCTATGTAGAGAAACTCTTGAAAGAAAGAAAAATAATAATAATAATAATACTGTGATATTATTATATGATTATGCACACATGTGGTCCAGGAAAGTGGGACCTTGTATTCAGAGAATATGTATTCTACCCATCTGAGGCCCAGGGCACCTGGGCAACAAGCATTTGGGCTAGGATATGAAGGAAAAATGTGAAATAGATGGGGAGGAATTAGGAAAAGCCCCAGACCTAGGGCATTTGAAGGACTCGAAGAGGACCTGGGCTTCCCTAACCACTTGGAAGCCTGGTAGATGGGGGGGGGGGTGCCCTGTGCCAAGCACAGCACATTGTATGAGTAGTGAAGCCTGAAGTCCTGGTCCTTATCCTGTTATCCCTCCCCTTCCCCAGAAATTCACAGAGCCCCGAATAACACGCACTGATGATTCAAATCCCTGGTGGGCAGCTTTCAGCGGGGCCTGCAAGGAAATGTGAGCACTGACCAGTCCTCTCCCCACAGCCCAGATCCCAGAACCTCTCCTCATTGTCTTTCCCACCGTCCTGTGCCCCTCTGGTTTTTCCCGCCCTCTTCCCCATTTCCCGGGCTCCTCTCCTGCAGGAACCTTAAGCTGGAGCCACAGATCTTCCCTGCGGCCACTGACAGCCGTTATGTCCGAGCGGTGAGCTACTCTCTCACAGGGCCTGCCAGGCAGTGGGCTGATCTGAAGGCTGCCTTCCCCCTGACAGCACCTTGTCTGTCATCCCTGCAGGTGGGGATCCCAGCTCTGGGCTTCTCACCCATGAACCACACCCCTGTGCTGCTACATGACCATAACGAACGACTGCATGAGGCCGTGTTTCTACGTGGGGTTGACATTTACACACGCCTACTCTCTGCACTTGCTAGTGTGCCTGCCATGCCCGGTGAAAGCTGAGCCCCCTGCCTTCCAACCCTTGCGACTTTCAGCCCAAGCACTGCCAAGGATCGGTTGCCCCTGCCCAGCAATAAAGCCAGTGTTGGATGGGACTTTCTTCATACTGTGGACAGTATGGAGTAGAAATTTGTGTTTTTTTCTGGGGATTTGTTGCTCTCATCTGCCATTTCACAGATGGGAAAATTGAGCCTTTGGGCCCCCTTTTAACTGTCCTAAACTGCTCTGACTCTTGGCATGGCACACCATCCAGTACCACACAGTCACATTTGTGCCTGGCTGGAGGCCCTAGTTCCTATGAACCAGCACACTGGACCTACAAGGACAAGATACTGTTCCCATCACAAGGGCACAAAGGGGCTGGAGAGGCAGTATTGTGGTTTTCCTGACACAGGCTGGGCATCCCCAACAGTGTTATCAGCCATGGCTTCAGGAACTTCACCTAAATCCCGAGTACAGGACAGGGGAGATGGAGCTTTTTATGCACCTAGTTGTAGACAGAAAATGGAAACCCTGGCATGTACCCTACCCGGTGTTTTTGATAATGCCCCCTATTCACAGTAAGGGCCAGCACTTTGAACTGCTCACACCCTCAACCCTGCCAGTTTTTGCACTTAAGGTCCTCACATTCTGCACTAGAGCTGTGGCTCCCCAAGCAGAGCAGTTCCCTAAAGGGACTACTTTTCTCACAGCAGCAAGGCTGCCTCTCCTGCCCTCCCTAGCCATGGGATCCATTTCCATCCACAGGTAGCAAGAATACTAACACACCTCAGAGCAACCTTAAAATGGGCTAAACCTGTGGCATTACAGCATCCCTATCAGTCACCAAAGGGTCCAGGGTTGGATTAAGGCTAGTTCTGAAGGTTAAGTGTACTCAGGAAAGGATCCACTGTCCTACAGAAAGCCTCCAACACGAAATCACTTACTGGTTGCTCTGAGTTCCTGAAGCTGGCAGTCAGCTTCATTCTTTACACCCTGGGAGGCTAAACCAGAACCATGAAAGCCAGGGCTGCCTGGTTGTTTCAGCCTGCCAACCCTGATCATTGTGAGTTCTGATCCCAGTTGTCTTCTAACCTACATTCCAACATAAGCACCATGGCACCTGTACACTTTCCACACAAAGAAAGAAAAGGTTCAATGCCAGCCTAGGCTAACAAAGGCCCTTGGGGTTGGCAGGACATCTTAGCAGGTAAACACTTGCCTGATCATCAAACTAGTTTGATTTCCCCAGGACCCATGATTCCACAAGTTGTCCTGAGTTTACGTGGATCCCCACCCAGATTTTAAAGGTCTTTACCTGCACAGCACACACCTGGAGTGATAGGGCTATGCCATAAGATATAAGGTGGAGTCTTCACCCATCCTCCCGTCCCAGAACCAGCACAAGCCAGCAGTGGACCCCAGCCAGGTGCACCCATGACAGCTGTAGTCCTGGATGTCAGCCAGAGCATGGTGGAGAGTAGGGCCCTTCCCTACCCAACAAAAGATGTCTAAGGTTTCTTCCTTCTCGCCTTACGGAGCTGTCTAGATGCCATTTAGTAAATGGCATCTAGTAAAAGGTACTCTCTTGTAGTCCAGGATCCCATCTCCTGACTCCAACCCATACCCTCTTCATCCAAAGCTGCAATCCTGCCCCACTCCAGCAAGGGTACCCAATTCACCCTAGTCCCATGACAAGGCACACAGGTTAACAGATCCTGCCTCAAGTTTATTTGTAAAAACAGCATGGGGTCCTGATCATCTGCAAATAGTGTGTAGGTGTGTCACACCAGTCCATCTGTCTGGCAGACAGAAACCTTTTCTAGGGGGCCTTCACAGGGGCCTGGGCACCTTTGGGAGCCTGAGCTGGAGCTGAGGCCTCTGCCTTGGTTTGAGCCTTGGGCTTTGGTTGGCAGAGCCTACGACCCTTGGCCATGTAGCTTCTAATCCGCTTCCCGAGCTTGGGGTGAGCGATGAAAGCGAGACGGCTGAGCTTGCGGCTGGGGCCCTTTGGCATCTTGGGCTTCACCGCCTTGGGCTTCACCAGGGCCTTGATGGCCTCTGCACGCGCACTCACTGCCTTCGCGTTGTTGGCCTGCATCTTCTTCAGGCCTTTCTTGTTGTGCTTCTTGGCAAAGCGCATGTTCCTCAGGAACTTGGGGTCCACCTGGAAAACAGAAAAGATGTATGTAGTAACATATTACAGCCCCAAGTCATTTCCTGGAGCCCCTATCCACAAGGGTGACACCGTAAATATACCAAGTTAGCCTTAGCCATGAGAGGGTTGGAGGGGGTGAAATTCCCCTAGGGCCGCCCTCCCCACCTCAGGGGAGGGGGTTAATTAAACACCAAGTCCATCAGCTTCACTTCAGAGAGCAAGACTTTAGGCATAGAGCAGGCCAGGTGCAGACTCAGCTAGCCCCTAGGACGCACCTACCATGCAGCAAAGTGGTCCCCGGTCTAGTACTGGGTGGGATCAAGTACATACAACTAGTCAGCGCCAAGACCCAAACCACAAGGTACCCAATGCACAAAAACCCTTCCCTCCCTCGAAGGCTGGGCGAGGGAAGTTCTTTTGCTCTCAGGAACAAGTCACACCAGGGATAGGAAGGTCAAGGAAACAGAAGCTACTGGAAAACCACTAAGCCAAAGGGCACTTAAGAGTAGCCAGAGGCTGAACCCAGGAAAAGAGAAAACAGAACACACCAGGCCCGGCTGTGGACCTCGAGTCAAGGGATATTTTACTCACCCCCTTAAGAGATTCGTATCTTTGTGACCGGGGTTTCTTGATCCCATTTCGGTGCCATTTTCGAGCTGTAAGGTAATAAATATCCACACATCAAAAGGAGGGATCGTCTAATAAGACCGTCTAACAGTGGTTCTCAGCCTGTGGGTCTCGACCCTCGGGCATCCAAGGGCCCTTTCACAGGGGTGGCCTAAGACCACCAGAAAACACAGATGTTTACCATTCGTAACAGTAGAAAAAGCACAGTTGGGAATTTGCAACGAAAATCATTTCGTGGTTGGGGGGGGCGGGTCACCTCAACACAAGGAACTGTATTTAAGGGTCGCGGCATTAGGAAGGTTGAGAACCACCGACCTAACATCACAGCGGTCATGGTCCTTTTTTTGTTTTGGGAAAACTCAGGACCGAGTGCAAAGCGGATTTCTGGCTCCCAGACTTGTCATCTCGAAAATGGCTAACACACCACCAGCTTCAAGTCTAGCAACCCCCAGCCAGTCCTGGCTAGGGTACAGGCACCGGCTGGAGCCCCAGGAACTTACACTGGTTGTGTGTGGTGTGGTTCTTGGACTTGGCCATGTCGGAACCTGCAGGAGAGACATGAGATCAGGGCCGGGGTTGCCCGGACTGGGCCACCTGTCACCCTGAACTGGGGAAACTCACGAAGGAGCCCGCCTAAGGCTGCAGCGGACGCTTTCGACTGACGACATCCGCCGGCCTCGCAGCGGCCCCAGACCGCGGTCCCAGCTCTCAAACGCGGGCACCGGGTCCTGAAATGAACTCTGCCGGCCCGCGGGGCGGCTCTCCCCACCACCCACTCCCCGAGGACGGCGGCACCACTCCCGGCCCGCAGCGTCTACGCCCCACCGCCACGCCGCGGGCCGCCCTGTCCTTCCCGCGGCCCGCGTGGCACGCCCCGCGACCCGCCGCCGCCCACGAGTCACGGATGGCATCGGATGCCGCCCGGCCAACACTCACGGTAACCCGCCGCTCCCGAAGCGCCTGGGACCGGAAGAGAAAGAGAAAGGCCCGCAGTGCAGCACGGGAAATAGGGCCGACGCCACCGGAAGGAACCACGGAAAAGCTTTCCTCAGTACTGGTGGGAAAGAAAGGTTCCGCCATCAGAAAGGAAGGGCTCCATCCTAGACCCGGTACGGTCTGAGCCCGGCCCCGCCCTCTTTAGCGTCACAGATTCCTTTCTTTTCTTTCCTCCCCTCCACTCTTTTTGACAGGGTCCTTCTTGCTCTATAGCCTAGACTGGACTGTAACGCTCCATCCTCCAGCTGCAGCTTTGTGCTCCTGGGGTTAAGAGCGTGGTGCAGGCATGGACCACGACGCGGGCCAGCCCTGTATCTGTCCTCTTCTCTTCCTCCAATGCCTGCTTCGCTCTTGGGGCTTGTCTTCATGAGAGACCCCGAAAGCCAAGGGAGTCTTTGAGGGATGAAGGTTAGGGAGCAACGAATCTGTGCTCTTAAAAACTTCACCTGGCTCCTGTGTGTCCAGTGAACTGTAGAGGGCAGAGAAGAGGAAGAGCGGTGAGATTTGTGCAGACCGTCATACAAGGGTGCTGGCTGCCTGCGGATACTGAGGAATGAACTGGGAAAGAGAATAGACCAGACTTGGGGTGCAGAGGATGAGGGAGTGAAAAGAGGCAACGATAGGCCAAGTCTGGTTCAAAAGTCTGGGTGGATGGTGGTGCTGATTTCACGGGATGAGGACAAGAGGCAGCTTTGTGGTTTCTTCTTACCTGCATTAGATGTGGGATGAAGCTGGATGAGGTGACATAGGCTTATAATAGCAGCTACTTTACTTGGAGACCGTAGAATTGCAAGTTTGAAGTCTGAGTAACTCAGCTAGACCTTGCCTCCAAAAAATTCTTTATCCTTCCATGCCTGGTCTATATAGTGAGTTCTAGGATAGCCAGGGCTATGTATGTATATATAAATAAATAATAAACAAACAAACAAACAAATCTTCCCCCTAGGCATGGTGGCTTACACCATCCACCCAGCACTTTGAGCCAAAGTCTGAGGCAGAAGCAGGAAGGTCAGGAGTTCGAGGTCATCTTTAGCTACATAGCTGAGACCAGGCTGGGCAGGGCTACACCCTGTCTCTACATGCAAAACCATGTGCTGGTGAGCTAGATGGTTCAGTAGGTAGGAAAGCTTGCTGCTTGAGCCTGAATTTGAACGAAGCCTGGATCCAATTGTGGAAGGGTAGACCAGACCCCTGGAAGTTGTTCTCTGATCGCCTTTAGCACCCACATACAGACTCACAACAACAGTAATTTTAAAAAAAAAATTTTAAGAAAATAAAGTTTAAAGACTGAACAAGTTACAGTGGTTGAAAGGACACTAATCTGGAGCGTGTGTCTCTGGTGGGCCTTGCCCTTATCCTATTCCCTCTATCTTGCTTTAAAAAAAAAAAATTAGATTACATTCCTGAAGCCAGCCTCCAAGGTCTACTGACTTATTTGACCACTTACTTCTGAGGATGACTACCAAGGTCCAGCTATCAAAGTATTGAAGTCCAGCGATCAGAAACCCCCTTTGACTCACCTTAATATGCCTAATTACAATTAAACACCTCATCCTAACACGGGATTTCCTCTTGGACCTTCATAAACTGCCCTTTTCCTATGTGCCACGTCTGTCTCCTCTCTGTCCAGAGACAGTCCTTTGTCCCTCTGGGACCAATCCCCCTGTCCCCTTTCCCTTGTTCCCTTCCCCTTCTCCCTCTGTCTCTTGTCTTGGTCCCTTATCCCTGCCCTCTGTACTGGGGCAAATTCATCTCTTTTGTACTGAGAACTCGATCTTGGGAGCCCTGAGCTGATACTTTTCCTTACCGTGGTAATATAGCTGTGTGGTAGTATCATACATGGTTGTACAATACGCAGGAGGCCCTAAGTTCAATCACTGTACCAGAGAGAGAAACAGAGGCAGAGAAGGGGAGATCAAAGTCAAGTAAGTGCTGCTTCCCAGGGACTCAGCTGCTTTCTGCTTCTTTGCCCTACAGTTCATGTCCCATGTGCAGTGAGGCCTGAGGTTCTTTTTATATCTGTTTTTAAAATTTCATTTGTTTATGTATATTTTGTCTGCGTGTTTGTCTGTACCATGTGCATGTCTGGCTCCCAGGGAGGCCAAAAAAGACACTGGATCTTCTTGGACTGGAGTTACAGATGGTTGTAGTTTCCATGTGGGTGCTGGGAATTGAATCTGGGTCTTCCGGAAGAGCATTGAGTGCTCTTAGCCACCAAGCTATCTCTTCAAACAATCTAATTTGAAAAGAGAGAGAGAGAACACCATGGCAGGAATATGGAAGGCGGAGGATAATGTCCAGGAAGTCAGTTCTCTCCTACCCACCATGTGGGTCCTGGGGAACAAATTCAGGTTGTCAGGCATGGTGGCACGTGCCTCTACCCACTGAACCATCGTGGGCTGGGTATGTTTTATACCTTTACATTTTTACTTATTTGGAGACAAGGCCTCAAGTGTTCCAGGCTGGCCTCAAACTTGATATGCTTGATATGTAGCTAAGGATGGCCTTAAGCCGGGCGGTGTTGGCGCACGCCTTTAATCCCAGCACAGCTGGGAGGCAGAGGCAGGTGGATCTCTGTGAGTTCAAGCAGCTGGCTACCAAGTGATTCAGAAAGCAAACTACACAAGAAAACTGTTGGAAAAAAAAAAAAAAAAAAAAAAAAAAAAAGGATGGCCTTAAATTTCTGATCCTCCTGCATCCACCTCCTGAGTGCTAAGATTTCAGGATGAGCCACCATACCTGGTTTTATTCAGTGCTGGGGATCAAGACTCAGAGCAACACGCACACTAGGCAAGCACTGTACTAACTGAATTACATCCTCAGCCTCTGAGAACTGTCTCTTTTAAAGATTCGTACCAGATACGCTCTCTTAAATCATCCTCCAAGTTCATGCCTTGCACAAACCCCTTACCTGCTTGGCCCTGGCAACTCTCCTTGTCATGTGCTTGTCTCCACACACCTGGCCTTCCTGCCAGGCACAGATGCCCGGTCTACCTCAGCCTGAGCCTTTCTCTCTACCTCCTCTGCCCTTCCCCTGCATTTGCCTGCTGTGGTCTTTCCCTGGACTTGTGTCAAATGGAGAGCCTCGGCACCACCTCCCCAGAGTGCCCTCGAGTTCTAATGGTTTCCTTCATGGAACTTCCCTGGACTCTTACTCAATTATACATCTGTTTTGTTTTTTTTGTTTTTTTTTTTTTTTTTTTTTTTTTTTAGACGTTTTTTTATTTTGTTTCCTGAACTCATGCTGACTTCGCTACAAGATCTGCCTGCCCTGTGTAAAGGGTTTTCTTTTAGTTTAATGTATAAAACTAGACAAAATTATTTATTGCCAACAATAAATTTTTATTTAATAAACAATTTTTATTTAAATACATTTTTATTTTTATTTTATTCAGTTGTTCTTCATTCAACCAGGTCACATGGGTCCAGGATTTCTGAAGAGAGAGTTAAGTTAAAGAGAATTAAGTGGAACTCTTAAAACTTGTGACTCAGGGCAATGCATGTATTGCCTGTTTCGTTCTGTGGAGAACGTTGATCTCTGGTCACATCGTTAAGAGCTTTTGGTACATTGTTTCCTTACCCACGCGTGTGTCCCTTGCCACAGTGGTGAGGTGGGCACTGGGTTTTTACCACCTTCATTGTTCCTGCCTGACGGCACCGGTGGAGAGTAGTGACCTGGTCAACATCTGTTAAAGGATGCTCCCAGGGAAGGCAAGTTCATGGACTTGCAGATGTTAGGCAGGGATGGAAAAGGAGACTGTGGAGGCAGGACACGCAGAGGAAAGCTCACCCAGGCACTCCTGAAAAGGGAGGTGAGTTGGGAGAGTGAAGAGCAAGCTCATGGGCTGACAGATAACTTAGCGCTAAGCGGAAACGGTCGAGGCCAGACAGGAAGCCTGTGGAGTGCTAAGCGTGGACGAAGGACTTGTGAGCAGAGGTAGGGCTGAGGAGGTGGGGTAGGATGCCTGGCTACAGCTCACAGGCTCAGCCATGCCTGTGACCGGCAAGGATAGCGCGAGCTTGTCGGCTCAGGACTCCACGTGGCTTGTGCCCGCTTCCCAACAAAGCACATAACCTGCACTGGCTCCATGCACAGTCCTCTCTAAACTGCTCTCTGCTCCAATAGCTCCTTAGCAACCTCTTAGCAACTCCTCTTTTGTGGTCAAAACATCTTGAAACATGTCCTAGAACTAGAGGCAGTGCGTGGACTGGTTTTGAGTACAGTGGATTTTTAGGGAATGCTCCTATGTCCCATCTTGTGCCTCTGCATGATGGGATATGCATGTAATGAAGAACAAATACGCCATGGGGAAGAACATGCACAGCGACCACAGGCATCCATGACCCAACCCTATCTATCCAAACAAAAGGAAGAAACAAAAACCAAATAGCTGCTGGAGAGATGGCTCAGCAATTAAGAGCACTGGCTGCTCTTCCAGAAGACCCAGGTTCAATTCCCAGCTCCCACATTTTGGCTCAGAACCATCTGTTACTTCAGTCCCAGGGGATCTAGTTCTGTCCTCAGTAGGTACCACACTTATGTAGTACACATACCTATATGCAGGCAGAACACCAATACACGTTAAATACATTCTTTTCATTCATTTTTATTTATTTGTTTGTTTGTTTGTTTGAGACAGAATCTCTCTATGTAGTCCTGGCTGTCCTGGAACTCACTATGTAGAACAGGCTGGCTTCAAATTCACAGAGATCTATTTGCCTCTACCTACCAAGTGCAGAGATTAAAGGTGTGTGCCACCACATCTGGACATCAACAGTTTTTTTGTTGTTGTTGTTGTTTTGTTTTTCCTGTTTCGTTTTGTATTTTTGAGACAATTTCTCTGTGGAGCTGCCCTGGAACTCTGTAGCCTAGGCTAGCCTTGAACTAAGAGATCCACCTGTCTCTGCCTCTGAGTGCTTGGACTAAAAGGTGCTCCACCACTGCCCAGCCATTTTTTGTTTGTTCGTTGTTGTTTTAATCAACATTTTTTTTTCCTCGAGACAAGATTTCTCTTGTGTAACAGTCCTGGGTGTCCTGGAACTCACTCTGTAGACCAGGCTGGCCTCAAACTCACAGAGATCTACCTGCTTCTGCCTCCCAAGTGCTGAGATTAAAGGCGTGTGCCACCCAACACCACCCAGCTCAACATTTTTTAAAAGAAGCAGCCGTACCTTGTCCCTAGCAACCAGGCCAGAGGTTGGAATGGAGGGATGAAAGGCAACTATTTCGGGTGGGGTTTAGCAAAGGGAATTTTGACGACTTCAAAGGGACCAGGCTGGAACAGGTAAGAATGATGCCTCAGCAGGTAAAATCCCTTGCTGCCCATTCCCAGTGACCTGAGTTCAAAGCCCAGATCCCATGGTGAAAGGAGAGAACTCACGCCCCGGAATTGTCCTCTGGCTTCCACACATGCCCTCTGGCATATGCACATCCACACTCATCTTCCAGGTGAGCAGTTGTTCCTCTCAACAGCTCTTTTTTTTTTTTAAAGATTTATTTATTATGTATATAGTGTCCTGCCTGCAGGCCAGAAGAGGACACCAGATCCCATTATAGATGGCTGTGAGCCATCATGTGGTTGCCGGGAATTGAACTCAGGACCTCTGGAAGGGAGTCAGTGCCCTTAACCTCAGAGCCATCCCTCCAGCCCTCAATAGCTCTTTAAAAAGTGAATATTGGGGGCTGGAGAGATGGCTCCGTGGTTAAGAGCACTGGCTGCTCTTCTAGAGGACCCAGGTTCAATTCCCAGCGCCCACACGACAGTTCACAGCTGTCTGTAATTCCAGCTCCAGGGGATCTGAAACCCTAATACAGCCTTGCAGGCAAAACACCAATGTGCATAAAATAAAAATAAGAAAAATCATTTTTCAAAATTGGCAGTTGTAGAAAGAACAGTCTGGAAAGGCCACAGTCTGACAGAGAGGCAGATTAAAGATGGTGAGTGACTCTGCAATACCCCTGAGCTGTGAGAGGAAGAGGCCAGGGCTGAAAGACCAGCTACTACCAGCCTGGAAGAAGGCAGGGAGTGAAGACCTTCCCTGAGTACAGCTCAGTGAGACCTGTCCACGGGACCCATGACCTGGAGCCACCAGCCAGCCACGATTTTTTTCTTTCTCCTAATTTTATATATATGCCAGGTACACACCTTTAATCCCAGCACCTGGCGCCCAGAGAGGTCAGAAGATGACACTGGGTCCCCTGGAACGAGAGTTAAAGATGATTGTGAGCAGCCATGCGGGTGATGGGAACAGGATTTAGATCCTCTGGAAGAGCAGCCAGTGCTCTTAACCACGGATCCAGCACGGCCATAGTTTTTAGGGTGTGGGGTGTGCTAAGGCCAGCCTGGAGCAGAAGGATAGTTTTCTTTCTAGGAACGGTTCGTTCTCTGCTCCTCTGTGTCTTCATAAGGGAAATCTTATTGGGACCCCTTTTGTCATTTCAATTTGTTACATCTTGTTACAATGTGTACAATTCGTACACATTTTTCTATGTCATGAAAATTCTTTGTAACAGGTCTAGTGAGATGGCTCAGCTGTTCAAGAGCACTGGTTTCTCTTGCAAGGAACCTGGTTCCCAGCACCCACACGGTAGCTCACAACTATCTGTAATTCCAGTTCCAGGGGAATCCAATGACCTCTTCTGACTTCCATGGGTATCAGGCACACACGTGGTGCTCATACAGGCAAAACACTCATACAAATAAAAAAAAAAAAGATTTTTTTAAAAAGAAAATCCTTTGTGAGAGGGTGGTGGTGGCACACACCTTTAATCCTATAATCCCAGCACTTGGGAGGTAGAGGCAGGCAGGTCTCTGAGTTCAAGGCCTGCCTGGTCTACAGAGTGAGTTCTAGGACCATCTTGCCTTTCTCTGAGCTATATATAGTGTTTGGGCAGAACGCTGGCTGAACTCAGCAGAGCATGGATCAATCAGTCTCATCCTGGATGGAGAAGGATGGAAGCCTGAGTGACAAGGCAAACTTGGACTGAACGATCCAGATGCCAGCTATCTAAACCACACAGCCTTCTTTGACCTCTCCAGATCCACATCTCAATCTAAGTGGGCTTCCACGGAGGCAGCTCAGCAAAGTAACATGGTTGGAGGCAGCTGGGGTTATGTTAGTGGTATCACAGTACTAGGTGTATGTGAGGACCTGATAAATGTTTGAAGAATTGAATGCACACATTTCATACCTGCAAAGCCATCCTTGACTACATGTGGGATTCCAGGTCAGCTTGGAGTAGGAGAGACCCTGACCCCCCAAACTGTTTCCAAGGCACTGTCTGTCTGCTCCTGTGGATAGAGACCGTCCTAATACAAGAGCTATGCAAACGGCAGCTGAGGCTGGAGGAAAAAACATCAGGAACAGGGAATGAAGGGTGAAAAATACAATTTTTGGGCTGGAAATATGGCTCAGAGGTTAGAAGCACTGGCTGTTCTTCCAGAGGTCCTGAGTTCAATTCCCAGCAACCACATGGTGGCTCACAACCATTTGTAATGAGATCTTGTGCCCTCTTCTGGCCTGCAGGGATACATGCAGGCAGAACACTGTATATGTAATAAATAAATCTTTTAAAAAATACAATTAAAAATGTTTTATGTATTTGTTTACTCATTTTTGGCTTTTCAAAACAAAGAGTTTCTCTTTGTAGCCTTGGCTGTCCTGGAGCTCACTCTGAAGACCAGGCTGGCCTCCAACTCACAGAGATCCTCCTGCCTCTACTTCCCGAGTATTGGGATTAAAGGCATGCGACACTACTGCCTGGTTTTGTTTGTTTGTTTGTTTTTAATGCATTGGTGTTTTTGCCTTCATGTATGTCTGTGTGAGGGTGTTGGATCCTCTGGAACTGGAGTCACAAACAATTGTGAGCTGCCATGTAGGAATTGAACTCAGATCTTCTGGGAGAGCAGTCAGTGCTCTTAACCACGGAACCATCTCTCCAGTCCCTTATTTTATTATGTTTAATAATGTGAAATCATGTGGATTTCTGCGAGTGTACTAGACCCGCAGAAGCCAGAGGCATCAGATGCCCCGAAGCTGGAGTTACAGGCAGTTGTGAGTCACTAGGCATGGGCACTGAGAATTGAACTTGGGTCCCCTGGAAGAACAACACTTACTCTTAACCACGAAGTCATTTCTACAGCCCAGAAAAATACAATTCTTATGTTTCCTTCCTGCTGAGAGCCTGGATTTCAAAGCTCCGGGGAGAGAGAAAGAAGTGCTGCGTGGGACATCACCCCGGGGCTCAGGATCTTCAGTTTCAGCAGAAGTGGGAGGTGCAGGCCAGTCCATTGCTATGTCTTCACAGACCCCTGCCGCTCCAGGCCACTGAATTCCCTCTGCTCAGGGCTGATGTGTCCCAAAGGGAAATGTGAGACTATCCACAAGGGGCAGCATGGGACCATAGACGGAGTTCAGTGGCAGCAGGCGTCTCTGCTCCCTCCCTTGGGAAGGTCTGTAGCCGCCCAGGCTGAGGCCACGTCTTATTCCTTTCTGGATGGCAAATCTGCAAATACGGTCCCGGGATTTTAGGTTGGTTCTTATGTCAGGTCCTTGGACTAAAGACTCCTAGGATGGTTTTGCAATGTCTTCCCCCAGAGAAGAGAAGGGGACTCTGGGCACCACTAGGCACAGCCTCTCTGGGCCACTTCCAGGTTTCCCAAAGCCATGCCTTCCAGTGGTTAAAGGGACAGCCTTTAGCACCATTGCACTTAGGTTTAAATTCTGACTTCCACTGGCCAGAAGAGCGTTTCCCCTCACTGAACCTCAGTTTGCAGCATCTACCACTGAAGGAGCAGGAAGCCAGAGCCCAGGCGGTGTGTCCTGGAGGCTGAGGGTCAGCTCCAGAGGCAGTTGAGGGTCAACGATGTTCTGGTCACCCACATCACAGCTTGGAAAGCAGGGTCCTTCCAGAGGTCCCACCGCCCTGAGGCATCCTCGTCACGTCACACTAGGATCCAGGGAGACACGGGATGGTTTGTCCTCCACGAGACCATGCAAAGATACCAATAACAACGACATCCAGGTGACATAAAAGTCCCTGGCTTCTCTGGCCAACAGACACTTGGAATGTCTGGGGTAGTGGGGGGGGGGCGAGAGGAGGTGGCTTTTCTACTCAGGCTTTCTTGTCAACCTTCAGCGGGCTCAGAAAGGAGGTATGTGTGTCCCTGGGAGGAGGACCCGTCCTGGTCTGCTCAGGTCAGGGCCATGTTGCTGGTCTGGGAAGACAAGCTGGCAGGTGAGAATCTAGAAAGACTGAGCAGACAGGAAGGGGGGAGGGAGAGAGGGGGGGAGGGACAGAATAGGTGAGCTGCACTGGGCAGAACGAACCCCTCAAGTGGCTCCCCACTCCCACCCCCAGACACAAAAGGAGGCTAAGGCGTTAACAAAGAGCATCAGAACAGGAAGAAAGCCGAGGGCCGAGAGGGACACCCCTCTCCCTTCCCTCCCCAGCAGCCTCCACTGGCCCCAGCAATGCTGTTGCCTAGGCAACCACAACCCCCCTCCAGTTCCCCTTTCTCTTGTAACCCCTTCTTGTCTGGATTCCCCTCTTGCTGCCCCCCCACCCATGCCCCCAGCCCAGGCTAAAGAAGCGCCTGGGGGTTGGGGAGAGAGGACTCTGCTCACCATGCAGCCCCGGGGTTAAAGCTCTGACTGCCTCCCAGGACCGCCCCTCCCTGGGGATCTTCTGGAAGGCTCTTAAAGCGGGAGAGAGGGCAGGATGAGGTGACCTTTCAAAGAATTCCTCTGAATGGATGAGAGGGCTATCATGGCCCAAAGACTTCAGGCCCTGACTCTCTGAGTCCCCAGCCTCTTCCAGTAGTCTGAGGCTTGCAAGCCCCTCTTGCCAAGATCAACAGGCTTATGGATGGGGAAACTGAGGCTGGGGAGAAGGACCTAGTCCAGTGGCAGGAGGGAAGTATGTGGCTTAGTTAGGGAGGGAAGAGAGTGTTGAGGCATGCCAAGCAAGGATGGCCACAGGAGGGGGGGGAGTGTCTGGCAGTTCCTCCTAGGGATCCCCAGAAAGCCTGCCCTGCCCCCGCCGGGTCCTGGGCTCTGAGAGGTGCCTGCCTCCACCATCAGCCCATGCTGCCTCAACTAACTGCCCGAGGGCTGCTAAGCCTGCTCCCACACGGGCTGGGGAGATTCCTGGGTGGGATGTTGTAGACCCAGGGTGAGCTTCAGGCTCCACCCCCACCCCCCACCCCCACCCCCGGCAGATCGGTGGCCATCCTCGAAAGAGTCAAGTCCCAACCTTGTGTCTGTTAGGGCCAGGTCACTGCTGCCACCACCTAGAGTGCTGGGGGCTGGGGAACACAGCACCCAGAGTGGAGAGCTTGAGCAGAAAAGGACTGCGGGGGCGGGGGTGGAGGAGAGGCCTGGGAACCCTCTTGGGAAAAGGCCGCCGGCCTTGTGGGCCTGTCAGACGGGAAGGAAGGACATCGCAGGCTGGACAGGACACGGGCCAAGTGTGTCCCACAGCTCTCCCAGCTGATCCGGACTTCCTTAACTGTCAGAGCGCTTCTGAAGCTCCTGAGACCTGGCATTGTGTGTGTGGGTGCGGGGTGGGGGGTGGGGGGTGTCATACCTCCCCTGAACTCAGTCCTAACCCAGGGTCAGGCAGGGAAAAGAGCCTTCCGGTGGGACAGGAGCTAGGGAGCCTGGCATGGTTATGACCCGACCTTGCTGCAGTCTCACCAAGTCCTCTCGGAAATCCCACGATGCAGAAGACTGAGGTTGAGGAAAGAGAACCCAGCCTTTCTCTTCCGTCAAACTGCCCCTGGGGGATCTCTGGGCCTGGACACTGATGACCGCTTGAGGAAGGAAGCTGATGTCTTTCCTGTGAAAGGGCTCCCAGGCAGAGGGAGCTGGGAGATACAGGGCCCCTTCGTCCCTAAGATGTCCTCCCATTGCTGTGCTGGGAAAATCTCCACCTTCTCAGGCACTCTCTCTTGACCAGACTCCTTCTCCGGCAGCTTGTCACCTTGAGCGGGTACCCCCACCCCACCGTGGGGGTTGGGGTGAGGTCTCCAGACCCATTCGTGCCAAGCCTCTATAGGACCCTGACCCGATGACCTGCTCACACAGGGGCTCTCTGGCCATGGTTGACCCCTGGGCTACTCTCCTGCCCCTTACGTTTGACTGACACGTTGGCCTTTGTCTCTTAGTAACTCCTGAAGACCAGAAGCTTCCAGCGAGACGCCTTCTCTTCCTGACTGATGTTCACCCAAAAGACAAGGGGTGACTTGAGCCATGCATGGCGGTATGCACCTGTTGAAAGAAACAGTATCGGCCAAGACACCCCAAGACCAAGTTCTCAGCACGAAGGAGATTTACTTGTCCCAGACAGACAGAAGACAGGGAATAAGAGACAAAGACAGGAGAGAGAGGAAGAGGGGGAAGGTAAAGGAACAAGGGAGCAGGGGAAGGGATATTTGCCCAGGAGGGACAAAGGACGCCTCTGGACAGAGAGGAGACAGACCTGGCCCACAGGCAATTGTCAGTTTATAGAGGGAATCCCCGTGTTAGGATGAGGTGGTTAATTTTCACTGGCCATGTTAGTTAGGATAGCCAAAAGGGGACTTTTGATTGCTGGACTTCAATACTTTGATAGCTGGACCTTGGTGGTCAGCCTCAGGAGGAGGAAGTGGCCAACTAAGGGAACAGACCTTGGTGTGCAGCCTTAGGAATGCAAATCCGATGGGTTAGCAAGGCAGAGGGAATGGGGGAGAAGAGGAAAAGGCAAAATCTGTCGGCACTAGAGCCTGTAAATCCAGAATGTAACTCGGGAGCTAAGAGCAAGAAAATCACAAGTCAAGGAGTCTAGCCTACCAGTAGGTTTGATGCAGTCTGGGCTACAAGAGACCCTGCTGAATGAGAAGAGAGACAAGGAGATGGGAGAGATGGGAGGGAGGGAGGGAGGGAGGGAGGATGGATGGATGGATGGATGGATGGATGGATGGATGGATGGATGGATGGATGGACGGGGCAGAAAGCCAGACAGGCAAAATAGAGGTTCCCCTGCCCTACCCCCAAATCCCTCCTGATGGGAGGCGAGATTGCCTGCTCTCTTAGTGTATTGCTTAGAATGGATTGGGATGTGGGTGTGGTTAGGAGTGGGCGCGGGAGGGGGAGCTAGAGCAGGACCTGTGGGCTGGTCTGAAGACCAGAGGCTGAGAGGTGGCAATAAAGGGCGTTTGGGGACCCCCGGCACTCTTAACGACGTACACCAGCACTCGGAGCCAGCGGGGGAGAGGACTGTCTCACCGCCCGCTGCCCGCCTGGCACCCAGCCCGCGCAGTACTGGTTTTAATCGGTCGCTTTCCGCAAGCAGCTCCTGGAGGCGCGGGGGCGGCTTCCCCTTGACTTGAATCTCCTGGAGGAGGCAGTTTGGCTAAAAATAACTTGAATCGCTGCGGCTCCCACCCTGGCGCAGAGGAGGGGCCTGGGGGTGCGGGGGCGGCATTGGAGGGAATGTGGCCGCAGCCAGGAGGGGGTTCCCTGAAAGGAAGCAGAGAAGAGTGAGTGCTGGCAGGTGGCAAAGGGTGTAGTTTGAGGAAGGGAGCTGGTCCCTTCTCATTTCCCCTCCGGCCTCCAGGTCTACTCCCCGGACCCGCGGGGCTGGAGGCAGGCAGCACTCACCCCTGCTCTTTGTACTGGGGGCTGACTAGCCTGGCTGAGGTGTGGCATGGGGGATCTTTCCAACAGCACAGACTGTGTGGACAGGATCTCTCTCTCTGTCTCTCTGTCTCTCTGTCTCTCTGTCTCTCTCTCTCTCCCTCTCTCTCCTCCCCCTCCCTCTCTCCCTCCGAGCAGGAGCCCCTTCCCTCCCCCCCCCTCCTGCTCTTTCCTTGGCTTTCGGCCTGGAATGCAGGCCTACCAGGCATCAGGCAGAGGCGTGCATCTGGACTTATGTCTTGTTCCTTGTGTGTGACACTGAAACCGGCATCCTCATCCGAAAATTAGGTGCGACTATGAAACTGAGCACTGGACTCAGTCCTCACTGGGCAGGTCACATCTCAGCTGTCCTTAGTGCCTTAGGCTCCTGGTTACCGCCCAAACCTTGGTGCCAGCTGAAGGGGCTGCCCTGCGGCCACCCTTCAAAGCGTAGTGGGAGCTCTGTCAGACCCGGAGTTCTCCGGATAGGGAAGGGTGGTGGGGAGCGTGGAGGGTCCAGGGGTTTGTGGGGGGTAGACGGTGATGGCTGGAGATGGGACATTCGTGGTACGCGGTGGCTGCTGAGACTGGTCTGCCTGCAGGGACGCCATCAGCGCCTCCCTGCCATCTCCAGCTCCACTTACCAGGCCCATCAGGACACAGGGGGCTGGAAGGCAAGAGGGCAGGAAAAGAGGTGGCTGACTGGAATGTCAAAGCATGAGGGGAAAGCCACAACCTAACATCCGCTCCCCAGCCTTCCCGGAGCACCGTCTGGGGCTCTGTTACTGCCCCAAGGGGACAGTCCCGAGGTTATCTGTCCTCCCTTCAGGAGGACACCGAAGCTGGTGAAGAGGAACTCACCTGACCTGATGGCTGGGCATCTGAACCCAACACCATCCGGCATCAGGTCTCGTGTTACTCTTTCTTCCTGTTCTGAACTTAGGGCCTGTGGGATCTGACGTGTCTGTGGAGGACTGGAGGCGGCGTGCACGGGTATGGATCTTTTTTCTTACTTGTTTTTGTTTTTTTGAGACAGGGTTTCTTTGTGTGGCCCTGGCTGTCCTGAAGCTAGCTCTGTAGCCCAGGCTGGCCTCGAACTCACAGAGATCCACCTGCCTCTGCCTCCCGAGTGCTGGGATCAAAGGCATATGACACCACCTCACAGCTAGGTATGGATTCTGATATGAGACATTCCCTGCGTCTGCGTCTCCACCTGGACTGCCCCCAGCCCTCACCGGTGGCTGGCTTGAGTTTACAAAAGCACCAGGTGGTGCATGCAGGGGTCCAGGGAAAGGAAGAGAAGGTGTGCACCTACCTGAATGGGAACAAGACCAGGGATAACTCTAAGAACAGCAACCGAGCCCAGCCCTGGGGACATTTTTAGCAGCACTGTTCCTAAGCAGAAACGAGAAACTCCAGGAATAGCAGTGGCAGAATTCAGAAATCAGCTGCAGCTCCCCTAGCCACATGGGTAAATCCTAAACCATGTCAGTGGGGATGAAACAAGCCAATTGCAGGGGCTCCGTTCAGTTCAAAGCCCCCCACAGAACTAGATGCAGGTTGAGGGGTTGATACAAACACGAGAGAACTGTTAAAAGGCCAGGAAGTGACAAAGGACAGTTTGTGACACTCTGGGCGGGTGAAGGAGGTGCACCAGGAAGCTTCCACCTGTGGCCGTTTGTCAGGGTGCACAGATGCCAAACACCCTTCATCATGCTGGGGAGACACAGGTGTGAGCAAGACGGAGCCAGTCCTAGACCTCAGGGAGCTTGTGCATTGGCAGGGCGGGTCCGTGGTGGATGGCGCGTGTCTGTTATATTATCCATTGCCCCTTTGCAGGAGTTCTGTAATGTCAAGCCTGCTACGTTTAAACAGGTCCACGAGGCAGAGACACATAGTTGACTGACTTCCTTCTCCCCAGTACAAGGTCCCTCACCGCTGAGTTGGTTCTGAGGACTGAGCTCATGCGTATACTCCATCCCATTCACCAGGAGTTCCATCTCCAGACTGTATTAGTCACTTTCCTGCTGCTGGGACAAAACACTGTGACCAAGACACCTTACAGGAGGAAGCGTTTATTTGGGCTGGCAGTTGCAGAGGGATGAGAAACTATCACAATGGTGAGGCATGGCAGCAACCTCAGTGGTGGGTCACATCTTCAGCCGCATGCTTAAAGCAGAGAGAATGAACTGGATGTGGGGTCAGGCTGTGAACGATCGCTCGAAGCCTCCATGAAGGCTACACTACCTGCCCCAAACAGTGGCATCAACTGGGACCCAAGTACTCAACTCTCTGAGCGTATGTGGAGTACTTCCCATTTAAACCACCACACTCCTCGGGACCCTCCCCAGCCGAATGTCCCGTGTTCTCTCACGCACTAGGAGTAGATCCAGACACAGTTTGGAGGGCCAAGCTGGCGGGTGGACTAGCGTTCTCTAGGTCTGAGGGTGCCAGGGTCAGATGGGGAGATAAAATGCAATGGAAGGGGAGCAGGGCCTGGTCACGTTCCCTCGGCTGCCTACGGCTCGTTAAGTGCTTGAACAGAAAACAGAAGATGGGAGGCAACAGTCTGTCTTAAATTGCTCATCTACACCGCAGGCGCACAGTTTGACAACCGTCCGTCATTTAACCCACCATGCACAAGTCATACAACTAACATGTGTGAGTGGCAGAATAATGGCTCCCCAAAGATGTCCTCGTCCCCAGAACCCAGGTTGTTGCTTAACATGGCAAAAGGGGATTAAGGTGGCCGATGGAATGTGGGCTGCTAATTATCTGGAGTCAAAATAGGGAGATTATCTTGGATTTTCCGAGTGGGCCTAATGTAATCACAGGGGTCTTGAGGAGGAGAAGAGGATCTCAGAAGAGAGGTCCAGAGAGGTTGACGGTGTGAGAAGGACCTGGCCAACATGTCTGAGTCTAAAGATGAAGAAATAGGACCAGAAGACAAGGAAAATGGGAAGCCCAGAAAGGCAAGAAAATGGTTACCCCCTGAGAGTCTGGACTGCAGCCCTGGCAGAGTTCAGCCCATGGAGACACCATTTTCAGAATAAATTTGCTTTGTTTCCAGCCCCTACATTTTTGTTTTGTTTTTTGAGACAGGGTTTCTCTGTATAGTTTTGGTGCCTGTCCTGGATCTCGCTCTGTAGACCAGGCTGGCCTCGAACTCACAGATACCCGCCTGGCTCTGCCTCCCTAGTACTGGGATTACTGGCATGCACCACCACCACCCGGCCCCAGCCCCTAACTTTGTGATAACCCCTTACAGCAGTTGTAGGAACTACACACACCATCGATTCATCCGCATCCGGCCAACCACCCCTGCATTTAGCACACATACATTGAGTGTCTCTGTGTTAGCTGCCAAACTATGACAGAGAACAGTGACTACCTGCCTCAAGCTCTCCATCCAGTGGGGAGGCGGACACAGGGTTTCCGGCTGGGGATCTTTTCCACTCTGACGGTAGGAGTGAGGCATTTGGAAAGGATTAGGGGAGCATCCACGACTTGTCAGTTCTTAGTGACAGCAACAAGACACAGATTATTGCGAGACAGTTGTGAGTCTCTGCAGCCAGCATCTTTCCTGAGGGCTGTCTGCTGCGGCCACCGTCCTTGCTGCCTCTGCCGTCACCCCCATGAGAATGTAGAGCTCTTAACCCTGTCCGGCGAGTAGGCAAAGGGATAGGTCCAACCAGGATGTCTACGCCTTTCTCCCTAGTGCAAGGCCTCTGACTGCCCGACCACTCAGCCTGGCTCCCCAGGCTTCTAGTCCATCTGCTAGCGGTGGCTGTGCCCTTCTGTTTCATTGGTGGCAGCTAGGGCACTTGCCTGCTCAGAGGGTCAGGCTGAGCCTAGTTGGAAGGATGTGTGATTGCAGACGATGGACCATCCTCTCTTGAATTTTCACAACCTCATCTATGGAAGGAGAATAAGGATGGCATGGCCCTTCTCCCAGGGTCACAGGCCAGGCAGAGAGAAACCACTACAGAAGCCCATACGACTCAAGCCCTGGGATATACAACCCCTCACTTGGGAAAGGTGATACTGAAGACTATAAGTGAGGTACAGAGTTGTGATGCTCCATGAGGCTGAGGGGTAAGGCTAATGGCATTTAGCTCCTTTTGTGAGGAAAGAATAAGGTTCTAATACCATCCCTGAGGTCTAGGCCTTGACTTGCCAGGGCCCAACCCTGCAGAGCCTAATCACATCACAGCCTGCAGTCATTGGCTGGAGAGCTGCCTTAGGCCGTGTGGGCCATGGGCACAGTTACCACCAGGTCCAGCTCATGTTACAGTCTTCCAGGAACAGCCTGTACCTTGGTGCGGCTCTGAGAATGAGCCAAGAAGGTGTTGGCCATCCTGGTCCAATGTCCTCAAAGGCAAGACGTGTGTCTAGCCACATCCAGCAGATGCTTTAGGCCAAGAGTGGGGCCCAAGATAGCTGATCCGGAAGGCCTGGTGTGCAGAGGGGGAGGCAGGGTTCAGCGTCAAGAAGGAACTCGGAGTGCTCCGGGGAGAACTGGAGACAGACTGTGTGTGGGGCAGAGTCTCCCTTCAGGGTAGTCCTCGTGAGGGTAACTAGGCACCCTGTTTATGGGGCACTAGACAGAGTCCCTGATCATGAACGACTTCTCCACACAGCCAAATGAAACCACAGATTTCAGCGGCTGAGCCTTGCCAGACCTTCTCCCACCAGGACTCACTGTGGTCAGCATGCTGCCATGGGTCCAAGCGGGTCCAAGTGTTAGTCCTGGCCCGGTCAGTGCTCTCAGGATTTTACCCTTCTCCGGGCTTCTGTTTTTCCTCTAGAAAGGGGGGCAATGCAGAGTAGCCATCATTGGTGGAACACCTGCAAGGCCTGGAATCTGTAGCCAGAGAACTTGTGGATTTATCTCATTGTTCCCCTGATTCGGGGTGAGTCAGCGGAGGATTCAACAGGAAGCAGGTTGTCTGAGTGCAGTCAGTGATTGGCAGAAGCAAGCTGTACCTAGGTCTGGCTGACTGTGAGCTGAGGCATGGAGAAGGTGGAAGCTGAGTTGGGGTGGGTGTTTGTAGGCTCTGAAAGCATTATGCTGTCTGGCTCTGGCTCTGTCTGACTTCCCCCTCCCTTTACCCCTCTCACTAAACTGCCCTTCCCCCAGCTGGCTCCCTGCCAGCTGTGGACCCTAAAAGTGACATCACGTGGGAGCTTCTGGACTAGGCAGTATCATCATCACGGTCTTCTTCTTCTTCTTCTCCTCCTCCTCCTCCTCCTTCTTCCCTCCCTCCCTCCCTCTCTCCTTCTTTCCTTCCTCCTCCTCTGTTTTTGTTTTTCAAGTCAGGATTTTTCTGTGTATCCCTGGCAGTCCTAGATCTTGCTCTGTAGCCCAGGCTGGCCTCAAACTCAAGATGTCTGCCTGCATCTGCCTCCCGAGTGCTGGAATTAAAGGTGTGCACCACTACTGCCCGGCTGCAGTATCATCTTTCTCCAGGCCACCTTTTTGGTGGGTCTCTGGCCAGGCACTAAAACAACAGAATACACACACACACACACACACACACACACACACACACACACACGCTCATGTACACACACACACGCTTACATACACGCACGCACGCACGCACAGAGGACCTGGTGGTCCACCCTGGCCAGTGTCAGCTAGCTGTGAGAGCACAGGTCAAAGATGCTCCATTGTACAGAACATCTTTCAGGGGATTCTGACTAAGTGCCGGAGAAGATAGGCAGCACTTGTAAGTGCAGGTCCTAGGTTCAAGTCCTTGGTATGTTACACTGTCCCACTCCCACCCCACCCCGATACACATGCATCCTATTCCCCTAACATACACTCGCAGGGCTCCCTCTGTGTATTGTACGCCAAGCCAGCCGCCATAAGGAGATGATGCGAGCAAGGCCCTGCCTGCCTTCGGCGGTGATAGGTGAAAACATGTGGCCAGTTGAATAAGATCAACGAGACAGTGACTGTAGTGTCTGGAATGGAGCCCTGAAGGTACAAGGGCACGAACTGTTCTAATGAATAATGATGTTTCCACCCCGTTGAGCTCGGAAGCCAGCAGGCAGTTAGGGCTACAGGTTGTGTGTGTCCGTGTGTCCCAGGGCTGATTCTCTGGGAAACAGTTGGCAGAAGCCTTGAGGTCCCACATCTCTGAGGTCAGTGCTGCACGTGTTTATCAGGAAATACCTGGGTACCTAAGCAATTAGGGTTGCAAAGCACAGTGTGGTTATACAGGGATTGCCCTCCAGCCAGTGAGGAGGACAGAGGCGAGTTCAGTGGCTGTGTGCTCCAGACTCCGCTCTCAGCCTCTGGCTTGGGCCACCACCAGTCTCAAGATCCAGCCTCCATGTAGAGGAAGCTCACCAAGCCTTCTTATCTATCCCCTTTCTCTGGAGGATGCTGGGGGCAAGGCCTCCAGGTGACTCCCCCCGCCCCCCATCATGAAATTGCACCTAGAGACAAGGATGCACGTGGCTCTCGTCAGCTCTCAAATGCCAGTGTCCAGCCTCTCACTACAGTCTAGTCTCCTACCTGTCTCTCCTATCGTGTTACCACGGCGCTGCCTCTGCTGGGCCAGGATGGCCCTCGGGTGCCTCTCTGGGGCTCCCTCCAGCCAGCTGGCCAGGTGATCTTAACTATTTCTTTTTCTTGTTGTTTGAGACAGGGTTTCATGTAGCCCAGGCTGGTCTCAAATTTTCTATGTAGGTGAGGATGACCTAGAACTTCTGATCTTCCTGCCTTCCACACCCTGCATGCTGGGGTTACAATGTGTATCAGAGTGCCTGGGTTTCTGTGGGGCCCAGGATGCTCGGGCTTCATGCATACTATTAACCGAGGGCATCCCTAGCCTGATCAACTTAGCTTCCTGACCTCTGCAGGCTAGGCGTGCCCTTCTCAGTAGCCTGTAATTTTGGGACACCCCCCTCCCCCAATCCTCCAGGGAGACAGTGGATGAGATTTTTCAGTTCCACAATAGAACCAACCAGCAAAAAGCCTCAGTGTGGGAAGCAGCAGCCCAGGTATTTCCAGCAAGCTGGTTCTTTATGATCACACAGCCTCCTTCAGACCCTGACAGACAGCAGCTCCTATGTTCAGGATGAGGCACAGCCCATGTCTCTGCTCTGCCCACTGAGCAACCCCAGCTTCCCACTCACCAATCCAGGGCAGAGTCCATCTGGCTCTCTCCAGGCAATTGCCTAGTGCACACAGCTGCTTGAGAATCCACCTCCAGGCTCCCAAATGTGCTGTTACACTGTCCTTACCTGACTCAGCCTCATCACCCCATTTCTGGTAGGTTTTCAGAAATTCCCAACATGGCCCTCTCTTCATACCTCCCCAACCACAGGCTTGTTCTCTTCAAGTCCATCTTCCCTCTGTATAGAAGGGATCCCCAAGGACAGGTCCAGCCCCACCTACACAGCTCCTGGGGGTGCATCCAAGCTCCCAGGAGAGCATTCAACTTCACCTCCTCAGACATTCCTGCTCCTGAGCACAGTCTGGTACCTATTCTATCCCGAGGAAGTCATACAAAGGGACCTTCAGCCATGGGTCCTATTCCCACAGCCCACACACTTCAGCCCATCGCAGTAAGGCACCTCGGCATCCATCACTTCCCTTTCCGAGCTGCCTTTGGCAGGAGAGATAGGACAAGAGGGTCCAGGGCTGGGAAGGGAGTGGAGGTCAGGGGTCTGCAGGGGTCTGCAGGGGTCGGTCCCTGAAAAAGATACCAAGTCCCGGAGCCTGTAGTGGAGGCAGAGAGTGGAGGTAGGGAAATTGCAGGGACTGGCCCCGGGTCCAAATCCAGGTCACTCCTGGTCTGCTCAGCAGCCGTTCAGTAATTAGGGGCCAGCAGGACACAGGCGGGCGCTCTGGTGGCAGAAAGCCTAATTGTCTGATTTCTCAGGTAATTAACAGGCTGCTGTCTGGCCTGTCCCCACAGGGCCCCAGCATCCGCCACCCCATCCCCTGGGCAGCCCTAGCTGCCTAATGAGGCCAATTACTGAGCGGTGTCTGGGCCCTCATTAACCACCTAGAAAGGTCATGCGGGACTGGTACCAAGGGGCAGGGCTCAGCCAGCCATCGTGGAGGCTAGCGCCCCCACCCACGCTCCAGAGATCAGGCCACAGGTGTCTGTTGCCGGCCCTTAAATCCTCACCTGCTTAACAGCAGCTTCAGACCTCCTTTCCTCTCCAAATTCCCTTGGCACTTTCAGCAAAGTGGTCTTGGGTATGTAACTCCCATACCTGGTCCTTGGGGTTCCTGGATTAGCAGTTATGTATGTGAAACCCTGGTGTACCGTAGGTGTCCTCACATGTCCCCACATATTGCCAGTGCTCACAGTCTTCCTACAGGCCAATACCTCCTGCATGTGTGAGGGGGGCCAGAGAGGATAGGGCTTGTGGTCACATGTGTGTCAGAATTCCACCCTGCAGTATACTATCCTGAAGGCCAATGGCGGCAGGGACAGTCCCGAGGATTAACCCAGATGAGTGTGGTATCCTAGGAGTCAGAAGAGGGTGGACAGGCTAGGAATGTGGTGCAGAAGAAGCTGGACCATCAGGGCACCTGAGCCGGCAGAGAAGAATAATCCCCAGGAAATGAGATTCAAATCCATAGCAGTGAGCTGGAGAGACGGAGCAGCAGTTAAGAGTACATACCACTCTTGCAGAGGACCTGAGTTCAGTCGCCAGAACCCACGTTGGTCAGTTTACAACTGTTTGTAACTCTGGCCCCAGGGGATCTGATGCCCTCTTCTGGCCTCTGCGGCACCTACACCCATGTGCACATACCCCTACACAGATGCATACATACACACATAATGAAATATAAAAAAAATAAGACCATGGTGAAGCCAGGGAGCCCTATCCCTCTCTTTGTGTTCAGGCCACTCAGGGAGAATCTGAGAGTGCCCAGGCGGATGCAAGGCAGGAATCATATTTTCTTGGTCAGTTTGTGCCATTCTTGCTTGGTCAGGAAATTTGATGAGCATTGTCCCCTAGGATGTTGAGTTTGGGAGACTTCTGTAGTTTCTTGGTTTTAAGAGTTCTGTGACCTAATTCCATGCTGACAAATTCCATGTTGTTCCAGCTCCTGTAATTGCCAGCTTCTGCTTCTGCTGCAGGCCAAGAATCTTATTCAGGGTTTCCAAAGAGTGTCTCTCAGGAGCCCTTGGCTCAGAGGGCGAGTCAAGTACCAGAGGTGAGGCGTCAGGTGGGGTCTTTGCCTCATAATCCGAGTTGATTTTAGCTCTCCCTTCTTTTTTTGTTTTTATTTATTTATTTGTTTATTTTTGGTTTTTCGAGACAGAGTTTCTCTGTGTAGTTTTGGCTCCTGTCCTGGATCCTGCTCTGTAGATCAGGCTGGCCTTAAACTCACAGAGATCCGCCTGCCTCTGCCTCCTGAGTGCTGGGATTAAAGGCGTGTGCCACTGCCACCCAGCCTGATTTTTTTTTTTTTAAGATAGGATCTCATGTAGTCCAGGCTGGCCTCAACTCACTATGTAGTTGAGGCTGGACATAAACTGACCCTCCTGGCCTCACTTCTCACCACCACACCTAAGCAGCTCATCTGAGCTCTCTATGTGTGCCGGGCATGTGCGGAGACTCACTGCCTCCACAATTGCATTTGGAAGTTGTAAAGTCCTGAAATGAAGGTAGCACTGGGTCCCATTTTACAGATGGGAATACAGAGGCTACTACAGGCTGAAGCTGTGCAGTTTGGCTCAGTTCATTGCTCTTCGGAAGGGGAACCAGGACTCACTTTCTACTCTGAGCCACCAGGAATACATATTCCTTTACTAGAAAGAAAAACAGGTGTAGGAGTTGAGGGTGTGTGTGTTATTATAATTTGTTCCCTTCTGGTTGGGGGTATGGGTGTCTGCCTTTTTGCCCCAGGGGAGTTTTGTCCTAGTCTCAGGTTGTCTAAGGGCCTCTATAGCCCATCGTGCAGTACTTGTGTGTCTGAGGGTCCGTCTGCCTCCTTCCCTCTGTCCCACTGGGTTCTGCTGGCCTCAGTCTAAAGCACTAAGATTCATCCCGGAAATGGCCTTTGTTTCCAGCCTCTGCTCTCCCAAGTCACAGATCACCTGGTATGAAGATGCCTAGTGTCATCTTGCTTCAAGGCTCAGGGTGAGGTGGCTGTGAGGAGCACAGAGGCTCCCCCAGAGCTGGGGAACTGGGCAAGCCAGGGATAGGGGTTCAGGAAGGGAGAAAGAGACCAGTCTCCCTAAGCCTGGCACTGGTTTGAGGCTCAGTCAGGTCACCGGTCAGGTCACCTGCATCCATCTAGCTGCAGGGATGAGGCTTCAGTTGGAGCTGAGGTCAGAGGTCAGAGGTTTCAAGTTTTTATCTTGCTTGGCAGCCAGAGGTTGATCTGGAGTCAGGGGTCAGAGGGCAGGAATGCTACTCAGATCTGATGAGGGTGGAGGTGTAAGCTCAGTCAGAGGTCAAGGTTAGGACTTAGGCTAAGGTTGAGTTAGAGGTCAGGGGTCAGGTGGTTATGTTAGTCCACTGCTGCTGCCTGAGAAGGAGGCCCTCAGAGACCCCGAAACGGTCCCATTTCCTAGAAATAAACCAGCCGGGCTGGGAACAGAGAGGCTGCTGGGTTAAGCCAGATGGGGCTTCCAGGGGTTGAACTTTTGAAAGGGCTAGAACCAAAGCCCCACTTCAGAGGTTCCAATTCTGTTTTCCTGCCCTCAGGATACCCACTACCCCAGGCTTCCATTGCTGGTGGCTGAACTGTGGGTCACCTCCATCACTGACCATGTTCCTCTGGTGTTGCCTGCTTCTGCAATCCCTTCGACGGATGAGTGCTCCCGACAGGTGTGGGTTTGTGCTTACCCCATACCAACACCGGGCCAGCACACTGTCCCCAGTCACAGCCCAGAGTACCTTTCGTTTGGCCGAGCTGCCCACCTGAACAATGTGCAGGCTCTTTTTCCAGACTCTCATTCTTCTGCCTCAGTTTCCCCACTTTTTCCTATGCTCCACGGAGCACGGACAGACATGGGAGGCCTA
This sequence comes from Peromyscus leucopus, assembly GCF_004664715.2. Lineage (NCBI taxonomy): Eukaryota > Metazoa > Chordata > Mammalia > Rodentia > Cricetidae > Peromyscus > Peromyscus leucopus. The sequence continues at coordinate 95,172,273 of NC_051069.1, read as the reverse complement.
GGCATCATAGCCCCGGCAGGACCAGAGGTGGAGGAGGCATGCAGGAATGAGCGGCCAGCCAGGGGACAGGGAAGGGTGCAGGCAAAAGCCTTGTCACAGGCCCCTCTGTTCTCATCTCCCACGGGCAGGTCACAGAGCAGCCTCAAGCCACCAACCCACCAGGGCTCTGGCCCAAGAGGACTGTGGAAGGTTCAAACCAAGGGGCAGCTAGAGGCATGTGTGAGGGGGTGGGAGCTGGTGGGGCGGAGAGAGCCCCTGGGGGACAGAAATGATGAAGCTTAGAGCCCATAGGCGAGATGGGGACAAGAGGATTGTCTGGCCTGCCTAGTATGTGAAGCTTCCCGAGTTTGGTTATGAGAGTCCCCGTCACCTCCTCCAGCCAAGCTATTAATACCCACTACGACCCACGCACCCTTGCTGGGAGGACGCCGAGTTCCCAGGGGGCTAAAAACGGTCTGGGATGGGGGGTGGCCATCTCTCCTCCCTCTCATCTTGTTGAAGGAGCTGGGGCCAAAGGTCAGGAGAGCTTGGAAGGCAGGGAAGCAGAGTGAAGATACGGAAGAGGGAAGAACTCTGGCCGTAGCCTGTGGCTTCCACGCCAGAGGAAGCAGGCACGCAGGCAATAGTCCCCCAGTTTTGCAGAGGCTGGGAGGGAGGGGCTTGACCATGCTTCTTCTAGGCGGGGATTCTTCTCTAGGTCTTGGATTCCAAGTGCCCATCCAGGCTTCTCTTTCCCGAGGAGCTCAGTGTGGTCCTCTGGGCTACAGTGGGTTAGGATGGTAACTAAGGGCTGCCTATCAGCTTACACCGTTAGGTGCCGGGCAGGAGCAAGACGGCTGTAGGGAATGGTTTGGAGCCAGGAGGGGGAGTCTGGGTTGCCCAGAGTATATTGCCCATTTTTGTCTCCGCTGCAGGTGAGAACCTTGTCCTCAGAACACTGTGGAAAAGGGTTTACTGAAGGCCATTTTACAGATAAAGACGCTGAGGTGGGTGGCATTGGTCTACCAGTGTGAGCTGGATTGATCTAACTGTGCTGTGTCTAGTTATTACAAAAGGAAGTTTTCTGGTTTGTTTTGCAGGCCCATGAAAAACCATTTCCATTTAAAAAAATCCCTGGCCATCGTGTATTTGCAGTGGGCTGCCCAGACCACCAGTGAGCAGTTCACAGCCCTCCTGACTCGTGCGCTGACTAAAGCCCTGACCTAGATTCAACAGCCATTTCACCCCCCATTCCTGGGACTCAGCACTGTCCTCGAACTTCCTGGGCTAAAGGCCACCAAAGGCCACCTGCTCTCTCTTGTATCCCTCTCCTTTCTAACGACAGATGCTCCAAAGTTCAGACGCAGACCCCAGAAGAGCACAGACTTGGCCAGGAGATTCCAGACAAGAAAGCGGCTGCGAGATTCCTCGTGCCGGAGATCCTGACAGCTGCCTGGCTAAAAGGTCCTGGGCACTGGGCCCTGACCCCGGGCCAGGAGGAGGCCATGTCAGGTGTCCGGAGAAGTTGGGGGAGGTGATAGCTGAAGTCGGAGGCAGTCTGCCTGTGGTTAACAAGCTGTCAACACCTCCTCAGCTGCCAGAGAGCCTGCAGGCCTGGAGCTGGGGGAGGGGTCTTTCCCTGATCTGGGTGGTCTGAGGAAGGACCTGAGGAGCTGATGGGCTCTGCCCTGAGGGGTCTGAACGAGCATCAGGGCTCTATTCTGAGGGGTCTGAGGAGATAAGCCCTTGGGGACTCTTGGGGAGTCCAAGAAGCAGCAGGTCCTGTCCTGAGGAATTTGAGGAGGTGACCCTGTTCTGAAGTCTGAGAAGGGCATCGAATTTTGTCCTGGGGATCTGACAGGCTTTGTGCTGAGGGGTCTAAGCAGGGCACAGATCTTGCCTCATGGGCCCAGGGAAAGAAGCATAGTCATACACAATGGTAAGGAAGACTATCTGGCCTAAGGAACCTGAAGAAAGGATAGGCTTCTTTCTGGTCTTATGAGCTGGCAGAGAGGCTATACATGCATGCATGTATGCATGCATATATACATATACATACATATATATATGTAAGCACTGTACATACACACCTTTCTTTCTTTCTTTCTCTCTCTCTTTCTTTCTCTCTCTCTTTCTCTCTTTCTTTCTTTCTTTCTTTCTTTCTTTTCTTTCTTTCTTTCTTTTCTGTCTTGTTTTGTTTTGAGACAAGGTTTTGCTATATAGGCTTGGTTGGGTTGGAACTCACTATGAAGACCAGGCTGGCCCCAAACTCAACAGTAATCCTCCTGTCTCTGCCTACTGAAAACTGGGGTTGTAGGTGTGCCCCACCACACTAGGTGTTTGTTATTTGTTTAAGACAGAATCTTAGGGCTAAGACGTAGCTCGGTGGTTAAAAGCACTGGCTACTCTTCTGGAGGACCTGGGTTTTATTCCCAGCACCCACAAGATGGCTCACAACTGCCAATAACCCCAGTTCCAGGGAATCTGATACCCTTTTCAGGGTATCAGGCATATACCTGGCACAGACATTCATGCATGCAAAACACCCAGGAAGATTTTATATATATATGTTTTTTTGAGACAAGGTTTCTCTGTGTAGTTTTGGTACCTGTCCTGGATTGCTCTGTAGACCAGGCTGGCCTTGAACTCACAGAGATCCGCCTGGCTCTGTCTCCTGAATGCTGGGATTAAAGGCATGTGCCACCGCCACCCAGGAAAAAATTTTTTTTTTAATTACAAAAAGAAAATGACAGACTCTTATTCTGTACCCTAGGCTGACCTACAACTTACTGTGTAGCCCAGGCTGCCCTTGAATCCTTCTGCTTTAGCCTGCCAAGTGCTGAGATCATAGCCTATGCCACCATCCCTGTCTGAGAGGACATATTTCTATTTTGGTTTTGTTTGTTATGAGACAAAGTCTCACTAAGTAGCCCTGGCTGGCCTAAAACCTGCTACACAGATCAGGCTGGCCTTGAACTCACAGAGATCTGCCTGCCTCTGCCTCCTGAGTGCTGGGACTAACGGTATGTGTCACCACACCTGGTCGATGATATATTTCTTAATGACAGTTGGGGAATGGGGTAGAAAGGAGGTCCGGGCCTGACTGCACTTCCCCATGCAGGAAATGAGGTGTCCAGCCTTGCCTGGATTTTCCAAGCCCCTAGGCCAGTCTTCGTCTCTGTGGTAGAGTGGAGAGAAGACAGTCCAGAGCATGGCTCAGAGGACTCCGTCCTGGAATAGGATTGCTTCCACCTCCTCTGGCTCCCTTGCTCCATTAGCATTTGCTCTCCTAAACCCTAGGCCAGAGTGCATCCTGCCCTGGGGATGCTCCAGCAGTCTTCCTGAACTGACAGAAGGTACTGTGTTCATAGCTGAAGTCTCTCTTTGAAGCCTGTGGGAGCCCGTTCTCGGGTTCCTCATGGCTTTACCCAGCAGGTCCGCATAGAGGATGATCAGGACCACCGGCCTGAGTGCACGTGTCTGAGATGGTCTGCACTTGGCTGTGCTGGGGGAGGAGGTCTTTTGCTCCACCCCTTGGCATCTCTATAAAAACCCTGGGGCAGAGACAGTTGGGGCCCGTTGGAATAGGTTCCAGGCCCTCTCGAGGCTGTCCTTTATTTTCTATCTGTTCATCTCCGCAATAAATCCTTCTATCTAATATTTCCTGCTGCTCACACTCAAGAAAACTCTGGGGAGCTGTGGGGTTGGTGGGTAGACGCCCTACAGAAGCCTTACCAGCAGCCCTAAGCTTATAAAGGCATTGAGCCTGAGTCTTCCTTCTCCTCTCTCTTCTCAGTGGTCCTCAGCCTGGGCCCTATCCTAGCCCCTGGGCTTTTAGTAGAAGCCACAACATCGCTGCACAGGATCTGGGCTTCCCACCCATCTCAGTGGTCCCTGTGACTCTGTCCAGGACTCCAACTTCTCTCTTCACTGGGTTCCAGCTCCTATCTTGTCTGTCTAGGTTTTATTCTTATGTTTCAGAGTTGGGCCCAAACCTATTTCTGGTTCAGGCTCCCTCTCTGCCTCCTCTCTGTCTTTGCTGGTGCCCCATGACTCTCTGTCCCTCTGTCTCCAATGGTACCTATGGCTCTCTGTTCCTCTCTGTCTCCACTGGTACCCATGGCTCTCTGTCCCTCTCTGTCTCCGCTGGTACCCCATGCTCTCTGTCCCTCTCTGTCTCCGCTGGTACCCCATGTTCTCTGTCCCTCTCTGTCTCCGGTGGTGTCCATGGCTCTCTGTCCCTCTGTCTCCGATGGTGCCCATGGCTCTCTGTCCCTCTGTCTCCGATGGTACCCCATGCTCTCTGTCCCTCTGTCTCCGCTGGTACCCATGCTCTCTGTCCCTCTCTGTCTCCGCTGGTACCCATGCTCTCTGTCCCTCTGTCTCCGATGGTACCCATGCTCTCTGTCCCTCTCTGTCTCCGCTGGTACCCCATGGCTCTCTGTCCCTCTCTGTCTCCGATGGTACCCATGGCTCTCTGTCTCTCTGTCTCCGATGGTGCCCATGGCTCTCTGTCCCTCTCTGTCTCCGATGGTGCCCATGGCTCTCTGTCTCTCTGTCTCTGATGGTACCCATGCTCTCTGTCCCTCTGTCTCCGATGGTGCCCATGGCTCTCTGTCCCTCTGTCCCCAATGGTACCCTACGGCTCTCTGTCCCTCTGTTTCCGATAGTGCCCATGGCTCTCTGTCCCTCTGTTTCCGATGGTGCCCATGGCTCTCTGTCCCTCTGTCTCTGATGGTACCCATGGCTCTCTGTCCCTCTGTCTCCGATGGTACTCATGGCTCTCTGTCCCTCTGTCTCTGATGGTACCCATGCTCTCTGTCCCTCTCTGTCTCCGATGGTACCCATGCTCTCTGTCCCTGTGTCTCCGATGGTACCCATGCTCTCTGTTCCTCTCTGCCTCTGCCTGGTGCTCTCTGATCCAGACTCAGACTGCCCATTTCGCGATTGTTCTTGGGCCCTCCTTCCATGCCAGGCTGCCCACTCAGACACCCGCTGAAGCTCTGGAGAAGCTTGGAAGGTGCCAGTGGTGACCTGTCCCAGGACAGTCGCTGTAATTCCCCAGAGGCAAGAGAGGAAAGGCTTAATCTGGAGGGCCTAATTTCCCTGGGGTCCATCTGTGTTGAGGTCACTGATGACTGTGGTGTGATGACTGCGGGCCCTCTTCTGAAGAGTTGTAGCTATATCCAGGCATGCTTGAGCAAGGACCAGGGTACAAATGTCTACGCATATGGCAGGTGTTTTGCTCTCAAGCTCAGGACATAGTGTTCAGCAGAGATGACTGTTACTGTGACTGCTATTCTTCAGGGTCCTTAAAGACATGATGGGACCTGGGGGAGGGGGCGTGAGGGATGGGCTGAGCTCCTGGGACTTACCCTCATGTGCGTGTACCTCACATTCCACAGCAGTCCTTCCTCTGTGGCTCAGTATATACCCCCATACCTGGAACCTGCCTGTCCTCAAAGTCAGTCAGAAATATATACAGTGAGGCTCACCAAATTAATTACCTCTGGCTTGGGGAATATATTTTTTCAAGAAGACATTTTTCCAGGAGGAAAAACACGCAAGAGCTATAATTAGTCAGGAAGAGGAAAGAAGAGCGGAGCGTGTGAATCACCAGCGCCAGCGACAGACGGTTTGAGCCCAGTTAGCAGGAGTTTCAGAGTTGCTAGGGTGTGGGTGAACTGGGGGGGTGGGGGGTGGGCACAGCATGGGGAGGATATGCTACCCCGGGATACCTAGGTCTTTCAACTAAAAGAGCTGATACACGTTGGGGGAGGGCTCTCTGAAGAGTCTTTTGTCCCACTCTGACTGATCCTGTCACCTGACACCCTATCAGAGTCACGGTTTTCAGCTTTTACCTGCCCTGCGCTTCCAGGCAACTGCCCAGCTTTGCCATACAAGGGCTGATACCCCCCACCCCCCAACACACACACACACACTGGTTGACCTGTGCTTGGGCTAGGAGGCTTGCACCGTGAGGAAGGAGGGCTTGAGCTGTCAGAGGCTTAGGAACTGCCCAGACCAAGCCAGCTCCTCACTCCAGAGTGCTCACTAATGAGTGCTCTGTATCTGGCCCACAGACAAGCAAACTGAGGCCCAGGGAAGTACCACTTCTGGCCCAGGGCCACACAGTCATGAGTGGAGCGGCCTCTCTGTCTATGAGATATTACAGCTATGCCAAGCCAGACCCTAGGCAGGGCTCTGGGCCAAAACAAAAGCAATCGTGCTCACCGAGTCCGTGTCCTGATGAGAAGGCCACCAGGCCCCTACAAGGCAGGTGACCGGAATCAGCCTGCCAGTCACAGAGGACTTTACAGGGGAAGAGGTTGAAACACGTTTAATGCTGAAAGCTACACAACAGTGATGCATGACTTAATCCCAGTAGGCTGAGTCAGGAAGGACCCAAATTCAAGATCAGCCTTGGCTACACAGAAGAACCTGTCTGTTGTGGGGTATCTACCCGAGCAGACTGCTTGGACATGGGTTTAGGCCCATAGAAAGTCTTTATTGGCCAGCTGGTGACTACCCTGGGTGTTTGGGATCCCAGTGGAGCCCTGAGCCTTTCTCAGGGTGAGCTTTTAAGCTCAAAAACCATGTCCTGGGTTGACATACTTCAGTTAACAAGAACAGTTAGCCAGAAGAGGAACCAGAGAAGCCAGAAAGTGAGGTTAGTCCATTTAGAGATTTCCCCAGAGCTATGGACTTTGATAGGTTAGGTCTTTGTTTTAGTTTTGGTAGGTGGTGGTGTCTATGTGCTGGTTTTTACAGCCCGAATGGTGCCTCCATCATGGAGTCAGTTGTGCTAAGGCCCGGGGCCTACTACACTGTCTCAAACAACAGAGATGTTGGAGGAAGTGTGATGGTGGCCTGTAGCCTTCAATAAGTGTGACTTTGTGGAAGGGACACTAAATGTTTCCAGTGCTTTTGGGAAAGTGGCGGGAATTAGAGTCGGGGTGTCTAGGGAGGACACTATTGGGGCAGGTTACTACAGTGCCCATTTCGTCCATTTTCCCAGCAGTTAAAAGTACATCATCTTCTGGGTGGGTGGCCTGGGAATGGCCCTTGCTCTCTGGAGACCCTCTGCAGGTTATTTTAAGATTCATTTCTTTTTAGGTGCGTGTGCGTTTTGCTCGTGTGTCTGTGCACCACATGTAGGGGGTGCCTGAGGAGAGCAGAAGAGGGGTGTCAGGTCCCCTGGAACTGGAGTTATAGACAGTTGCGAGCCGCCATGTGGGTACTGGGAACAGAACCCAGGTCCTCCAGGGGAACAGCCAGTGCTCTTAAATGCTGAGTCATCTCTCCAGCCCTGCCTCTGCAGGTTATTGATGTCTGGGACCCATTGTCCCTAGGAAGCCCCCGTTTAGATAGTCAGTGATCAAATGCTGGGTCCTTAATGTGCCCTTGACCAGGTGGAGATAATGCCTGCAGAGCACCGCGTCGCAGGGGCCGGGCCTCTTCTTCTCTCCCCTTCCATGCCTGAGCCCTGGCTGCCCACATTTTTTGGAGTCCCAGCTCAGGTCTCCGAGGGGTCCTGGAGCAGCGTGGCCTGTGACTGAAGGTGAAGATCTCAGGTCCCCAGCGGGAGGAAGTGCTCTCCACCAGCTTGGCAGCATCATTTGGTACACAGTGCTTTCTCCTAACCCTACACCAAATTAGTCTTCCAAATTACAGGGTGCACCTCTTCCAAATCGGAGATTGGGCAGGAGAACAGAAGCCAAGTTGCCTTCCTGTTTCCGGCTCTCAAATGCCCTCACTTGGCCGGTTCCCAAATGAGGACTATGTTACAAAAGAGTTCTAAGCATGTACCCTCCCTTTCGGAGTGCAGGGGTCCCCAAGTCCCGAGCCCCCATCAGTATCCAGGTCAAGGCTGTGCTCTGTAGGCACTGGACAGTGAGCTTGAAGCCAAAGAGGTCCAGTCAAGACCAACCCCAAGTTCAAAGGCATTTCGGAGGTCATTTCTGATCCTGTGCTGGACTCTGAAACACTGAGTGGCAAGGAAGGGGCAGTCATGTGAGCAGACCATTACAGGATGGGGTAACTTTGGTAGGGGACTAGCAAGAGGTGGTGGGAACTCCAGATGAGGTTAGGGAGGACTCCCAGAAAGAAGAAGCAAATGAACTGAGACCAAGGGGAAGACCATTCCAGGGGAGCAGAGCACAAGCGAGAGGAACAGAGTTGGGGTGTAGACACAAGGAGTGGGTGGAAGCATTTACTGGTGCATTCAGATCTGAGGACCTTGTCCATTAGCCGTGGGGTCGGGTGGGAGTAGGAATCTGATTCCTCAAGAAGGGAGGGGGAGCCGGGCAGTGGTGGCGCACGCCTTTAATCCCAGCACTCGGGAGGCAGAGGCAGGCGGATCTCTGTGAGTTCGAGGCCAGCCTGGGCTACCAAGTGAGCTCCAGGAAAGGCGCAAAGCTACACAGAGAAACCCTGTCTCGAAAAACCAAAAAAAAAAAAAAAAAAAAAAAAAAAAAAAAAAAAAAAAAGAAGGGAGGGGGAAGAGACCACAATGGGAGAGGGGTGTGTGTGTGTGTGTGTGTGTGTGTGTGTGTGTGTGTGTGTGGTGTAAAGAGGTATGGCGGTAGAGCAGGGCTCTCTGGGATGTCTCGCATCACCCTCCTCTACAGATACCACAATCACAGGAATTGGCTGCAGGGCAGGAGGACATGGTTTCTCAAGCCCCAGTGGGACAAAGGATGCATGAAGGGATGGAGAGGAGCTAGAGGCTCCTCCAGCGTGGCTCTGACTTACACAGCTCACCTGCTAGGCGGCTCATTGCTCACCAGTTTGGATTTGCCCAACTCCAGCTTTGGGCCATCCTTCTGGATGAGGGGTTGTTCTCCTTAAGCTCTCAGCCATGGCTCCCTGGAAGCTAATCTGCAGCCACCCCCAGCTCCCATCTTCGTCCCTTTACCTCCTTTGCCTGAGAAAGCCTGGGGACAGACGACTCCGGACAGGACCCTGAATCCCACAGCCTGTGTGGCTCCGGCTGCCAGACTGATTTGTCTTGATGGATGGTGCCGGCAGTTCTGACCATATGGCTGTGGGGTTCCAGGTGAGAGCTTCTCCACTTGACAGCCAGCATGTGGGCATGGGAAGTACCCAGCTTGCTTTCTGAATGCCTAGCTTGTTACCGGATACATCCTGCCTGTGTTGATCCAATGGTGCCTGACCAAGTTGTGGATACCAGCCCATACATAGGTAGAGGCCGGGCCACACAGACACCTTCAGGGGCATCATCAGATAGATGAATACTTGATCAGTGAGCCCCTCTGTCAGCCCCTGCTGTGTGTCTGGCTCTGTAATGCTTCTGGCCTTCTAGAAACCTACTAGGTGCCAGCCTAGCATAGTTCTAATCACCTGGAATCCCAGCACTTGAGAGGCTGAGGTAGGAAGATCATGAGTTCAGGGCCAACCTAGGCTAGGTGGTGAGTTTAAGGCTAACCTGAGCTACAATAATGAAACCTTATGTCAAAGAGAGAGGGAGAGGGCGAAGGAGAAGAGCTAAAAGAATTAAATACAAACTCAACCCTGATGTCTGCCCTCTGGAGCTTTCAGTCTAGACAGCCACAAGGGAGGCAGCTTGTGACAATGAATCCCGGGCACAGTAGTAAACCTGCCCCAGACTTTTGGGAGCAAAACCCTTCAGAATCCACTTTCCATCTGGCAACCAGAGAGGAGCCTGTCAAAGTCACCACTGGCCTCCTGCTCCTTCAGGTCGGCCTGCCACGGCTCTCCATGGGGCCCTGTGTGAGGCTTGGCTCCACCTTCTCTCTGCCTCCACCTCAGTGGTCCCTCTGGCCATCAGGCGCTGCCAGGCTTGTCTTTCCGTCTGGAACCTTTTCCCTTCCTTGTTTGTTATTTTGTTGATTTGTTGTTTTGAGACAGGATCGATCTCTGTGTATCCTTGACTGTCCTGGAACTCACTCTGTAGACCAGGTTAGCCTTGAACTCACAGAGCTCCCCCTGCCTCTGCCTCCTGAGTCCTGAGGTTAAACCCAGTGTCACCACAAGGCCCGTCTTCCCTTCCGGTTTGCCACTTTGTGCTCTTAGCCAGCTTCTCAGTCCCTAGCTCTCTCAAACTGACCTTGGAGTCACAGTCAGGTGTCCTTTTCAAATGCACTGTTTATTGTTCACACATAAAGGGGGGAGGCACAACTCATAACTGTGGTGATATTGTGTTCCCCAAAATATCGTGTACCTTAATAAACTTATCTGGGGTCAGAGAACAGAAAAGCCACTAGTTAGGCAGTGATAGCACACACCTTTAATCCTAGCATTCCAGAGATAGAAATCCCTCTGGATCTCTGTAAGTTCAAGGCCACATAGGAAAAAGCCAAGCATGGTGACACACGCCTTTAATCCCAGAAAGCCAGCCTTTAATCCCAGAGAGTGGTGGTAGAAAGCAAAAAGATATATAAGGTGTGAGGACCAGAAACTAGAAGCATTTGGCTGGTTAAGCATGTGGCTGGTTAAGCTTCAGGCTTTCGAGCAGCAGTTCAGCTGAGATTCATTCTGGATGAGGACACAGAAGCTTCCAGTCTGAGGAAACAGGACCAGCTGAGAAGTTGGCCAGGTGAGGTTAGCTGTGGCTTGTTTTGTCTCTCTGATCTACCAGCATTGACCCCAATAACTGGCCTCGGGTTTGATTTAATTAACAAGAACTTTTAAGATTCCTGCTACACATAACAAATAAGTGTAACAATCTAGTTCTAAGTGATTCCAGCAGTATCTGGAGGCGGGACTCGTGGACAGTAGGTGGAGGTGGCCAAGAGGGCTGTCAGTCTGATAGCCCAGTACACAGCCAGCCAGCGTGTCCTCGTCCACTGGCAGGAGAGGGACAGTGAGTGGGTGCTGGCCTGAGGGTCATGGCCTCAGTCACACTTAGCCAGGTCAGCCAGGGTGCTAAACACTCAGTGGTCCCAAAGTGAGAACCAGGCCAGAGTCAGGATATTATGGGAGACTTAGTCACTGAAAGGGTCCCTCGTTGCTAGAGTACGTGACGAGTGTGTGTTAAGGTACGTTGGAGACCAGTCTGCTGAGCTGCCTGGAGTCTTGGTTTTAGTCTTCTGAGGCTCATCTTGTAATTGCAGACTTTTTGGCCTGCTCCTCATTGGTGAGGGCTGACTGTTCCCAGGGTCTTGCTGGTTACGCTCAGGTGTTTGCTTCTGTTGTCAGCATGTTCTGATGACGTCAGGATGCTGAGCAGGAGCGTCTCCATTTTGTGAATCATTTTGTTTTCTTTTCTGTTTATTTTTGTTGTTGTTTGTTTGTTTGTTTGTTTTTTGTTTTGGTACAGGGTCTCTCTATGTCCTGGGACTCACTTGGTAGCCCAGGCTGGCCTCAGATTCACAGAGGTCTGCATGACTCTGCCTCCTGAGTGCTGGGATTAAAGGTGCTGGCTCATTTTGTTGTTTAATAACACTCCCAGGACAGTTCCTAGGCTCCTAAGGCTTTGATAGGTCCCTGTGCCTACAGCCCCCTGCGCTGTTCCACGGTGCACTCAACACCTTCAGATCCTTGAGAGAGAGAGAGAGAGAGAGACAGAGAGACAGAGAGACAGAGAGACACACACACACAGAGAGAGAGAGAGAGACAGAGACAGAGACAGAGACAGAGAGACAGAGGGAGAGAGAGACAGAGAGAGAGACAGAGAGAGAGTCTGATGATAACAGACTCCACTCTAGGAAATACACCATGATTTTCTTGGCTCTATCTCATTACTTTACCCACAGACTGAGTCCAGAATGTGTTCTTAATAAATATACGTGATTACTGAGTAAATGAATGTAGAAACCACAGTGTTTCTAGAACAAAAATGCAAGTTCAGGTGCACCCAGCTGTTAAGAGTGGCAATGTTAGTCCATATCCACATGTTGAGAAAATCCGCAGAGGTGGTTTATAGTATTTGGATGAAGATGGCTCCCATAGACATGTATATTTGAGTATTTGGTCCTCAGTTGATAGAACTGTTTGGCAAGGATTGGGGGTGTGGCCTTTTTGGAGGGCGTATGTCATTGGAGTGAGAGGTACTTTGAGGTTTCAAAAGCCCACGCTATTCCCAGTTAGCTCTCTCTGCCTCGTGCTTATGGCTAAGGATGTAGCTCCCAGCTACTGTACCAGCACCATGCCTGCCTGCCTGCTGCCATACTCTCTGCCATGATGGTCATGGATTTGCCCTCTGAAAATCATAAGCCCAATAAACTCGTTCCTATGTAAGTTGCCTTGATCATGGTGTCTCTTCACAGCAATGGCAAAGTAACTTACATAAGACACAGTTAAGATTTGAATATAAAAGGAAGCCATTTTAGGGTCCTCCCAATGTCCTTAAAATCTGGCTGTGGGCTCCACCTTTACTTCCAATGGGGCCGTTCGAGACTGGAAGGTACAGAAATGAATTTTGCCATATGGCACTGGCTGGATAACCTAGCACTAACCCATGGAAAGACGTATGCTTCTGATCCTTCGACGGTGTCACCCGTGGCTGCTTTAGGGGCAGCCGTGAAGTGATTGGCAACAGCAGTGGTACCAGCTAAGTTGGTGGCCCCTTCATTACAAAATGAGAGAGAATTTTTTTTTTTTAAACAAAATAACCTATTTGCAGTCGGGCATGGTGGCACACACCTGTAATTTTAGTACTTAGGAAGTGGAGGCAGGAGAATCAGGGGTTCAAGTCCTGTCTGGGCTCCATAGTAAGTTTATAAGACCCCATCTCACAACTCAAAAAAGTTTTCTGAATGAAAACATTCAGATACCCGAGCATATGGAGCCAGCATCCACCCATCAATAGATTTCCTTCAGCTGCAATTTATGCTGTTGGTTGGATGAGCACTGTGCATGTGGACAGACAGACAAACCTGCCTTTGCCTGTGTGGGCATCAGGCTAAAGCCAGGAGGAGAAGCAGGATCTTGCTTGGTCCTCTGACCAAAGGGAAGGGAAGACATTTATTTCTCTTGCTGTTTGCCCTCTGCGGACAGATAGATAGGCTGGCTGGGGTCTGCAGGCTTCTGGAACCTTCCTGTTTCTGGTGGGGGCCTGGTCCTGACTCTCCAGTGATGTGTTTACACAGCTGTGAGGACCAAGAGACTCCACAGAGACAGGCACAGTCCTCCCTCTTCTACAGATGCCCTATCTCTGGCCCCGTTGATGGGATCCAGTCCCCAGCCATGGTTGCTAAGAGTCATGTACAGGTCACAATTCAAAGCAATGCCCAGTTCCTCCTACCACCAGCCCAATGCTCTGTGCATCGGAGGACCCAAGACTATCTGATGTATGTCTTGGGGTATGCAGGGAATAGGCACTCAGAGACAGAATGAGGGGTCTTTGGGAAGAACCAGACCTTGCTTCTTTTTTTAAAAAAAATTTATTTATTTTATGTACGTTGATGTTTTTCCTACATGCATGTCTGTATGAGGGCATCAGATCCCCTGGAACAGGAGTTACAGACAGCTGTGAGCTGCCATGTGGATACTGGGAATTGAATCCTGGTCCTCTGGATGAGGAGCCAATGCTCTTACCTGCTGAGCCATCTCTCTAGCCCCAGACCTTGCTTCTTTCAGAGTCTGGAAGGCCAAACCTTGCTTCTCCTTTCAGACCGTGGTCATGAGGACAATCTGGGGAGAGCTAACCTCCCTAGATGCAGAGCACTATTATTACCTGGCAAACTCTTGGAGTACAGGCCATGTGCCTAGGCCCAGGTCTTCACCCAGCTCTGCCCAGGCCAGGCAGGGAAGGCTCTAAAGGACACACACACAGCTCTGCCTCTGCAAGGACACTGGGCCATTTATCAGGGAGATAAGCAGTGGCCAGAGAGCGGAGCTGGAAGGAGCTGTCTGCAGGAGATTGCCCAGGGTCACTCAGAGGTCATAGGAGGAATCACATCTCCGCCCTGGGCCCACTTCAACCCCCACCCCACGCTGTGAATGCCTGCTCCCGCAACTGCAGGCCACAGGCACCTGGTCCTCGGTGAATAGGCTGCTTTGGCCCATGCAGATTATGCATGTTTCCTTTTGGCTAAATTCTGCAATAGCAGGACCCCTGTGATTCTGTCTCACTGACATAAATGGGAAACTGAGGGACAGAGTCTGGCTTTGGCTTCCTCTGAGCAGAGGAAGCCAACACAGTGCCACGGCCTGCCCTTTGCCCTGCTGAACAGGGTGGGAGGGAAGAAAACTCATGAAACACCTTACTTACTAGGTGAAGGGATAAATGGCGCTGGTTGTCTGGCGGAAGTCACGAGCCATGGCCACCAGAGTTAGAATGGGCTTTATTAGAGAGAAGAGGGGATGGCAGAAGCCAGGCCTGGCAGAGAGGAAACAGAGAGGCGCAGAGAGAGAGCATGGGGTTCAGTCCGGCTTAGGGCTGGGACGCAGTTGTCCATTGACGACGTAATAAGGCGCCAGACAAGACCCCGAGCTGGGCATGTACAGAATCCTAACGCTGGGCACTTAACTATATACACTCAGGTGACCTCTGTGCGGTTCCCACCATGGTCTGGAGCAGACGGACAGGGCCCAGATTAAATTCACCAGGCCCAGGCCACATCTCTTACACGTAACCAATTTGAATTTGAAGGCTGGGCACTTGGAGAAGTGTTCCAAGCCAGAGTGGACCCCTGTCAGTCCATCGTGGTCCTGGGTACTGACTGGCAGAGGCTAGGACAAACCCACCAGGTGGAGGAAGTTCTAGGGTCCTCCTGCCCGGGTAGAAGCTATCAACCCCAAGCTGTCTGAATATCCCGCATTGTTCTGCCTCTCCTCCCTCCTTGGGCATTCAGCAGGGTCCAGCAAATGCTTTTGGACAGCCAAACGTGGTGACACATGCTTGCAGTCCTAGCACTCAGGAAGCTGAGGCAGGAGAATCGAGAGTTGGAGGCCAGCCTGGACTATGTAAGACTCTGTCAAAAAAGAAAGAGAAAAGAAAAAAGAACAACAACTGAACAGTTGACTCAGTGAGGAGTAAACACGTGAGCACAAACAATGACAATTTTTGTTTGTTTGTTTGTTTTGGTTTTGGTTTTTCAAGACAGGGTTGCTCTGTGTAGCCCTGGCTATCCTGGAACTCACTCTGTAGACCAAGCTGGCCTTGAATTCAGAGATTCACCTGCCTCTGCCTCCTGAGGGCTGGGATTAGAGGTGTGCGCCACCACGGCCCGGTGGATGACAACCTTGTAAGAGGGTTTTTATTACATTTCTCTATTTATAGTGTGTGTATACACATGCACATGCCATGGTACACACGTGAAAGTCAGAGGGTAGCCTGCAGGGGACACTTGTGTCCTTCCACTCTGTGGGCTCTGGATATTGAACTCAGGTACCTTTACCCTCTGAGCTATCTTTCTAGCATATGACAAGTTCCTTACTGGGGACACGTGTGTCCATCATCTGCTGGGTCCCCATGAATGCCCCATTAAAAAACGACAGTGCCCTCTTTGAAAGCTAATGAGTTGAGCCTAGGCCTTGGATTACAGAGATGGGGAAGAGAGGAAGAAGGAGGAGTGAGGATATGCTTCTCCTAGCTGCCACCAGACTTACCATCCCACTATGGTGAACACTTTCGAGGCTGCCTCAGCTGGCATGCCTGAGGCTAGTGTATTCAGGTGTTAGACCTCAGGATCTAGGGCAAGTCTTGGAGAGGAAATGGCAACTTCCTCCACACTCCAGTAGATTCAACCCAGAGATTTGCCTTTGAGTTCGTCTGACAGGCGATAGAAATCCCAGGGAGATTGGAGGGACCTGGGGCTCACAACTATCTTCTAGGAGATTCTGGATCCTCTTTAGCCTGGGCCTTGCTGGGAAGGCATGAAGGTCCAGATTCGGATCGGAAGGGTCCCTGAGCTTCAGAAGGGAGCTTGTGGTCATTACAGTCATGCAGAAAGAATTTCACAGATCTGCTGGATGGGTGCCATTCTGACCACCCTAGGCCCCTGAAGGCTCCCATACTGAGTGGCCCTTCCTTCAGTCTGTCCAGGGGCCTCCACCCGCACTCCAAGATGGGCTCATTTGGACTGGGAGATATGAAAAAGATTTTTGCTACATGGCAGTGGTCTAGTGACCTGACATTAAACCATGAGGAGACACAGTCTCCAATCTTTAGGACGCATGGATTTTGGCTGGCCCCTGACCAGAAACCAGGGCAAACCTTTCTCAGAAGTGGTTCTGGTATTTGTATAGGGAGACGAAGGTGGTGCTGGCTCCAGGGCTCCAGACAGAGCAGGTAGGTCTCCTGGGGGACAGAGCAGCTATGATCACAGGACAACCAAAGGAACCTAGGGAACAGCACATTCTGCCCTGGCCCTGCCCCAGACGCTGGCTGAGCTCAGTTTTCCGGTACTCTCTTGTTTAATTAATTCTCATGACCCTGGGAGATTTGCACAATTATTAATCCCTGTTTACAGATGAGGAGCTAAGGCCCAGAGGGGCTAAACCCTGCCCAGAATCACAGAGCATCAATAATCCTCATACCCAGTGCACACACTCAGAGGGACTGACACTCCCCAGGGAGGACCTCATTGCTTAAGAGCCCAGGCCTGGCGAGGGGTTCTGGGCCAGCAAGATCCCCGATGTGGGATCCTGGGACACTTGATATCCCTGTCTCAGGCCCTTCCACTGGATGCCGGTGAGGTGGGTGCAGGAGCTGGTGGGACCGGGACAAGCCGGAGAAGCAACCCAAGCCCATTGCTAGAGAAAAAAAAAAAAAATGGTTTCAGTTGACGTGGACCAACCCCCTAGCACGCCCGTTATCCCAGTGGAGGGCAGATGTGGCCTTGACTACATACCACAGGGGCATTCACAGACATCCCAAGAGACGTCCTCGGGGGCCTCCCTCTCTGTGCCTGCACACACACAGATCCCCCACCAGGGGCTCCTCAAAGTCTCTCTTGTCGACCATGACTCTGCATACTTGCTGTGGACAAAGGGAGACGAACAGAGCTGAGGCCCCAGGAACACGTCCTGACTAGGGCTTCGGGGCTGGCCCAGACATGAAAGACAGCTTAAGAACCTTGACTCTGCCGTGCCCCGGCTCCTCCATCTCTCCTCTCTCCCCTTTCCCCTACGGTGTGCTCCCGCCTTCCTGTCACCTCAGACACTCTTCAGTCACAAGGCGGACATGGTGTTCTCTTCTACCCCTGGGTAGCTAGCTGTCTGGGGTGAGGTTGACCTGTGATGTCAGAGCCTCGGCTAGGCTTCATGCTTGCCTCGGGCAGAGCTTGAATCTCAAGGAACAGGGGAACCTCAGGCCTTCGTCTGTCCCCGTAGCCGTCCTGGGCCCAGTTACACAGTGGGAAGATGGGGGTGCTCAGGGTGGGTGTGGCATCAGAAGCTGGAAAGGAGGGGCTAAAGCTTCAGGAGCGAAAGGGGGGCTAGAGAGGGCTACACTCACCGTCAGGGCTCTCCAGAGTGGGTCAAGGCTCTGGGACTTCCCCATCTCTGCCCCTAGCCCAGCACCTTCCTATTTCCTGTGGCCCAGGAGACCAAGGTCAGGCAAAGCAAGCCACTTGTGACACACACGTCCTGTGGCCTTGGGCCAGTCAGGGCATTATACTCAGCTCAGCCTCTCCATCTATCAAACGGGACAAGGGATGGAAGAGTGTGTGCAAAGGTGTAGGCCTCAGGGACATCCACCTGGATCAAGAGACAACCGGTGGGCCAGGCATAGTGTTGCATGTCTTTAACCCAGCACTCGGGAGGCAGAGGCAGAGGCAGGTGGATCTCTGTGAGTTCAAGGCCAGCCTGGTCTACAGCTTGAGCGCCAGGACAGCCAGGGCTACATGGAGTCCTTGCTTAAACAAACAAACAAGACAACTAGCGACTGCAAGCTTGTCATAGCCCTTTCATCGCGGCCTGCTGGGTCCCCTTTCGTTGAAATCCTGCAACTTACTTCACCCAGCCTGGCCTGAGGTTGCTCAGCTGGAGAACACTGGTGCCGAGATCCGGCAGGGCTGCCTCTCAGTCATCTGTGGCCTGAGTGCAGTGAGGGTCGCCGAGGGCCTGCCCAAGAGGGGGCCACTGGAACCCTGTGCTAGCCAGAGGAGGCCCCAGTCACTGTGAGCCCCAAGGCTGCCAATCTCAGCGCGGTGAGGCACAGAGCCACTCTGGGCTGCCACAGAATACTAGAGAACTAGTCACAAGGGCCACTGGGCTCTCTCTGATCACCGGCCGGTCCTAAAGCCTAAGGCCCAAGCCAGGAAGTCCTCTCCTCATCCCTGCCTCGACTGGGCTGTTCTTTTGCTTTCTTTGCCTAATGGCAGCTGACCAGCTCCATCCAGATGTTGCCCCTACCATTTTCCTTGGCCTCCCCACTCATGACGGCAATAAGACCCACCCACTCCCAAGCGGGCTCAGGCTCCATCCCTATGCCCCAAATTCCACCACTGGGGGCCTCTCAGGTGCCCAGTGTCAGGTCTGGTGGATCTTTGGGTTGAGGCTGGCTAAGGGACCAAGAAGCATGTCACGTGATGAGGGAAGCAAAGGGCTGGGGCAGAGGACCACAGGGAGCTTTCTCTTCGATCCTTATCTGGGAGGGTGTAGGGCGAGCAGGCAAGGCTGAGCCTTGGCCTGGAGTCTCCAGCCTTGAACTGGCACTTTCTCCATAGGAAGGAGGAAGCTGCCAGGGCAGATCAGGTCTCCTGTTGCCCTCATGGCTGACTATTCCTCATCCGCTGGGGGCTGGGGTGGCAGGGCAAGGAATCCATTCATGCTGGTGACTTCTCCGGGAGCCATGCCAGCTCCTTGTGCAGGCTGGAGAGCCGTGATTGATCGTTCTGTTGGGCCGGCACTGGGGGGAGGGGACGAGGCAGGAGCTGCACCTGTGTCTCGGGGACAGTCAGGGTCTGCACAGGAGTCTGCTTACTTGGGATCAAGGACCTAAGCCTGCCACCACCTCCATCTCAGCCCGACAACAGGCTGAGCAGCACTGAGGAGGCCAGGACTGGGAGCCGTGACGTGTGTGTGTGTGTGTGTGTGTGTGTGTGTGTGTGTGTGTGTGTGGGCTCAGGCGGCTGCTAAGAGTGGATGGGGCCCAGGAACAATCTCCCTTTGCAGCACTTTGGATAGTTGACCAAGACCAACCCTGGGCTCTGAAGAAGCTGGTCTAGCCCCAGCCTATGCTTGGACTGCCATCTTCAAGGGCTTCCCATCCAGCTCTCATTCCTGTCCCCACCCCACCCCGCACTGTCTTTTCAAGTCAACGTTCCCTCACCCCTATCACTGTCCTCACAACAAGGTGACTCAGCCCGCGCTGCCTGTCTGTGACCCATGGAGCACACCACATGCTTGAGGAGAATAGGTGTGTCTCATGGGATTTTTTGTGATGATTCAGTGTGCACACAAAAGGCTTTGTGCAGAGCCTGAACAGAGTGAGGCCACACTCAGGTGGCAGTGGCAGGAACTTTCATGGTCACATCGGGTCTTGTCCCGCCTGCCTCTCCCAAACTCCTTCCTTAGGTTCTGTTCAGACTCTCCCCATTTACCAAACAGGAGTCTGGGACATACTAGGGTTAAGTGCGCGGAATTACGTAGCTGTAGGGGGCACAGTTGGGGGCTATCCTGACCTGAGTCCACATGAGGGGCATCTGTGGCTCTCAGGGTACTGCTAAACTCTAGGTTCCCAGGGGAGGAGCATTGGCTTTCGCCTGGCTCTGCCTTCAGCCCTCTGGACAGCGCATGTGGGTGGCTTGGCAGCCATTACCTCGAAGAGATGGGTCCAGGGCTCTGCAGGAATCCTGCCTCTCTCTCTCCCCCGTGCTACTTTTCCAGGTCTGGAGGTGGAATGGGAGTTGACTCATTCTCCGTTTCTCCAAGATGAGGGGAGGGTCCCCTGAGGCCGGGCTGATGCTGCGGTGGTGGTGTGCCGCGTTAAGAGAGGGATTGACCTTGCGGCTCTGGCCAGACATCTCTGCAGCTCGGTGTTGGGATTCCAGGCACATCCAGAGGCTGCAGCAGAGGCTGTGGGGGTGATACCAGCGCTTGGATGTGCATGGCCAAGAGAGAGAGAGAGAGAGAGAGAGACAGACAGACAGACAGACAGACATCAGCCTCTGCCTCCAGCACCTGCTATGGCCTTGTGAAGGGGAGTGCTGAAACACTCCAGGGAGGCTGAGGGGCCTGGAGGAGCTTCCATACCCTCCCTGCCCACATGTCTCTTAGGATTCCCTCTGCTGCCTGCAGGATTACAGCTGAGTTCTCTGGCTCTGTGCCTCAGCAGCCCTGGATGCCTTGGCTTTGTTGCATGAAAAACAGGGCGAATAAAACCTTGCTGTGAGGACAGGATGGAGCGTTGTGTGTCTAGAATGGAGCTTGGCACACAGGAGGGCTAAAGCTCACAGCCTGCTTTTCCCTGCCTCTGTGGACATCTGTATTCCTGGGAAACAGAGATCCTGCCTGGGTGGACAGGGAAGGGCATAGGTGTGGGACCACAGGCTGGTGGGAGGGGACGATCCCCCGTGAAGGAGTCTGGACAAAGCTGACAGGCTGACGTGAGTCAGGGATCACAGAGCAAGTTAGCGGCTGCCCCTTCTGTGCGTTCAGGCGGCAGTTTCCTCGGGGCAGACACACTGGGGTAGATGGATTTCTGGGCTAAAGGCTGTGCATATTTTCAGATCTTTTGACTCAAGTGGCCAAATGGCTTCCAGAAAGCAGCTCAATATGCCTTGTACCTGAGGAGTTATAGGATAGCTGGGGAGAACTAAACCAGGTCTGACTGAGCTACCCACCCCCGGGCTGGTAGCTCAGTCATGCTGGGGCCAGGGTGAGTCCACCTAGGGCCCTACCACCATGATCTCAAGGCTCCATGGCCTCATGGTCTCTTCTCTTGGCTCCTCCCACTTTACTTCATTCTTTAGAGACTTGAGAGGGAACGAGTTAGCCCTGCCTTGGGGCAGGAGGCAGGGAGGAGGGGCACAGACAAGCCGCAGCCTTCATCTATCCCTGGAAGAGGTGATACCAGCTCAAGCAGGAGGCAGCCACTGGCACAGTGGGATAGCCTGAACCAGGGTCCATGGGACAGCCTGGATCCTAAGCCTCTCTGTAAAGCCAGGGCCCAAGACAACGCAGCTCAAGCCTATCCCTCCTGTCCAGGCAAAGGCCGGGTCTTTGGGGTTCCCCATCCCACCCCGTTTCATTGAACACTGGCTTCAGTGTCCACACTCATGCTAAGTATGAACCTAATGGAGTAAGTTGGAGAGCTTGAGCCAAGTCTTTAGCTTGGAGCAGCCGTCGCTGCTGGCCCCAGATGTCAGGAAGGAGATTCCTTCTGGGAGGGGAGTTTGGCAGACTCCGTTCAGGCACAGGCTCAGGCTATCATGGTCAGGGGAGAGCTAACCTTCCTTCACAGGTGTGCCCCTAGGCACCATGGCCTGGCACTCTTCCTTCCACCATTCTACAGGGTCACCAGAGCGCATGCCTTGTTTAGAGTCAGGCTGTCTATCCCTGTGTTCTCCAGCCACGGCAGATGCCATGGCGGGGCTATTTGCACTTTGCATGGCCCCAACAGTGCAACTCCAAACCCTGGGAGGAGAAGCCTTTGCAGTTGGGGTCAACAGCACCAGGCACTGATGGGTACCCAGGAACCACTGCGGCCATTCCCTGTGCCATAGTCCATGCCACCTGCCCTTAGGGTGATGGCCTGGGACAGGGAGAAAGCCCATCACAGTTGGCCCCAGCAGCCTGCACCCCTAAAACTTTTGAGCACCCTCTGTGCATGCACTACTACTGTCCTGGGAGGGGCTGTCTCCTCTTCCCTGGGGCCCCCAGGGTACCCCATGTCTGATGAGGTATCGTCGTTGTCCTCATTCAAGTGAGACTCAAAGAAGTGAAATGACCCGCCCAAGAGTCACACAGAGGGTCCCTCCTGACGGTGGGCTACAGACCAGTCTGAGGGCAAAGCCAGACTGAGCTGTCTCCACAGACGTTGCTCGTCTGAGATCTCCGATTCTGCCCATATCCTTTAAGGAGGGCAGGAACTCACGGTGTAGGACTTGCAGTTACAGGCTAGAGAGGGCAGGGCTGGCCCTGGATCACGTAGCCTGGAGTCACTGACTGGCCCAGGAAGCCATGAGTGTATAATATACAAGGAGGCACTAAGGAGTTTCACGGGTACTGGTTGCTGGCCCAGCGGCCATGGGGCTTTCTGTTTGTCCCATGCCGACCCTGGCTGCACTGTTTTATGGTTTGAGTGGTAAAAATGCTTTCAGGTTACTCTGCATAAATCTCAGTGTGAGTGTTGTCTCTGGACTTAGGCAAGCTGCTCTATGCCTAGTCTCCATCTAAGAATATCTTAGATGTTGCCACTGGACCCAGCGACAATGCTGGCTGGCCTTGCCATTACTGAATCTTTGTCCCCTTCCACTCCATTGGGGGCGGGGGACAGAGTGGAATCCCCTCGTTGGAACTCTCCAGAAGCATGCTGATTGGGCCTTCTGGCTACACGACACCAGAGTGTTTGGCTTAGCAGGTGTTTTGCAAGCACTCAGAATCTGAACCAGGGTCATCGTCAATAGCAGTCTGGCCAATGTGCAGCCTTAAGGGACCCTGGGATCGAGACCAGGAAGGACCTGGCTGCAAGCCTGTGTCCCTTCGGGGGTGGAGCTACAGTAAGAATGCAGAAATGTAGCCTCCTGGCCCTTCTGAGGACCTCTGTGGCTTGTTGCACCTCTTCTTGGGGTTTCAGTGGCCTCTGCTTAGGACAGGCCCTCCCTGGGCAGGTGCCCTTGACCTAGAAGCTGTCCAAAGCCTGAGTCTCATGACCTCAGCCGGATGGCAGCTACAGAGGATCATCTGAGCTTCCTAGAGGGCCTGGTCTCCATTGGCTGTAGGCCAGGCTCCCATTCCTCCAGGCATGTAGGCAGTTTCGCCCTCTCAGCCTCTTGGATAGAGACTGTTCCTGAATGGCACTGCCTAGGAATTGAAGGAAGTTGAACATGTCCGAAAGTGCAAGCCTCGCTCCTCTGCTGGGGGCAGGGCCCCTAACTTCCTCCCAAGGCTCTGCATTCTTCGACACCAAGAGCTCTAAAAGCTAGGGTGTCAGCAAAACTGGTGACTGGGGCAGGGTATCCTTGGCCAGCCTGGTGTGAGAGGGCACCCACTTCTACCCCGGACTACCTAATGACGGCCCAGGCTGAGCTCAGCAGCCTTCAGCCAAGGCAGTACCTCTAACCCTATGTTCCTAGGAGGCCTGGGCAAGCGCCCAGGTAAGGATGCCAGGGCACGTGGCTCTGGGGAGGGCTGAGCTGGGCATTTCCTGCTGATGGATGCCAGGGCTCCACTCCCCTGGAGGGGTAATTCTTTAGGGTTAGTCAGAGGAAGTGAGGCAGGGTAAATGGGTAATGTGTACGCAGGGCCGCCAGGCCTGCAGGGACTACGACAGCCCAGCCCAGCAGGTCTCCCACACCCACACATACTGTGTTTGCCCTCCACATCCAGCATACTGCCCAGTGTTCAGGGGCCACCCTGAGCCCAGTCCCGTATTCCAGCTCTCTCCTCATCTCTGCCTCTTACCTGCCAGAGACGTTAGAGTCACAGTACATATGGGTTTTTATTATTTTAAGATTTTATTTTTTAAAAATGATGTGTATGTGGTGGGGAGTATGCACACATGTATGGGGGTGCCTGGGATGCCAGCATTTGAACCCCCTGAAGCTGGAGTTACAGGTGGTTGTGAGCTGCTGATATGGGTGCTGGGACCCAAACTTAAGCAGTGTGTGCTCTTAACGGCTGAGGTATTCCAGCTCTGTCAGTATGGTTCAGGTGGCCACTACCTCAGGGCCTCAGGTTCTTATCTGTGAAATGGGGATGATGGTGAATCCATCCATCCCCAACACATGAAGGCTACTCTCCAAGTGTGTTCCACCCTCAGGGTCCTGAGTTTGAAAAAGCCTGTCCTGGTAGAGTCTATACCCATGCTGTGCAGAAGGGCCGAAAAGTGCTCCTGTTGGAGCAGGCTGCTTGAATGGCTTAGACTGTGTGGCTCTAGACAGCTGTGATCCCCAGACCCATTGCCTTGACCCGTTGCCAAGACCCCTGGGTCTTTGGACCCACGGAAACTATCAATGCCATTATGGCCTTCAGGCCAGAGGCACATGGGACTACATCTTGTCCTGTGTCTCATAGTCCTTGCTTCTTTGGGAGGAAGTTGGGCCCCAGATGGCTGGATTCTAGTCCTGATCACAGGAGGTAGTGTGGTGGTGGTGTGTGGTGTGGTGGTGGTGGTGGTGGTAGCGGTGGTGGTGTGCATTTTGTGTCTTGGTTTCCAGATAAGGGTTTCTTCACAAAAAGCAAGGTAAGGGCTCATCTCAGTCTTCCCTTTAGCCAGTCCTAGCTCAAGCCAACCTCTTGAGCCTCTGTGTAGTCAGTCAGGCATCCACAGTGGGCTTAGGCTAACCCCAAAATGAGTCAATCTGGCTTTGGACTAGCTCACATTATGGAAAGTCACTAGCATCAGAAGGCTACACAGGGGCAAGGACTCAGACAAGAGTCTGCTTTCTCTACCCTCGGCACAGGGCCCCTTCCAAAGGCTGTGCTGCCCGGTTCCATCTCAACGCTCCCTCCTTGGGGTCAGGCAGACTGGGGACAGAAGGCGCAGGTGGAAGATGCACATCTCAGTATAGCCCACCTGGATGGACCCTGATAGCCCATGGCCCTGCCCCCTCCCCACACGGGGAGACGGAGGCTTAGAAGCAAGGCTAATATCCTCATAGCGAGCCATAGAGAGGAAGATAGGCATCAGGAGGGTCCCTGGGACCCATGTGGTTGGACCAGACAGAGTCCTGGGCCTGACTGGGGTTGGGGGGGCAGTAGAGCTCTGTCCGGCAAGCTGTTGATTCAATCCAACAATGATGAAACGGCCCCTTTGTCCTGCGGCGCCAAAGTTGCTGTGACTGGAGGAGGCGTGACGTGAAAGGGTCATTGTTCCCACTTGGGCAGCCACTCAGGGAGCTGGAGGACCAGCCCATGGCAGGCTTGGTGCCAAGGCTGTAGCCCTTGCCTGCTGCCTGTGGCTGCTCGGGATGTCCTGGGCTTTCTGCCTCTGACCCATGGCCAATCCCTCTTCCTCTTGAGCCAGGCTAGACACAGGTGTCCCTCTGAGACCCTGGAATCAGAATTGTGTAGATCCTGGATGGGGTGCTGGGCACTGCACTTCACACACTGGTGAACCTCAGGGACTGTAAGTGCCACCCAGAGCTGAAGGTGAAGAAGGTGCTTTGTCCTGGGGCAAGGAAACATGTCAGTGACATTCATATCCCAAGGCTGTAGCCTCAGGGGCATCTCCTCCCACCCACCACCCCGGGGCACCTTGCCAATGAGGAAAGAGAAGCGGAGGAAGAACTTGGGTGCTCCTAGCCAGCGCAGTGGGAGTTTATCTTTATATCCCCAGACCTGATGGATGTCCTTGCCCCATGGACACCCAGTTCCTACCCTTTGCCCCAGTTCCTACCCTTCTCTTCTTCCTCCAAGCCCCTCTCCTGAACTCTTTGTAAAGCCCAAACCTGATCAGGTGCTTCTCCTGCTGCAAACAAGCCACAGCCTGCCCCCCACCCCCACCCCAAATCTCATGTTCTGGTGCTGGCATTCAAAGCCTCCCCCAAGGCACAGAAGCAGCAGTCTTTGGGGACAAGGTTACCTGGATCCTCCCAGTCCGGTGCAGGAACACTGACCCAGACTTCCCAGGCCAGATGCAACTTCAACTGTCTGCTCCTGCAGGACGGCTCCAGCTCTCCTGCGCTTCTTTCTCTCCCCCCAGGCTCTACAGCTCATGGTGGGTGTGCTCAGGAATGTCATGGGGGTCCAGGACAAATAAGGCCCTTTCCCCCTGCCCCAGGGGAACTGTCTGGCTCCAGAGCCCAGAACGCCTCTGTGCACCGCTCCAGCCCCCCGCCCCTCCACTGCCTTCTCAGCCATTGAGCATCAAGCTTCAGGCTGGGCCTGACCCCAGCTAATGAACCCCTCCCCCAGCCCTAGCTAGGCTTTGGCTCTGCTCTAGACTTCTCTCCCTGGAGGGATGCAGCTAATTAACCGAGAGGGTTTAATTAATCAATTAGTGTGGCCTCCAGACCCCTCCACTTAACTGGGGCAATGGCAGATCTTTTTGAACAGGAGTGGCCAGAACCTTCTCTGGCTGGAACCTAGCCAAGGGCAGGGTAGCAATGAGGGTGGGCAGAGGCAGCGGGGGCAGCCCCGTGGGGGGTGCCCCGTGCCACCTCCTCAGCATCACTGTAAGCCTGGACAGGCAGCATTGGGTAACCTGACCATGTGAAGGGATGAAAGGGGGCAAGCCCTCTGGGGACCTAGGCAAGACCTCTTTGTGTACAGTTCACACCGACAGATAGATATTCAGAGCCGACCATGGTCCCCAGGTGGCCCGGGGGATGGCAATGAGCCTGGCCCAGGGTTGATACTGCACAGGGGCTCATGGAAACCAGAAGGGACATCAGACCCTCACTTGGAGAATGAAGTTAGGGAAGGGCTTCCTAGAGGTGAGGGCACTGGAGATGGGCTCAGAGAAATGACGGATAAGAGGTAGCCACTTGAAAGGGCTGGTGGGTAATCCTACCTTCCAGAAAGAGAAAGTCATCCACACAAAGCCTGGAAGCGGGATGCTTATAAAGTTCGGGTTCGCTGGAAGATGTCGCCCCCTCTGAGGAGCCTCTTAGGCTGTGTTTCCTATTAGAGCTGGCTGTCTCTGCCTCTCTGGTCTTCCAGCTTATGTGCTCTGGGAGGACAGCGCTGGCTCCATTCCAAGTTCCCTTCACTGTTGCTAACTGTCCCCTTCCCAGTAACCTACAGACACACTGGAACCCCTCAGCGGGGCCTCCATGTTCCACTTCCAGAGAGACGCTCCTGGTGATGTTACGCTTTAGGAGGGGAATCGAGACCAAGGTCTCCTTTAGGAGTCGGTGAGATGGGCCGTGTGCTTGCTGTCAAGTCTGACGACTGGAGTTCGAGCCTCTGGACCCACATGATGAAAGAAGAGAGGTGACCCCTCTAAGTTGTCCTCTGACCTCCACAACATGCCCAAGTGCATGTATGACCATACAAACACATTCTTTTAAAAACCTCAAACACCAGAGGCTGCTTTCGTCTAGCAGCCCAAGCTCAGTGCAGCATCGCCCTGATCATGGCTGCGCTGCTCTGTTTCAGCTTCCTCATCGCCCGTTAGGGTTAGCCCAGCCCCTCCTCTGAAGGCTGCAGGGAGGATTACATGAGTTTATCATCTTAAGCCTGCAGGACACCGAGACCCAGAACGAGGGCCACGCTGGGTGTGTTATTATTATCATCACTCTTGCTGCGGTCAGAAGTGCTGAGGATCCCACGAGTCAGCACAACCCCCGGGTAGAGCCAACCAGGAGGGGCATGCAGGCCAGACAGGGGCTCGGGCCACAGAAGGGTGCTTAGCTAGGTCTCTAGCCTCTGCCAAGGACAGGGGACTTTCGGTTTTTGCAAGTCAGCGACCATAGTCCAGCAGGAAAGCCAAATAGTCCTGTTCTTTTCCTTCGGAAGCCAAGTCAAAACAACAGAGCACAGGTGTTTGTCCCAGAAATGCCATTTCTGGGCACAGTGCCCTAGGGAGAGAATCACAGATGTACAGAAAGCACACTCCAACTCTCTGTCCGGAGGTATGGAAGGGACAAGGCAGAAGTTGGACTATCAGAATGTCTAATGACCAAGGGGGCAGTTATCATTCAGCCTCTCTTTCCCCGACAGGGACAGGGTAGAGAAGAGTAGAGTTCCAGCTCTAGGGGTCTGGGGCAGGTATGAGCAAGGCTTTGCCTCTGGGCCTTACCCATGCCTGACACACACCATTCCCAGCTCCCAGCTCTTCAGAGAGGAAGCGAAGCAGAGCTAGGTAGAAACCAGGTCTTGGTTGGGTCAGAGGGCCTAGAGGGGGCTCCCAGAGGTGCTGGGCGGGATAGGGGGGTCGGGAGGCTGTGGGGAAGGAGATAGGGGTAGTATAGGAGACAAGCAGATCCAAAGACAAGACTGGAAGGGAGTGGGCTGGGATTAAGGCCTTTTCTAATGGCCACATGGGGATAGCCAGAATCCATGCTGAACTCCAGAGCAGAGCCTGGAGGAGCAGTTGATGGAGCTGGGACCAGAGACTAAGCACCCTCTGCTAAGAGTATTCTGACTCCCTAGACCTCAGGACCAAGTGAAGAAGGGCGTCCCCTAGAAAGAGAGGAGGGAGCTGGGCAGTGGTGGCGCACGCCTTTAATCCCAGCACTTGGAGGCAGAGCCAGGCAGATCTCTGTGAGTTATAGGCCAGCCTGGACTACAGTGAGATCCAGGACAGGCACCAAAACTACACAGAGAAACCCTGTCTCAAAAACCATTTAAAAAAAAGGAAGGAAGAAGGAAGGAAGGAAGGAAGGAAGGAAGGAAGGAAGGAAGGAAGGAGAGAGAGAGGGACAGGCTGTTGGAATCTGAAGGGGTCTGCTGGAGTGGAAAAAAGCCTGGCCTGGTCCCACCTTGTCCTGGCAGCCCTTAGACTCCCCCCACCCCAACCCCGCCAGGGACTTCAGCACTGGCCCTTGAGCTCCTCTTGGGTACCGAGGCCCAAGTCCTTGGGACAAGACTGAGGGATGGAGTTTGAGGGCCAGGTCTCTCCAGGCCATTATCCTCATCAGGCTGGGCAATGACTATATGGAGGTGGCCTGCCCAAAGTCCTCAGTGAGTTGGTAGCAGCTGTCCCCTGGAGGGTGCCCTTTCAGCAAGAGTGGGGCGGTCCTATGTAAATCCCTATGGCTCACATTCCTAAGTCTCTGAGAAGGACCACGGGGTTGTGCTTTCCTGTGTGTGTGTGTGTGTGTGCATGCCTGTGTGCGTGTGTGTGTGTGTGTGTGTGTGTGTGTGTGTGTGTTCATGTGTATGATTTGGCTAGACTGGCTGGCCAGCAAGCTTGAGGGATCTCTTGTCTCTCTCTCTCTGCCTTCCTAGCTGGGATAGCAGGCTAGTGCAATGATTGGTGTTTATTCTGATGCCGGAGATCGGAATTCAAGTCCATGACTAAAGCATCTCATCTTCCCAGCCCCAAGGACCATCTCCTAAGGTTTGGACCCACGAGGCTGGCAGTCAGGATTTAGGCCCTGGACATGGAGCCAGACAAGTTGGGACCCTCTGCTCACTCACATATGACATCTGCTTCCCGTAGGGCCAAGTCTTGTCAGTCCAGAAGATAGGTCGTCTCACTGTCAGCTCCTGGGCCACGTGATCCAGCCCTTCTGACCCATCATGAGTGACTGCCTAGCCTCATCATCATCCCCTGACCCGTACACTTGCTCTCAGCATTTAGGACATCTGACAGTGCCAATTAGACCTTGACAGCCTTGAACGGGAAGTCACTAAGGGGCCTTTTGCCCCCTTAAGAGGTCTCCTGTGGAAAGGAACGGCTCCCATCGCAGGCCCTCGGGTGAGAGGATGTGTGGAAGAGCCCATAGAGTGCAGAAGCTCTGTTGCAGACAGTGTCCTTGGAGGTGTGTCACAGAAGCCCCGGGGAAGGGGGTGGCCACCTAGGCAAGGTGGATTCCCGCCTGGCCTAGAGGCCTTGATGCGGCTCCTGTGGCCCAGTCAAGAGACAATGAGGAGAAGCCCCGAGAGCTTTTAAATGCTGGGATTTAACGTCCAGGTCTGGGAAGGGCTGATGTCACTCAGGCATACACGGTGGGAGGAGGCTGCCGCCAGAGGCAGGCTCCCTCCTTCATCTCTGTGGGACTTGCTCGGACCTGTTTAGCCTGAGGAATGAGGAGGTCTCACACATGCACATGAGTGAGTGTGCGTCTGACCTCTCACAGGCCCAAGGGAGAAAGGTTTCCAGACTGATGGAGGAGGCAGGGCGTTGAGAAAAGACTCCAGCTGAGGAGTGACTTACTCCCTAGTACCCCTCTGCCCCACTGTGGGGAGACCTGAAGATTCTGAAGGTTTCTTGGGTCTGCTAGGTCTCTGCATCAGACAGGACCAGTCCAGGGAGGCTTCTGGGACAGGAAGGGTGCTACGTTTTGGTGCATGGAACAAGCAGGGAGAAACGTGCCGGAAACAGGCGCTCTCCCTGTACCAGGGAGTCGAGGTTCACGTAAACGTGCTCCTTAGAGAAGGCCGACTCCCGCACACCCTATGGCTTCTGTTTGAAGGGTTGATGACCCAGGGACAGCCGTGACGGGACACAGACCCCAGCCCCTGAGTTTGCTGTGCACTAACAGTGGCAGGGAGAGGTCAGGTTCCACCAGGGCCTGCTGCCCTCCCCCCATACACCTGCCCCGTTTGGGAGGCATGAGTGTTTTCAACCTTGAGGGTGGCAGATAGGTAGAGTGGCCCCTATCCTAAAGGCTGTCTTTGCCATCCCAGGCTCAGAGCAGGGCCGCCCTAGGGAAACGAGCATCTTTCATGTGGTCTTCTAGTTCAACCCCCCCCCCCAAGGTGACTCGTCCATAGTGCTTCAAGTTCTTCTTGGTGTCCAGCCTTAGTCACTCTTGCTGTTGCAATCGGATTCATTTATCAGAAGACAAGTTGAGGGCCCATTATCCTGCCACCCAGGCTGACATCACAGAGCTTTCCCTGGGGCATGTTCCCATTCCTGGGACTGCCCAGCCAGCACAGGAAATGGCTGGTGCATGAATGTGCCAGTGAGTAAGTGGCTTGATCCTTCTCCCATGAGAATGCTAAAAAGCGGCAAAGCAGTGGAATTCTTTGGGTTCCTGGGGGAAGAGTCTGAGAAGGCAGAAACAGGGACCTTAGAGGGCTAAGAGGGCCAGAAGGAGAGTGACGGGGTAGAGCGGGCCAGGATGCTGCCGAGAGCTGGTAAAGCCAGTGTTCACCCAAAGTTCAGGGGAGGCTGGCGTCTGGGGATGCAGCCAAGGATGGGCTTGGGATGAGCAGAACCCATGGAATGGAGGTTCGGCTGTGACAGGGCAGAATAACAGAGTCCACCCCTGTGGTTCAGAGCTGCATGGCCTCGCCTAAGGTTTCAGAGTAGGGAACCAGGGCACAGCTACTCAGCCATGATCTGGACCACCGCCCCCTAGTCTTAGCTAGGCAGTGTGAGGTTGGAAGGATTTTTTTTTTTTTCCCAAGACAGGGTTTCTCCTTGTAGTTTTGGTGCCTGTCCTGGATCTCACTCCGTAGACCAGACTGGCCTCGAACTCAGAGATCAGCCTGGCTCTGCCTCCTGAGTGCTGGGATTAAAGGCGTGCGCCGCCACCGCCCTGGCTGGAAGGAATTTCTACACAATGAGGATATCGAGGGTCAGAGAGACCACTGGGCTTAAGAGTTTATGGATGGGAAGTGATGGGGTTGGCCCCCTTCATGCACTCTTAAGCCCTCTCAGTCCTCAGCTTGAGGAGTCTGTTCAGGAAGTGACTGCCGTTCCCACCCCCAGAATGTCCTCGGGCACACTGGCACTGCCAGGCACTTACTCGGCCCTGTGAAGGGCCCAGCCCCCAGCCAGGCGCCCGCGGGCTTCCCCAGCCGCAGGCAAGGGCACTGAGAGGGAACAAAGGCGCAGTCTCTGCCTTCTCAGACACCCACCCCTGCCTGCCCCTGGCACAGAAGGACCACGGCCCTGAGTAGCAACCGCCCCTTAGCCAGCATTGAGAACCCCCACTTCTCTGGCCTCCGACCCACGGGGATGTGAGGTCCTCCACTCTGAAGTCCCAAACACTGAACTGAGGCTGCCCGTCACAGCAGATAGTTGAGGCACCGATGGTGGAAGAACTTGGCGTCTCTCACAGGCCAAGCTGCGAAGGTAGTGACTGTCCCGGTGCTCTGAGCAGCGAGGAGACGAGGTCAGAGAGGAGCCTGGAGACAGAGGGGCAAGTCCTGGAAGAGGGGAGGCTGCCCTCACCTGAGCCTGCCTACCCACCTTGCTCCTGTGTCCACCTGATGCAGGCCCAGCCGAAGGGGATGGAAGCACATCTCCCAAAGGGGCTGCTGCCCACTGTGGCCCTCACTCCTCAGAGCCGCCTATCAGTGGGGCCCCAATGGAGGCCTGAGCATGCCCATACCCTCCCCAGAAAAACAAGCGAATCATGCCAAACACGAGAAGATGAGTGTCTCCGTGAGCTTGGCTCTACCTAAGCTTTTTCAAAACAGGGGTTCCTCTTTGTAGCCCTTGGCTGTCCTGGAACTCACTCTGTAGACCAGGCTGGCCTCGAACTCACAGAGATCTGCCTGCCTCTGCCTCCCAAGTGTGCGCCACCACCGCCCGGCTTGACTCTACTTTAAAGATGGTGACTGAGAAAGGCTTCATCCAGAAGCCCGGGCTGCTCCCTCCTAGACTGGAGCACAGAGTCCCGACAGACCCTAGGCAAGGTGAGGCCCGCTCTCATGGAAACAGGCCACACTACTTCTGCCTCACCTCCCCAGGCCCTTATTGAACACCATGACTCCATTTAAAGAAAAAATAATATTTATTTGCAATATAAACAAAGTCCCGTTGCTGGCTCGGGATATATATATATGTGTGTGTGTGTGTGTGTGTGTATGTGTATATATATATATGTAGGGTCACAAATTTTCCTTCATAAGATCACAAAGCAAAACTGGCCACCCTCTGGTATACCCTCATTTACACTCTGATCCATCTTTCTAAATTGTTTTTTTTTTTTTTTTAATGAGAGAGAGAGACAGACAGACATACCATGTACAGCATGGAAGCTTTTTTGTCAATTTCTCGACTGTGGCAAGATTTTTAACCTGCTGCCCTAAAGAATCCCTGAAAACCACCCCTGTGAGGTAAGATGTGGTGGGGTGGCATTTCTGTGGCCTCGTTCGCTGCCCACTGTGGGTGCTGGCTCCACCAGGACCCCAGCACTCCCTCCCCTTTCCATTTTGCATGGTTTCTGATGAGAAGAGGCTTGAAAAGGAATAAAGCCGGAGGAGCATTATGGAACCCGTGGCTTTGTGCTATGGATACTGGGTGGCAGCCAGAGCCTCAAACTCCCTCCGCTGGCCTGTCCTTGCCCCACCTGCCCCAGCGCTTCCTCGGGTTGCAGTGGGTGTTCAGTTGCCCGCAGGTAAAAGGCACAGGCAGCGCAGGCCAGGGCAGGCCAGGGCAGGTGTGCACCTGGACTAGGGGGCTGGGAGTGGTGACCGGATCAAAGCCACGGGGAGGGTGAGGGAAGAGACTGGGAAGGCGGGGTGGACCCCACCATCCATGCTTTACCCAGGCACTGGGGGGGGGGTCCTCTCTTCCCAGTTAGAGACAGAGGTGATGACATGGTAGAAGGGAAATTAATACAGGGCCAGGGCCCAGCCCTCTTAGGGACTGAGCCCACATGGCTAACACTACTGCTTGGCATTCCCCTGTGGCAGCACCTCCAGCCCTAAGATGTGGCAGAACCACCACCTTCTGCCTCGGAGAGGTCTGCAGGACTCTAAGAAGGTGGGCAGGAGGGCAGATAATCCAGAGACCACCAGTGCCCACCGAGTATAACTCGCAGCAACTGGCCAGTGCACGTGAGGCACTGAACTGGTCTGGGCCACAGGTAGGATAGGTGTGACCAGGGATCCTGATGCCTGGAGAGCAGCCTCCCACCCACCCCTTCCAGAATGGCCTGCTGGGAAAACAGAGGCTTCACACATGTGCAAAATGCATCTGGTGAAGAACACGTGGTTTGTCTTTTCCACTGAAAACAAAAAGAAAACACGCCAATGGTTGCTTTTTGAAATAGGAAGAAAAGAAACTGAGAACACATCTCTCTCTCTTGCAGATTAAGGGGTAAATACTGGTTTATACATCCACTGTTGCATGTAGCCCGAAAAATAACACTTTTTGTTAAAAAAAGAAAGAAAGAAAAATCAAGAAGAGCTCAAATCATCTTGGTGCTCCAGGGAGCTTGGATTTATCTGCCAGAAGTAGTAAACTCAGGTCTCTGGATATGTCTTTAAAAACAGTCACAATGGCTGGGCCATCAGCAGAATGGATGTCCTGGGGCAGAGACAAAGCCCCACTGGCCCCCAAGCCACAAGTCTGAAAGTTGAGGCCAATGCTCACTTCAGCAACCCACGTCTGGAGAGCTGAAGCCACTCCGGCAAGTGCCACCACAAGCGGCCTGGCTGTGGGCCCTGCCCGGGACAACATGGGAGCTCAGCCTGGTTCTCTGGACACAGGTGACATCTGTGGGTTCTTCAGGCCAGGGGAGCAGCAGGCTAGGCCTCCCCCCGCCATCAGGCCCTGTGGAAGGCTGGGAGACCCTGGTGCTGCGCCCATCAGTTCCTCAGGTCTCACGTGGACTCGAGTGTGTTGATTGGGAACAGGTTGTGGTTGGTGGGTGTGGAGAAGTAGAGCTGTTCACTGGGAGCATGGTTGTCGCATGGGCTGCTGAGCCCCAGCGTCCGCTCAAAGTCCAGCAGCTGCCCCATGAAGTTGAAGTTGGGCGAGATGTTCGACTTTTTCCTTTTAACGAAGTCATAGGCATCGTTGAGGGACAGGTTCATCTTTTGCATCAGGTAGGCTACAGTAACTGTCACGGAACGGCTGATGCCTGCCAGGCAGTGCACCAAGACACCACACTTCTTGGAGCGGGCTTCATCTGAAACAACAGGAACACGGGTCAGAGTCGAGCCATCTCCAAGAGACCTCCCAACAGGTGGGCGGAGGGGTCACAGCAGAAGAGCTGAGGCACGGAGGGCAGTGGCTGGCCAGCACAGCCTGACGCTTGAAGGGCCTGATAAAGCCCAGCCCGGATGGGGTGGCAGAAGACAATACCATGCTACAGCTGAGCCCGGCTGCCCCTGTGCCTCAGGGTCCTCCTCGATGCAGCTTGACTTTATCTATTCTCAGGACTTTCGTAGGGACCTGAGCCAAGGAAGGCTTCACCAAGCACGACTACTGTCACTGTTGGGATCACTACTATACTGATCACTACTGGCCCCACCATGGCCGCAAGTGGTACAAAGGGTGTCACCCACATCCTCCTGATGGCACCACGGCCAATAAACCCATGTGTCAATGTGAGAACAGAGGCAGAAACAAAGTGACAATGCACACACACACACACACACACACACACACACACACACACACACACAGGGTCCTTCTACTTAGCACCCGCTCCCATGGGGACTCCCAGCACATCCTAGAGAGTGGGCTTGGGACAGGCATCTGTGGAAAGAAGTGGGTAGCCGGGTCGCCATGGCCATGTACTCTACCCAATCAGTCCCCAACACCTTATCTCTAGTTCCTGAAGACCCAGGGATGAGACGACATCTCCGACCACAGCTAGTTCCCTTTCTTGCGCTCGTGACCCTTCGGTTTCCCTCAGGGCCACTACAGACCCCTCTGCCTGGCACACAACAGGATCTCCACAAACACCGACGGAGCTGCTGACCCGTGGTGCCGGGACCTTCTCCCCTTAAGATCCCTGCTTCCACGCCTCCTGGAAGCCAGGCATACAGTAGGTAAGTGATGCTCTCCCATAAGATACACTTGTTCACCCATAATTCTTGACTGCCTCTGGCCTGGCAGGTTTCTCCTCATGGTCTCTGTTCGTCTGAGGGGACCTAGTCCTAAGCACACAGTAGGACTGACGGGCTGGCCACCGGCTTTGGTACTGGGGGCAGGATTGGCAGATAGGGAGGGCTCTGTAAAGGGTCAGGCGGTCTGACTTTGAAATTTGGGGAAGGGGTGAAGGGAAAAGCCCCCAGAATGCCACAGTCACTCCCAGATGACCCACACTGAAACTTTTCCTTCAGTTTTCAGAGTATGGCTCAATCCTGTCTCACTGGGTCCTAATGGGAGGCCGGGACCCCGAGATTCCTTCACTTGCCAAGTAAGGGGAACCTTCCCTTCCACCTCTGTATCCTGCTCTGTTTCCTTGTTCCTCACCAGAAATGGAGGAGAGCTTTTAAGAATAAAACCACCCACAAGCCAGGTTTAGTCCTGAGCAAACTGGGGTCCCCCTCTCGGCACCCTCCATCTTTGTGGGAGCCCAAACTCCGAGGTAGCACCGCCAGAGGGCTTGGCTCCGTCCCCTGGGGCAGGGCTGGAAGCGCTGGGCAGCCCCTCCCTCCCCCAGGCCTCAGCTTCCTTCCTTCCTCCCAGCCTGGGCACCTAGTTTTGGTTCCCAGTAAGCGGATGAGGCGGGGAAGCCTCCCACTTCCTGTTGTTAAAGTTAGCCCAGCCCAGCTGACACCAAACGCCCTCGGCTGGACACAGTGGCCATCAATCTGGAAAACACTGCCCAGGTCCTCTCTCCCTCTGCCTCTGGAGGCTGGGCAGAAACAGAAGCGCCAGGCTCAAAGGGCACAGGGTTTATGTTTATCCCGAGCCTGCGTCCTTTCCTGGCTGCCTGGCTAAGACTCGAGGCCAGAGGAGATGACCTCCAAGCCAGCTGGCCAAGGAGGAAGCAGGAGGGGGAGCCTGAGTCAGCTGAGGTCGGGGATGGAGGCCTTCCCCAAGCTGCCTCCACTTTCTTCTATGTAGGCAGCTAAGAGCATCTGGGTCCCACAGGGGCACGTGGGGGCATCCCATGTCCGAAGCTGCCCGTTTGGGGTCAGTCTGGCTCCAGGGCTACATTCTAGCCCTTTCAGATCCACAATAAAGCCCAAAGAGGCATCGTGACAGCCCCATCCTGGAGGGACACATGTGCCGAGGCGTGATGCAGAGCAAGTGAGACCCGTGGGAGTCTGTAAGCTGTGATGTTTCAGCTTGCTGCGCTCGAAACTACAGCAAAGCCAGAAAAACACAGGTCGGACCACAGAGAGCGCCCAGGAGGGGATGAGAGCTGGGGGAGTCCAGGATTCAGGGGACCGCTCAGGTCCTAACAGGTAGAGGGGCCTGAGGGACTCGGTGAGTCACAGCAAGCATGGGTACACCCACGGGCACACGCTGGCACATGCAGAGCACACACAGGTCTTGACAGGCCCAGAGGTACCCAGTTGGGCAGGGGCGACACCCAGCGTCCCTCACACACCTTGCCTCGCCCACCCACCCACTCTGCCCATGTGCACAAAGACACTTACCGATGAAGCTGATGGCCTCAGGGAAGAACTGAGAGAGGTTTTGGCTCCAGTGGTCAGAGATGGGAATCTGCTTGTAGGTGAACTCGCCACCATGCTCAAAGGCATTGGGCAAGTTGGGTGTGACATTGAGGATATATTTGATGCCGTACTTGCCAAGTATATCCAGGTTGGTAGAGTCCTTGGCACAGCCGAGGTAGAGGTAGGGCAGGATCTGGACCGGGAAGGCTGGCTGGCTGGACGGCACAGGGCTGCCATCCGACTCAGTGGCACTGCTGGGCAGCTCCCTGTCTGACTCGCCATCCGAGCAGTCAGAACTGATGCGCAGGCCCCCCAGGCCCAGCACAGAGGTGGGTGGCGAGCCGCTCGGAGAGGACGAGCTGTCCACGTTCGTCTCGCAATGCTCTGAGTATTCCGTCTGGAACTTGTTGAAACCACCTGTGGCCAGGGCAAGATGGGGGGTGGGGGGTGGGGGGTCTGGTGAGTCCAAAAGGGCCACGGAAGACTATTAACGGCCAGGATTCCCCATGTCAAAGGCCATACACAGCATGTCCACGCCAAAGGACAGTGTGACCATGCCAAACACATGACACATGCACCCACTCAATGTGGTCTTGCCATCAAAACTAATACCACCTCACAGATAAGGAAACTGAGGCCTAAGGTCTGAGCCTTTTCCCATAACCCCAGGGATTATTATGGGGTTGATTCTTGACAAAGAGCATCTGAGGACAGGCCCACATCTCTCTACCACACCTGAGTGCCCAGCAGGAGCTAATGGGTAAAGAAAGCCAATGCTCCATCTCAGGCTAGCACCTGTAGGTCAGCAAACCCCATTCCAAAATGAGAGAGGAGCCAGAGCACATCCCTGGGCCAGTCAGAGGCAGAGAGCCTAGGCAACCGCACTTTGTGGAGGATGGTGTGAAGGTACCGCCGGTCCCTTCCCCCAGCAAGAGGGGAAATGGGTCCTAGGGATCCACGTTTCTCGGGAGCCCTTCCTCAACACAAGCACCCCCACCCCCACTCCCCGCATGTGACCCACAGAGAAGGGCCACGGGGGCTATACAAGGACACGAGAGACAAGGAGCACCACGCAACTAGGCATGGCCCTGCGGCACCCGAGGGTGCCGCAGGACTCCCCTCCCCTCCCCGCCTGTCTGCTGCCAGCAAGAGGCCATTTTGGAATGTTAATTGGAAACACCGGCTGCAGCCACTAGCCCCCCTGCCGACCGCCTGCCAGCCGCCCCCCTTCTATAAACTCGGGGGCAATCGACTGAGGACACCCCCCTCCCCAACACACACACACCTGGGCCACTGCCCACATCCTGCCCAAGTGCCTCCAAGAAGCCGCAATCCTGGCTGGTAGGGGCCATACTAGGATCCCCGAGAAACCAACATAAACGGCCCCCATGCACAGGAGGCTGGGTGGTACTGTGAAAGGCGCCTTCCCGATCCTAGCCTTCTAATGACACGGATTCCAGGCGAGCCTGCGGGCCCTGCTCTTTTCTGGGTCCCAGCAGCGATCTCTCCCCTCCTCGGAGGAGCTCAGGGGGAGCCTGTGCGCTGCTGCCTCCCCATCAACAGGGGGGGAAATTAATAGGAAGGGGAAAAGTTTGTTTCGGCCACCGAATGGTGCCGAGAAAGAAGACCCAGATTGGGTACCCTGTGCCTGGCTAAACCCACGCCTTGGGGGATGGCTCCCAGAAGAAGGGCGGATTCGGGCCAGGGGCGACGTGGCGCCCGGCCTGGCCAAGCGTGTGGAAAGGAAACAGCCTGCAGCGAGGGCGCCAGGGAGCAGCGGCGCAAGCCCAATGCCGTCTGGGATCTAGGTTCTGCTCTCACCTTGGAGGTAGTAGGCCTGGCAGCCGTCGTCTCGCAGCTTCTGCAGGAGCAGGCCGAGAACCGAGGCGGGAGCGCCGGGCTCGGGCTGCCACTCAGCCGTGGCCTCGTCGTAGAGCAGCACCGTGGCTGCCTTGCAGCGCGTGGCGAAGCGCTCCTTGTCAGCGTGGTTGGGAATGATGGAGCGGATGGGCAGATTGCCCTTGCGCAGGCGGCGCAGCATGAGACCCGGGATGGCCAGGTTGATGGCCGTCTCGATGTGCGAGGACTCGAAGAGCTCGTGCGGCCGGCAATCCAGCAGCAGAAGGGACGCGCCACCGCGCGCCTCCAGCTCCTCCTGCAGCCACTCGGCGCTCTTGCAGGGCATGGCCCCCGCTCCCGTCGTCGCTCCCGCCCCGATGCCCGCGCCGGACCCAGATCCCGCACCGGGCTCCGACCCCGCCCGGGTGCCCCCAGCCGCCGCCGCCGCCCCCGAAGCCGACATGTGCGCCCGCACTGGGGGCCCGCGGAGCTGGTTTTTCATGGGGAGCCCGGGCCGGGGCCGGGGCCGGGCAACCCAGCCCTGGGACGGCGCCCCGGCCGCGCTGGCCCAGCCGCGTCTCCGGGCGCCCGCCTCCCGCCGAGCCGCGCGCCCGCCGCCCCGGCCTCCCAGCCTCCGGCCTCAGTCCCGCCCGGCCGGCCCTCCGCGCGTGCCGCGGCCTGACAGCCCCAATTAAACCGCGGCTCCGGCGGCCGCGCGCCCGGGCGTCCTCCGGGAGGCGGGGCCGCGAGGCCGGCGCCTGGGCTTAAAGGCACCGCGCCTCCGCAGCCCCTCCCCCGCAAGCTGCGCGGGAGCGCCCTGGGCCGGCTCCTGCGGTCCCGCCTAGCCGGGACCTGGCTGCGACCCTGCCCAGGGGGGCCCAGCCAAGGTGCCCTCGTGGATCCCCTCAGGCTGAGCGCCCAGATCTGTGCCCTGCAGGAAGGCTGCAACGGGGACCCCACCCAACGTTTACAGAAGCAGAGTTTCTCCGGGATTGGGGCGTGGGGGGCGGCCACCCAGAGCCAGCCTTTCCTCCTCTCGTCTGTTACCCCCATTCATTCTCTGACCTCGTTCATTCAACAAATGGAAGCTGAATTCCTACTACGTGCCGTGCTCTGTGTCGGGCGGTCTCAGTTTTAGAGGACCCCATCATCCCCCTGATGGCCATAGGTTCCAGACCCGAGTTGGGAGGGTCTTAACCCCAGCAAGTCTGCTGAGGGAGTCATCACCTAGGTGACTCGGGGGTGGGATGGTTCAAGGACCACTGTCACCCACCGCAGGCGCAGCTGAAAAAAAATCCTGAAAGGACCATCCCTAGGCAAGGGAGCGCGAGCGCTTTAAGAAAGCTTTTTACAAGTGCGGCGGTGACTAGCGCGGAGTGAAGCGCCACGTGACTTTCCCACTGGAGCGGGTGGGAGGGAGAAAGCGCTCCATAATCAGCTTTCCCCGCCTCCCTCCCTCTCCATGCACCAATCGGCTTTTGCGGTGGGCGGGCACGCGCGCGGCAGCTAGTCAATCACCGCCGAAAGAGGCTGTGGGGAAAGGAGGCGGGGCCCGCGGCCGGCTCCACCCAGCTGGGAGTGGGCGGGGTCTCGCGGAACTTGGGATATAAGCGCTCAGGCGGGCGGGGACCGAGGAGGTACATGGCTCTGCAGGTAGGGCTGAGACAAAGCGGTTGTGCTCCGGCGGCGCGCGCGCGCGTGCGTGTGCAGAACCTACCGTGCGTTCTTTACCAAACTGAGGTGGTCTTTCCTGGGAGAGAGCTGTGTCCCCCCGCAAGTCCCAGGTGCATTATCTTGACAGGCAGGGTGGCCCAACTTGAAGCTTAATCCCCCACTCTGATGGCCAGTCTTCTCTGAGCCGACTTGCTCCCAACCCCGGATAGGGGGGCAGTGGTGTGCGGTCGGGCTGTAGTTAGAGTCCCACTTAGAGGGTCTCCTCCCCGACAGCCGTGGGAGCTCTCTTCTAGGCTCACTCTCAGAAAGGTCACAGCAGGGCAGCCAGAGAAGGTCTTGTTAGCGGGGGAATTGTAGATGTAAAGGGGAATTGACCCTTTGGGGAGTACTGTTCTGGGGTCGCAGGACACTGCTTGTAGACAGAGCTGGAGTCCCACTGGCAGGACCCAATCTGTCCCGCCACTTGCTCATGTGCCGTATGACCTGCGAATGTTTCTCCCTTCTTGGCCTCAGTTTTGCCAACAAAAGCGCCAATTTGGGCGGGCTGTGGTGGCGCCTGCCTGCCTTTAATCTCAGCACTTGGGAGGCAGAGGCAGGTGGATCTCTGAGTTCGAGATCCAGGACAGCCAGGGCTACACAGAGAAATCCTGTCTCAAAAAAAAAAAAGAGAGAGAGAAGGAGAGAAGGAGAGAGGAAGGAAGGAGGGAGGGAGGGAGAGTGTGCACACTAATTCGGACAATACTCAAACTGTCTACCCATCCATCATCCTTCCAGCTAGAGAACAGCCACTCAGGCTGTACTCCTGGGGGCAGTCTGGGCGCTGGTTGTTGGAGATGGATGGGTGCAGCAGCAGTCCCCCAGGGGAGAACAAATGTGGACTGTGACTCATTCATAGCAGACCTGAGGGCTGGGCCCCTGGAGCGGAAACAACTGTCCCTCCTCCAGGCACCAGGCCTAGCATCCTAGGTGCTTGTCCCTCTGTGCTACCAGGGTGAAACGCTCATCTCTGTTCTCCCCAGACCCTCAGCAGCCTAAATAGTTTCTTTTCTTTTAATTTTTTTGTTTGTTGGGTTTTCAAGACAGGATTTCTCTGTGTAGCCCTGGCCAGCCTGGAACTAACTGTGTAGATCAGGTCGGCCTCGAACTCACAGAGATATTTGCCTGCCTCTGGCCCTGAGTGCTAGGATTAAAGGCCACCACTACCTGGCTTTAATTAAAAAAAAAAAAAATGTTGACATGTTCTGTTGGCTTGTACATTCGTGTATTACTTGTGTGGGTGCCTGATGCCCACAGAGGCCAGAAGTCAGCACAGGATCCCCTGGGACTAGAATTACAAATGGTTTCGAGCCACACAAACCCAGAGACCTTTTTCTTTAGGAGGAAGGTTGGGCTTAGGGCCTTTCCTCAGGTGAGTCGTGATTTACTAACATGCTGTCACGGAGACATCCCCAGAGGGGCGAGCTAGAGTCACATTAGCAAGAGTCCACCAGTCAGGCCAGATCCCACTGCGGGCAGGCATGCTTCCCAAGGCCTGGGAACAGGAGGTGCGGAGTCAGTGGGTCGGCCCAGTGATGCCTCAGTTAAAAGTGACAGCTTTGGGGTGTTCCTGTAGCCCACTGC
Organism: Peromyscus leucopus; assembly: GCF_004664715.2. NCBI lineage: Eukaryota > Metazoa > Chordata > Mammalia > Rodentia > Cricetidae > Peromyscus > Peromyscus leucopus. Next base: position 95,130,192 of record NC_051069.1, on the reverse strand, counting down.
TTGGTCCCTCTCCCCTCTGGAGTCCCTCAAAGGGACATATACCTTCAGGGTGGTGGGAATTGGAAATGCTCCTGGGTGGGGATGGGAGTGGGGATGCACTCAGTAGGGATGGAAAAAGAAGCAGTTTGGGTGAGGGAGACCACATGGGGAGGGGATGACCATGGGAACAAAGGGATGCAGGAGAAGAAGCCTGTGAGAGGCGGGCAGGGTCAGGGCATCACCCAGGTTGGAGGAAAGTCCCAAAGCCTTGGTTCTGAGTGAACACTCAGGACCTGGGAGTCTCATAGATGTTGGGAGAAGGGCCTTGAAAGAGATGTTCTGTTTATCTTGTTGGGAACCTGGTGCTCCCTCCCTTTGGACATTCTTTTTGATCTCTCTTGCATCTCACAGAAGTGCCTACCTTACCAGGGTGACCCTGAGGGAAAGGTAGAGCAGAGGAAGGCTTCTTTCATAGGTCTGCACCCCTGAGGAAAGCAGACCCAGAAGGGGTACACAGGTGGGTTTACCTTAGCTCTCTGTGGGGAGAGTGAGCCTCTTCCACACGTCCAGGCCTTTGCACCATTGTTGTGTGACAAAACTTCCCGAGGAGATGGCAACACACACACACACACACACACACACACACACACACACACACACACACACATCTACTTACTGCAGATCAGATAGAGAGCCCATGACAGACCAAGGTACCGATATCACCAAAGTCCAGTTTGGTGAACCAATGAGTTTTATTGGGGTTACTTACAGGGATATGGGTGAGGAGTCACTTATGGGAGCAGAAGTGACTCACAGACAGCGGCCTCACCAAAGCCCACCCCAGCACAAGTGACAGCTCCCAAAGCTGGGAACCTGGAGCGCCCTGCACAGCCTGCAGGCAGATCCACAGGCTGGAGAGCGTCCTTTCCAAGGGACTCTGCTCTAAACCTCTCCCAGGCAGCTCAGCTGGCTTCTGCTTCTTCCTGGCAGCTGGGCTGGTTTCAGGGTCTTCTTAGCAACTTGTCTCCGCTCTTCTGTGAGGACAGTGCAGCCTTTATTGCTTACTCTGACAGGGAGGGGCCTGGTGAATCTGGTCGGTGTCAGGGACTTCCTGGAGCTATTTTGAGTTGTTTACCTTCCTGCTTAAGGAGCTTCCCTGCAGGATGGAATATTTCAATCTCAGAGGAAACTGTTGCACAACAACCATCCCCTGCAAAGGCCGGGACAGTTCTTGCCCCTAGCCATTGCCTCCTTTCTGATCTCAGCTTAGATGTCACTTTCCAGGAGCCTCCTCTGATCCTGCAGTCCGATTACCTGCAGCAAGCTTCCAGGATCCTTGTCCCCATCGGGTCTGCATTCCGTCACAGTGACCGGGACAGTACACCTACAGATTTCCTCAGTTTGGATGCCCAGGGATATGTATGGTCATCTGCTTCCTCTGTCCCTGTCTCATCCCTAATTACCTGGAACCCACAAGGCGCGTTTGAAGCTCTTTCCCTGTCTGTGCACATCCAACCCAGAATGACAGAGGACAAGCCTGGCCATGATGGGGGGGAGGGTCGGTGGGGGGGGCATTTCCTGCCTTTCGCTGCTTTCTGGCAGGAGGACAGATGTGAACTGGTATGCCCCTATCCCCTGTGTGGCTTGGTGACCCCCCTGCTGTGTCACCAAACATGGATTTCTTCAAGATGGACAATCATGTTGAGTAGCATGTCCTGTAGGTAAGGGTCACCTTCCTGCCCTCCTGAGCCCAAAGAAGCTAGCACACATTTAGGGTGAGCCCCTATTTACTTTATGTATTCTTTCTCCTTTCTGTAACCCCTCCAACTTTCTTTCTTGTTTTTTGTTTATTTGGTTGGTTTTTTGTTTTGTTTTGTTTTGCTTTTGAGACAAGACCTCTCTTTCGTAGCCTGGGTTGTAGCCCAGGCTGGCTTCAAATTACAAGCCTCATTTCTGCCTCCTGAAGGCTGGGACTACAGGTGTATCCTATGGTTCTAGCTAAGAGGGTGACTTCCTAGGAGACCTACCTACCATCCCCTATTAGAAATGAGTAGGGGCTGGGGCCGTGAGGAACACTGCAGTCAACGACTCCTGCTGCTGTTGGCTCGGCCACCCTGTGCCCAGTGAAGCTCCCCCATGCCACTATTGGAAACTCATACTCACTCTGCTTACCCTTGCCCCTTGGAACAGCTTGCTTAGCCTTTGGTGGGTCATTCACCTGGGTAGATGTCCAGGCAAGTAGGTAAGCAGTAATCTGTGAAAGACTAGTCCTGAACAGAACTCTTGCTATACATGCTCATATGTTTGCATCTACACACACATATACATTCAAGAACACACAACATAGGCCCTGAGACATGCATGCATCTCCCGAGGGTCCATGCATGCTCATAGCCACCTAAGTGAATGTGCATACACATTGTTGGATGCATGCACATACTCAGCTCCAGCCTGGCACCTGCTGCTCCTCTTAGGTGGGGCAGACGGGCTAGCCAGAGGAACTGTCCCACCAAACCAATAGGAACCACACTCCTTCCCCCAACCCAGACCCACTGTCTCCTGTTGGTTGGTTCTAGGGTCTCAGTGGTTTGAAGTTCTTGAAGGATGAGGATTCCACTCTTGGTTAACCCCTGCCCTACCCCTGGCCCCAAATGACAGTCCTAGGGCACAGGGTAGCTGGGAACCACATCTGCCCAGATGTGTGGGCTGAGCAGGTGAGAATGCAGAGCCTTGGGGAACAAATCATCAGAGCAAGAGATAGGGCCACGTTCAGGTCAATCAGAGCATGGAACATGACAGGACAGAAGTGAGAGCCTGGGAATATCTGTGGGAATCTGATCCCAAGGCTGCCTAAAGAAAGTAAAGGAGAGGGAGAGAAAAGAGCCAGGTCTTAGGCCAGCCTCCCACCTGCTCCCTCTCAAACACTTGTGTTTGTTTATTCTTCAAGATAGGGTTCTTTGTGTAGCCTTGGCTGTCCTGGAACTAGCTCTGTTCACAGAGATAGAGATCCACCTGCCTGGGCCTCTGCCTCTGCCGAGATTAAAGGCATGCACTACCACTGCCCAGCTTCTCAAACACTTTTTGAGGGCCTGCTCTGTGCTAGGAAAGATACAAGGCAGGAATGGACATTCATGTAAGGGCAGAATAATGTAAGTCCTCCTCACCCAGCAGGACAAAACAGAACCTCTCTACATGGAGTCCCCGTGGCTACTCACTCTGAGAGTGTGCCTCTCTCAGCCACAGGCCCCATCTCCAGGAACCAGTCTGAGGATGGGAAACAGGAGGCAGGAATCCACACGGGGCAGTCATCCATGTTTTACTCCAGGCAGGCATTACTAGTCAATTGCAGCACTTCTTGCTAAGCCATACCCTGGTTTCCAAAACCTTTACAGCAAACATTAGCAGACCAAATAATTGTGATAGGAAAAGGGCATAAAACTCACTTGTAGCCAGGCCTGGGGATGCAAGTCTGAAGTCCCCAGCTATCCAGGAGGCTGAGGTGGGAGGCTCCCAAGCTCAAGGCCTGACTCGACTATAGAGTGAACTGAAGGCCAGCTTGGGCAACCTAGTGAGACCTTGGCTCAAAAATAAGAAGTAGGGGCTGGTGAAATGATTCATTAGGTATAAGCACTTGCCACTGAGCCTGTGGATCTGAGTTCGATCCCGGAGACTCACAGGTTCTTCTCTGACTCCATACTCATGCCCTTGTACTGCAAAAACACAAAACCCCTTCTTTGTGGTGGGCTCTCAGTTCACAGCCATACCAGCTGTGGCCTCTTGGCTCGCCCCCTCACTCACGACCTTTGACCCTCCCACTCCCTGTTCCAGACACAGTGCTCCTGCCCCCACCCTCTGAACTCATCCCATCCTCTTCCCAAGTACTGGATGGAGATTGAACTTCGGGACTCTCTCACAGTAGACAGGCACTCTGCCATTGAGCTCTATCTCTAAGCCCTTTTGTTTTTGAGAAAGGGGCTCATTGTGTACCTAAGGCTGGCCTTGAACCCTCAAGCCTCCCACTTCAGGCCCATTCTCTCTCTGGAATTACAAGTTTATGCCACAGTGCCCATCTTCACCTCTTGAGTTCCCGAGGTGCCCCTGGCTCAGGAGGTTTTTCTGCCTGGCCACGGCAGGGTCTGTTCAAGCTCCGAATTCTCCCTTTCAGGGTCCAGCAGTTCCCACCCTTTACCCACTTATAAGGCACTTCATCCCACGGGGCCTGGTCCCTTCCATCGCTTGAGTACCACCACCCACAGTGTCAAGCCAGAGTCCTGGAGCAGCTAGGCCTCTCATTGGCCATTCCAAGTTCTTGGTATCCCTGAGAAGATGGGGACAGCTGTGCCGGCTGGTTCTGGGCAGGTGAGGCCTGCGCTGCCCTCTCTTCATGGCCATTTCTTGCTTTCACCTCCTCGGCAATTGTCCCAGACTCCTCAATGAGGTGAGCAAAGAAGGCCTCCGACCGTTGTACAGATGGGAAAGCTGAGGCCCAGGAAGGGAAGTGTCTTGCCCATTGGCTTGGCACTGGTCCCAGCCACTTACTCATATACCCACAGGGCCGGGGGTGAGTCATGGTGGCCCAGGTGATGGGAAGGAAACATATAAACATGAGCAAGTGGGAAGGGCAGTCTAGGGAGAGGGCGGAGGACCGCCCGGGGCTTCCAGTAGGAGTTCCCACACACCAGCCCCCTTGGGCTTACTGGCCAGGTGCACATCTGACTGTGTCCAACATGTTCCCCGGGCTTTGCGTCAGCTCTGGGAGCGTCGCCAACTCCTTTGACAGATGAAGAAACTGAGGCCCACGGTCACAAGTCAAGCTGTGGCCAAGGCCTGGGTCCGGACTAAAATCCAGAGCTCCGCTTTCTTTGCCAGGGTTCTGAGTTGGTTCCAGGCTCCTCTGCCCTCCCCCACATCTCCCACCCCCAGGTCGGAAGACTGTCCACCACACTCTTGGACTCTTTGGCTAGCCTCTGATGAGGTTCATCTGGCTTCCTCTTGGACACTTCGCTGGTTCTTGCTTGGGTGGTGGCGCCCTCTCGGTCCCTGTACTAGAACCTGCCTTCCTGCTTTTGCCTTGGACTACCTTCCTTTCTTCCCCAGACTCCCCTTCTGAGCCAGAGCAGACACCCGCGAAGTGGCTGTGTCGGGATTAGAACCCACCCCAGCATGCTTCTAGAAGCTTCTATGTTGTCAGCCATAAGCATCTGCTCCTATGATTTAAAATGTGTTGGGGCCTTCCCTGTCACGTGGTATGATTCTGGAAGCCTCTCACTTTCCATTCCCCACGTGGCCTTCAGTATGTCCCCTCTGACCTACCTGGAGATGCTCAGTAGGAGAACCTGGAGCCCAAAGGCTCCCTGCCCCCAACCCCCGAGCCCCTGCTCTCACCCTTGCCAAGGCCTCAAATTCCTGTCAGAGCGCCTCCTTCCCCTGCCAGGATCAGTATGGCAGACCCTTCCTCCACAGGCCAAACCAGAACTCTAGCCTCTTTGTGGAACTTGAATCCTTAGAATCCTGAGCCTGGGTCTAGGCCCATACCAGCCCCACTTAAACCCAAAGAAGCAGTGAGGGGGTTTGATTCAGCCAGATGCTCCATCCGCCAACACTGAAGTCATCTCTGGAGAGCCAGGAGCCACTCCACAGCCTGGGGACATCAGGTGGGCTGCTGAAAATTTTCTTGGGCCGCAGAGGCAGGCTGGGCAGAGAGGGAAAGGGGTCCCCGCACTGAAGTACCCTGTCCTTCCCTCCTCTGTGGAAGACCCTGGCCAGGCAGCACCCCCATGAGCCCTCCCTGGACTCTGAAGGAAGCAGTGCTTTGGAAAGCAGGGTGGTTAGCTGCCTGCTACTGCTCACCCTGTCGTCCTTGGCCTCTGTCCCTGCGCTTCTGGTCCTTTTGTGGCTACCTCAGCCAGGAAGGGCCTAGAGTGCCTATGGGTTGGGCCCTGCTAACTCCCCTAACTCAACTGTAAAAAGTAGTGATGGAGTTGGGGGTCCCTGGTTCTGTCTCTCCAAACGTGCCTGTGGTTTTTAAACTGGGAAAGCAGGAGTGAAAAGGTTCTTGACAATCCAACCAGTCCCACCTCTGAGGCTGGGAGGGTGGAGCAGGCCAGGAATTCCCAGGGCACCTGGCCGGGGCTGGCGGATGTGCCAGGGGCCTGGGCTGGGCTTGCCTTGGGTGGGCAGGTCTCTCAGTAACTGCTCAGCCTAATTGCCTCATTAGAATCTGCCTGTCGCCCGGGCCTGTCTGGTCCCCTCCCTAGCAGCCTACGCAGCCCTGTTTTTCAGGAATCCCTCCTATGAGGTATTGATAGTGACAATGACGGTGACCATGATGATGCCAGGGAAATGGCCTGGGAACCACCTGGCCTGGCCAGACACGGGCGCCGGCTTGAGGTCCCTGTCCCAGGTTTCATACCTAGTACAACTCACATAGGCTGGGCTGTCCTGGAGCTGCCTGTCCCCAGGTTGGTGGCGCCAGGAAACAGATTGGGGATGCCCCTATCTGGTGGCTGCCCCGAGGCCTACTTCTGCCATATCAGCAAGTGTCCCAAGGAAGGTCCCCCTCCATCCCAGAAAGCACATAAAAGATTGTGGAAGGGTGCAGAGGTTCAGTGAACTTTGACTCTGTTCTCTAATGTGAGGACAGGATGGGCACGAGGCTGGCTTTGCCGGAAGCTGCCGGTCTTCCTCCTGGCTCTCAGCTCTAGCTCATGAGGAGAGCATGAGCCAGGAGTGGTCCACACCTTTAATCCCAGCACTCGGGAGGCAGAGGCAGGCGGATCTTGGGGTTCTGTGAGTTTGAGGCTAGCCTGGTCTACATAGTGAGTTCCAGGACAGCTGCATAGTGAGACTCTGTCTCCTAAAAAAAGTAAAAAAGAAAAAAAAAAAGAGGAAGAAAAAGAAAAAAGAAAAACAAAGCAAGGGAGGAAGGAAGGAGACGGCAAAACCAGAACTAAAATCATCGCTCTGACTCTTATTTCCAGACAGGATGTGGGACTTCCAGGCAGCTCCAGGAGCCACACGGAGACCCGGAGAGCTGAGAAGACATGGGCAGTGCTGTCACTTGGGATGGCTCCAGGCGGGGCTCCAGCCCTTGGCCCTGCATCTCTCCCTTGGCCTAGCTAACTCCCAGAGGGAAGCCTGGCAGGTTCTTAGTCAGAAATACCGGGGAAGCACCTCCGTGGCCCAGGGGGCCGGCTGAGCATAGACGCTGTTTTGTTCTCATGCTCTATAGGAGGTAGCAGGAGCCCTCTTGGCCTGGTCCAACTGTGTCAGACAAGGTCAAGTACAGACACCTGCCAGGCCTTCCACTGTGACTTTCAGGACGGAGTAGGGATGACATGGGGTGGGTGGGGTGGAAACTGGAAAGCCCGAGACAGCTGGTCCCAACCCCAGCCCATCACTGCCTCTCCCCCAACCTGTTTCTTTCTCTGCAAAGTGGATTGTGGGATGCCATGCAAGGCCTCTAGGAAGCAGGAAAGGCCTACGCATGTGCGAAAAGCCTAGCCTTCCCCTGCCCAGACCTCTTTGTGTTCAGGCAGGAGGGGAGAGAGAATCAGTAGAGGACGCTGGGGGGGGGGGGTCTGGAGCCGAGTGCCGGGAGGGTGCGGGACACCTGTGCCGGCATGTGGGTCGAGTGGGCTCTGGGCAGAGGCTGGCCCCAACCGGCGGTGAGGCAGAGACAAAGGCGCTCTTTTGAACCTTGAGCCAGTGGCTGCCCCATCCCCAGGCTGATATTGCCTGGGGTGGCAGCGTGGACACTCCCAGCAGCCTGGGCCTGCCCGTGCAGGCCTCGCTGCATGGGAAAGGCCCTGCCTGCCAGCTGGGGCCTCAGCGCCCATGCTGTCCCGCCCACTGCCTGCTCTCCATAAGGAAGGAAGATGAGGCGGGGAACCACCAGGGCCCCGGCCTGACTCAGGCATCCTTCAACCTCTAGTCTTGGCCACAGTGTCCCCACCTCCACCCCCGCCACCATGGGCTCCCGCCCGCTCTCTTCTTAGCTGTCCCCGCCATTCAGTGCCCACCTTTCCTAAGAGCCAGAGGAAAAGGACTGTTCTGACAGTATTTTCCAGAATGGATTCCAAAGAACTCTAGGCCCACTAGGTACACCTCTGTACAAGAGCTCCTGTGGTCACGCCTCTGGAAACAATTCCACCGGATAGGAATACACGGAAGGCTCTGACGAGTCCCGCAGGGAGGCTGCGGCGATACCTGTCCATCCTGGCATTTCCCAAACTTCGGTGATCAGAGTGATCAGCACCAGATTTTTTTTTTTTTTTTTTTCATAACCTCCAGGGAACGGGGCTTTTAGGAGAATGTGGCCTTAGGTTGCTTGGTGGCTATTCAACATTTTTCAGATGGGAAGCTGCAGCTCCCTAAGTTAGTAGTGGCTCAGAACCCCCAAAGTCTGCCCCAGGGACCCTGGGCTTTGCCTTGTACACGGGTCCAGCTCCCCATTGGGAGCAGAGCTCCTAGTCCAGCTACTTGGGAGACTGAGGTACTTCAAGGGAGGGAAGAGGAAGAGCCAAGACGGCCTGCCTGGCTATACTTCCTTCCATCGACAAGCTGACTCTTGGTCATGGCCAGTTCTTTGTGGTCCCAGCTTAGAGCTGGTCCGGGCCAGACAGGGACGAGGTGGGGGATGTGGGGACGCTGCCCCTCTGCACACGGGCCTCGGACAGAGCACCCTCCCCAAGCCGGGGCCAGAGTTGGGTTACGAGCCCTGAGGGTCTCTTAATGAGTTCCACATGGAGTGGATGGCTGAGCGAGGAAATGGGAAGGGGCTGGGGAGGAGGAGAGGGGGCCTGGGAAGGGATTGGAAACATATGGCTGTGGAGGAAGCCAAGGCAGACTTGGTCCCCAGAAGCTCTACCACAACTCCAGATTGGCAGACAGGCTCCCAGGCCCCTGCAGGAGGCCCCAGGCCAGTGGTTGGATGGGGGTGGTGCAAGAGGCCCCGAGGAGGCCGCTCTTTTCTCTCAGCCAGAAAAAGCCCCAATCCTGACTCTGCTTATCTAGGGTCCCGGACCACAGTGGGTCGGGGGAAAGGACCTGGGAAGCAGGAGAAATTGGGGACGGAAGGCGCCTCACTTCTGGTGACTAGTGACAGTGTTCTCCCAAACCCTGCCCTCTCACCAGGCCCGCTGGTCTGAGGAGCTAACCACCAGCCTGAACACCACCTTGGCTTTCTCAGCTAGGGCATGGGGAGGCCTGCCTGGCACATGAGTTGTGTGGAGGCACCTGGCTTGGCCTGGTGGTTGGAAGTCCACTGGGGAAAGGCCATACTGGTATGTGGTGGGTGGTAGAGTCCAGTAAAAGATGTGTGGCAGCTGGGCAAGGGCATGTGAAGGCACCATGGAGCACAATGAACCCCCCTCCCCCAGGAATACTGGCTGAGCCCCAGTGGAGTCAACAGAGGCTGAGCTGGCTGGCTGGCATGGGAACAGCAATAATCCAGGCCCACCTCTTGAGTTCCTATCTCCTCCCCGGGCCATGGATCCTATTCCACTGGAGACAAACCCAGCTCTTGGAACTGTGCATGAATTGTCTCAGCAAGTCTCCAGCGGACCACAAGGTTCCTTCAGCTGCCCCTCCATGCTATCAGTATGAAGGCTGAGACTCAGAGGTGAGGTCCTGCATTCCTGGCTGCAGGGGCAGTGTGTGCGAAGGCCCTGGGACTGAGGGGGATGGGAATGAGGGGCCCACTTGGCCTGGCTTTGGAGGAGGCTGAGCAGGAGCGCCATGAGCTGTCCATAAGCTTCCTGTTACCTACTGTCTTTCAGTTTGACCCTTTGGCAGCTTGAGAGCTGTGCTGAGACCCAATGGGGTTGCCGGGGGCAGGCGTGGGAGACCAGGTTGGCAAGGCCTGGGCTCCTTGCCAGGCTCGCTGTTGATCTGCAGGAGGGCTGACGAGGCTCATGCTCTTGGGGAGGTTGGTGGTCCGCACCTGGCATCCCTGCCTGAGGCTTCCACTCCCACCAGAGGGGTCTGAGGACCTGCATTTCCTTCAGATCAGAGGCACTGGTTTTCAACAGGAGACTAGACACCTCTCCAAAGGGCTGTGAGCATTCTTGTGGGATCTCATGACTGGCCTTATTCTCGGTGCATCCCAACCACTTGGGGGAGATGGTCACAACCCACATTCCAGGGGCAGCCTCAGAACAGAGGTCAGTCTCCCAGCTCCTGCCGGAGTCCACAGCAGCCTGGTTTCTGGGACAGAAAGTTCCTTCTGTTTCCAGGGAGCAGGCATAGGTGTGGGCGCATGCGAGCTGCTGCCTGGGGAGGCAAGAGTGCTAGTTACATGCTTTTCAGCTCCAGGTTTCAGAGGCTTCCGAGGGACAAATTCTGCAGCAGCTGTCATGGGAAAGATTCTGAGCCCTGCGCAGGGCTGGGGAGAGATGAACATGTCCTGCCCTGAGCACGAGGGTTGGGTCCTTGGCTGGGGTCAGTCTAAGGAACTCAGCATGGAGGTGAGCTGGGTTAGTGCAGCAGTTTCTTGAAGAGCAGGGTTGTTTTAGAGGGATCTGTCAAGCAAGGCCCTGGGCCAAGCCAAGCCTGGTGGGAGGCAGGGGAGCGGAGCATTTAGAAGCAAGGACACCATTCTTCCAGGGCTAGGGCTGAGATCGAGGGAACACACAGGCCTGGTTAAACATGAGCCCAGGAGCTCAGGGACATCTAAATCACCAAGTGCAGATGTCCATCTGGAAGGTGGAGATGGGTAGGGTGTTGGCGTGTGTGGATTCATGACACCAACCTGTGGGCCCACAGGGGACCCACCAAACAGACTAAAGGACCCCCTTCCAAGAACAGATGCTGTGCCCGAAAGAGAGAAGTGGAGGCTGAGAACAGGAAGCGCAGGAAAGCGGGTTTCCTTCCTTCCTTCCTCCCAGTGAACAGACTTCTCCATGCAGTAGGAGTGGGAGGGTGGGGTGGGGGAGGGGTGGGGGGGTTCTTCCACAACTGACTGCGGGCCACTGGCTGGTGGCCTCATCTCAGTGAAAACACCTACCCTTGCTCTATAAATAGGCTCTCTGGAGAGCGCTTCCACATGCAGGAGGCGCTGCCCACCCCCCCCATGCTTCCTAGCAGCTAGGCAGCATCATGCACTCTGGGCCGGCTCACGGTCCACCCCAGCACAGTCATGAGTGCCCCACAGCCTGGGCCAAAAGGCAGAGTGGAGCTTCTAGAGGGGCACTTCCTTAGTGTGCTGGAAGTAAGCCCACAGCGCTCATGGTGCCGGGGCTGGGGTGGCCTAGTCTCCCAGGTCAAGGAACCAGGCCCCATGGTCAAGCAGCAGTGTTCACAGGAAATGGAATTATGCCCTGGGGCAATGATACTGCCTGTCACTGGCTCCCTCAGCAAACTTCTCCTCAGCAACCCAAGGTGGGTGAGGCAGGGGGAGGGGGCTGTTGGTGAGAAGCTGCCCCTGTGGCCTCTGGCCCCCCTTGGATGGTCACACACCAGTTTAGGCTGGGGCCATCCAGGACCTATCTTGAGCCAATCGTTAGGAAGATGAGGTTGATGACGGAGCTGGGATGGCAGGGTGAGGGTGACTCAACCTGTACTCGCTTGCTCAGCGGGCTGGGTTTCCGGGGTTCTCGTAATCACAAACATCCACTCCCAAACCTAGGCTAGCCCTAGTGGTGGCCGAAGTGGCTTTTTGCCTCCTCACCGCTGGAGATGCCTATGGCAGGGGCTGCTGAACAAGGAGTGAAGGCCACCTGGAGTTCTGAGCCAGAGACCCTGGGCCCGCGAGTCCCCTCTCTCCATAGATATGTAGAGCCAAGTGCTGGGAAAGAGGCCTGGCTGTGGGGTGGTAGACAGTCATATGCTATCCACACTCACACCGAGTATTTTACAGAGTCCAGAAAATAGGAGGGGGCTTTTCTCGCTTTCTTTTTTTGAGACAGGGTTTCTCTGTGCAGTCCCAGCTGTCCCAGAACTTGTTCTGTAGATCAGACTGGCCTTGAACTCATGGAGACTCACCAGCCTCTGTCTCCCGGATGCTGGGATTAAAGGCATGGGTGTGCCATCAACTGCCCAGCTGAGGGGACTTTTCAAGACCAAAGAGCCAGAACCTGGGCAATGATGAGGAAGATCATCTCACCTCTGCTGCTCTGCCCACTACCAGGAAGAAATCATGAGCCGTGGCAAAGTCGTAAGACAGAGACCCCAGGACAGAAGGCAGGAAAATGGGAGAGTGCTCCAAGGCAGAGACTGTGGAAATAGCCACAGGCCTTTGGGGGCTCTTGGACCACACCTGTTAGATGCCCTTGAGTGTGTGTGGGGGGTGGTACTTAAAGATGAGGGGCAGGTGGCTTGCCATGTGTGCTTAGTTGTGGTTAACTTGACAAGTTAGAGTGATTTGGGAAGAAGGGTGGACCCTCAACTGAGAAAATACTTCTATCGTATTGGCCTGTAGGCAAATCTGTGGGACACTTTCTTGATTGATTGGTGTGGGAGGGTCCAGCCCCTTGTGGTGCCCCCCTCAGCTAGTGGTCCTGGGCTGAGTGAGCCATGGACAGCAAGCTGGGTTTGTTTCTCCATGGCTTCTGCTTGAGTTCCTGCCCTGACTTCCCTTAGGCATGGCCTGAGAACTGGATAGGTAAGATAAGTTAACCTTTCCCTCCCCAGGATGCTTGGGGTCAGAATGTCTCATCATAGCAGTAGAGGCAAACCATGGTTGGGAGCAGGCTTGGCCACTTCTTCCTGGGGCTGCCTGGCACCATTGCTTCTCTGAGAAGTGCAGGCCCATGCCCTGGAACCCCCGCAAGCTGGCCAGGGCAACTTAACCAGGTATTTCTTAGGGGAGGGATGAGGACAGGAGGGGAGGGAAGGAGTTAGAGCCTCTCTGGGAGCCAGTTACTTAGATCCAATCGGGAGCCATCGCGGAACTTTCAGAGGGCTGCTTTTGTGCTCGGAGCAAGAGGGAGGGGGTGGGCGCAGAGGCGCTATCAGGCAGGGCCGATCTATCATTTGGGGCTATAAATATTGTAAGAAAGGTCCATCTACATGACCTCCAACCTTGCAAGGCCCCCAAGTCCATTCAGGCCCTCCCCCGGCCCCCGTGTTGGACTCCCTAGCATTCCAGACAGTTGTCCAGCTCAGGGAGCTGGAAAGTCTTCACAGGGGTAGCAGATGCCAGTGTAGTTAGTCAACGCCCGGAGTGGTAAGAGGACTGTAGACCTCCTCCCCAACCAGGTGCAACTTGGGTCCCCAGCTTCTTGGAGCAGGGAAGTTCTGAGTTGGTTCTTGTGGGAGCACAAAGGACCCTTTGGGAAGAACCTGGCCCTAAATGAGCTTTGGCCCTTCCTAAGTCTGCCCTGGGCATGGAAGTAAAGATCACCACTCATTCCAATGGAGGCTGAAAAAGCCCAGTGATAGGTAGAATGTGAGCCTACTGAGAACTGTACTTTCCCTAATCCCGAGGTCACTGCGGCTCTACTAAGGAAGGTGTGTGTGAGCTGTGGAAACACCCCAGGAAGGCCGCTCTCACTTGGCAACAGCAACTCCAGGAAGGAAAGGTTCATTTGGTTCACAGTCCATCATGGTGGGGTAGTCAAGCAGCATGAGCTTGAAGCAGCTGGTCACCTTGCACCTGCAGCCAGGAGGCAGAGGGAGATGGAGGCTGACTCTCAGCTCCCACCTCTACCTGTTTTTTGAGACAGGGTCTCACCGTGAGAACAGGCTCAAACTCGGAGATTCACCTGTCTCTGCCTCCTAAGTGCTGGGACTAAAGGCGTGTGCCACACTCGGCCTGCGCCACACTCGGCCTGCCTTCACCAAAGGAGCCCATGCCGGGTGGCAGATCAGCATGGGAGGGGTGACCAGGTTGGCTCCACGAGCTGCACCCTTTGGGTAGCAGCCAGCTAAAGCTCCTGGGACGGGGTGCTTGCTACCTCCTGAAGCAGCTGAGAGGCTCTCCTGCCTGCCAGTGCAGGCTACCAGGCTCTGCCCTGCAGCTTCCCAGGGAACCCCAGCTGCTGTCCCTGACAATGGGCTCTGCCATCTAGTGGGACTGGACAGAGTGACAGGGTCCCTTGAGTCACTACCCTGCACTGGCACAGGGCAGCACCTAGAGGAACAGAGGTCATTGCTTCAAAACTCTGCAACCATCAGAGCCTCAGATAGGTTAGACCGAGTATTGAGGGGCACAGTTGGGGGCAGGCAGCTGTATCCCCAAGGTCTGACTCTGGAATTCAGCTCTCCCCGCCTAGTGCAAACTGGAGGAGGCAACCTCCCACACTTGTGGTTTATCAGAAATCAACACAGGCTGGCCCTCTTGCCGGCCTGCACTCTTAGACATTCAGGCTCTCCTTCTGGAAGCTGCAAGGGCTGTGACCATGCTAACTAGCCGGTACTGACAGCTTTCGGGGAGTTCTAGCACCGCACCCACCCCAGGGCAGGGCAGGACAGTATGTTACGGGATAAAGACCTCCCTGGTTGGCTGAGCCTCAAGATGCTGAAGGCTGAAGGTACAGGCAATGCAGACATGGAAAGCACTCACTCTGGCTTTCCCAGTCCAGATGTGGAGGAGGGGCCCCTGGAAACCCTCATGAATGAATGGAAATAGGGTGCTTGGGGCCTCCACACTCTGACAGAAGCCAGTTAGGGGAAGGTGGGTAGTACACAGGGCTCTGGCTACCCTTGCCCTCCAGCACCCCTAAACAGCGCAAACAAGGGTATCCTTGGTCTCAGAAACAATCCTCCAACAACGCACCCCCAAACCCCCTGTTGCTGTTGTGATTCTCTTTACGGGCCCTGGGATGGAGGACTGATTAGGTCTTACCCAGAACAAGCCATTCCTGCAACAAGTCAGTCAAATTGGTTTTAATTTTCAGATTCCTTTTTTCTCATGAATGTAGAGAGGAAGAAGGCACAGGCCCTGGTGAATCTATGTGGTGACAGAAATTAAAGAATTTGCAAAGGCCCTGCCCATCCCACCAAGCTTGTTCCTGAACAAACCTGACTCAGATGGGCCGACTGGGGGCTTTCTGGAAGGGGGTGGTCAGATGGAGAGAGAATTCTTGGTTCATCCAAGCAATGAGCTGCCAACTTAGAAGCCAGTCAGGGGCCTGAAGGTGAGGTGAATGAAAACCTAGCAAGGCTCTCTAGACAGTGCGCCGCCATCGTAGGACTCTGAGGAAGCGCACAGTCCAAGTGGTTCCCTTTGGTTAAACTGAGTGTGGTCCTGCCAGCAGGGGCTCAAGTCTCCCTTCTGTGTGGCACTGCCCACTGGGAGCGTCCTATGGTCGGGTGGGGAGGCTCCAGTACAAGCAGCACTTGGGAGTGGGGGAGCAGGAGCACCCAATCCCAGACTGGGCACAGATGTGGCTCCCTTTATTTATTTACTCATGTCCCCGTACAAATCCCTAATGGACTGAGCTCCTGATTCTTGCCCCCGATCATGATGGCGTTCTCTGCATGATTAGCTGCTGGTTCTCCAGGCACTGCTTCAGCTTGTCTTCTGCCAGGGTCAACCGCTGCTCCAGGATGGACACTGTCTGCAAAACAAAGGGGTCAGTTCAGGACGCAGGGCCCACCTTGCTGCCCTGGGGATCACCATAAGCCACCAAGCCTGCTGCCCAATGCCAGTGCCTCGCTTCCCACCAACGGGCTCTGCCTGGCCTCTTGTGCCTTCTGTGGGCATCTCTGGAGTTTGTGGGCAGAAAAAGATGCCTTGTGGGGAGGCAGGTGGCAGATCTCACAGCCCTTAGCCCTTCTCCCAAGACAATCATGGCATAAGGAATTTTGACCCCTAGCCTGGCCCAGGCTCTGTCTATCACCAGAGACCATGGACCATCTCTTTCTGGGAAGGAAGTTACCCCGCAAATGACACTACTTCACCGGGTCCTGCCCAGGACACAGCCCTGTGCTGAGGGAACTCTTCCCAAGGTGGGCAGGGGCTAAAGCTGGGAGTGAGTCCCCGGAGCCCAGAGGGTGGGCGCTCTACTTGTGTGGGTCCTATGAGGACAGAGTGAGACAGTGCCACCTGGGGGTGAGGATGGGGGTGATCACTGGCAAGTGGCAATGCCACGTTGATCCACTTACTTCCACACACCAGTCACCTGAGGCTGTGTGACTTCACGGACCAAGACCCGTCTTGCAGACAGGGCTCCCACAAAAGTGGTCTACTTCCTCTGGCTTTGGGCGGTGTCAGGAGTGGACAGCTGCATACTTCTCAGAGGGGCTACCCATCCCAGCCTGTCCCACCAGTCACACGTACCCTAACACTTGCTGGGTTGACCCACGCTCAGCTGGTCATTTCATTTCCCCCACTGAGGGTTGCTGAGTGCCTACTGCATACATGAAGGCCACACCAGCCACTGGGGATAAGGTCACTGCAGGCCAGGCCACTGTGAGCGCAGCACGCTTGGTGACCACAGGCACTAGGAAGGTCATGTAATTTCACCAGTGATATCTCTCAAGAGAGATTGTCCCGTTCCCTGAGGTCCCGTGAAGGCTCGAGCTTGATCCAGAAGAGAGCTTTCACGCACTTGATAAAATGGAGACATTCTGGGAGAGAGTTTCCCCTTCACTGCAGCTGTGAATGTGGACAGCCTCCTGTGAAGACGTCAGACGTCACAGAGGTGCCCCTCTGAATGAGCTAGCCAGGGATGGGAGGACTGGGCCATAGGGCAGAACCTGGAAAGACCACTGCTTGTGGAACATGAACTGGACCTCCAGAGGCAGAGCGAAGCTCAAAGAACTCATCACATCCCCAAGTTGGCCAGCCAGCCAGCCAGGACCGGGTCTGCATCTCGTAAAAGTGGCAGTGGAAACAGCCCCCGGCTGGCCCGAGCAGCATTCCTGGAAGTTTCCATTGGCTGCTGTGAAACTCACACTGCCAAAATAATTCTTCCAGACCCTTTCCGACAGACAGTCGAGACTCAAGGCCACAATGGGGGAGCCTGGCTGGTGCCATTTCCTTTTCTGACTTTTTTTTTCCTTCCTTTTAAAATTTTTAACAGGAACCCAATTTCCAAATGCAGAGACTGTGGACTCGGAAAACAAGAGACGTTGGACCAATGACAATACTGGGGCCTCCACTTGGTTCCCTCGGAGGGAGGCCCATACTTCAGGCCAGCAGGAATGCGGTCCTTAAATACGTCCATATTAGATTAAATGGAAGAGAAAAGCACCCTCTGGTTCATAGCCACTCACTAATGGAGGGTGCTGGGCCCACCGGAGACACTTGGTTTCCAGTTCTGAAGGGGGACGCCTTCCTTGCTTCGAAGCCTTGATCTATGCACTCCAAATTAACCTCAAACTCGTGGCAATCCTCCTGCCTCAACCTTTCCACTGGTGGGGTGCTAGACAAGCACGCCAGGCCTGGCAAAGGATACTCTATAGGGTGCCCCTCACACCTGCATCTCCCCACTACTCTCTAGCTTCACTCCCTGCCAGGCTTGAAGAGTCACACCATCCTTATGTTTGGACGACACTTCCCCTGTCCGTTCTGCCCCGAAGCCTGTTCTGCCAAGGGGCCAGGTGGCAGTGAGCACCGGGGGTAACTACCAGGCAGTTCCAAGACCCATTGATCTTAATGTGCTTCGAGCCTTAAGGATGGGCTTGGACAGAAGGGGCTTTCTAGATATCTGTACATTAGAATGCTGCCTGGCATCCTCAGCTTTACATTTTCTCCTTGATGACCCTACTCTAATAAAGTACACAAGTTCATTTTCACAAAAACCATGACAAAGCTGGGACCTGGAAACCATGTTTTTTGTTTTTTTTTTTTTAAACACCTTAAAATAATATTCTACAACAGAGAAAGAACAAGAGAAAGATTCTGCATTGTTACAGGCTTTTACATAATGTTGAATGCTTTCTATATTCTTGGAGGAGGTCTGGCTGGCTGTCATGGATTCTCCCATGAAGTCTGGTTACTGCGTTGTAACTTGGCTTTTTTTTTTTTTTTAAATGCCGAATGCCGTTTATTAAAGGAGGGAGGAGGTCTTAAATACAGGCTTACAGCACAATGGGGGAACCCCGGAGGGCAGAAGTTCGCTACCGATGTTTTACAATCTTGCATCTAAGCTGAAACCATGTTCTTGACGTCTGCTGTGGTATCTCAGTGAGACTGTAACTCACATTAATTTGGATTGTAAACCCTCCCAGAAAAACTCTAGTTTTTTCTTCTTTTTCCTTTGTTTTGGGCCAAGGTCTCCTGCAGCCCAGGCTGGCCTTGAACTCACTATTAAGCTGAGGATGGCCTTGAACTTCTTTCCTGCCTCTGACTCTTAGTGCTAGGATCATAGGCATACATGAGTCACCAAGCCTGGTTAACGCCCAGTTTGGTGCTGGGTATCAAGTCAAGGCTTTGTGCAAGCTAGACGCACGCACTCTACCGACTCGGCTCTATCTCCAGCACATGATGTGCCCTTCTCCCCAGCGATGGAACAGTCCCGCCAGGGCATCTGACAGCCTGATGATGGAGCTGAGCAAGGCCCTGGCAGGGGTCTGCATGGGTCACAGCACTGCGGGGAGGAAAAGGGCATCTGGGGGGCATGTAGACATCTGGGGCACCCCTGGTAAGGACTAACCTAGGCCACTGCATGTGGCCTTTTCATAGTGTGACTTTTACCTGCGACGAGCACGTGTCTACACTAGGGTCAGGTGCTCAGAAGGCTCAGTAAATACTGCCTCACTGTCCAAGGACTAAAGCAGTTGCTGTTCCCTCTTCGTGCCCAGTGCCCATGCAGGGGAGCCCAGTCACGGGGTGGCTAGCTGCTCACCTCATTTCGATCCCCTGGGGCTTACCCTGGGGCTTCTCCTGTCACAGAGGGTCTGGTCTGGCTGGGCTAGGAAATAAGGTCACACCTTACTCTCAGAGTGTGAGTGGGACTTTAAAGGTGCACCTGCACTATTAGGAGTCCATGCCACAGCCCACCAGCCTTGATTTTCTTTTCTACAAAGGCAGATGAGAACTAGCCTTCCAGGCCCTCCAGTGATCCACGCCGTCTCTCAGCGTGCTCTGGCCAGAGAGCAGAGCCCTAGCCCAGTCCCTCAGAGGGAACTGTGTCAGGTCAGGGGGCAGGTGCCCAAGGGAGAGTACCTGTCACAGCAACTTCCAGCCCCAGTGTCTAGACACAAGCCACTAAACCAAAGTGTCTAAACCAAAGACACTCACTGCTCAGGGCTAGCCAGCAGCCCTGCCGCATACCTGATAACACTGAGAGTACTTTCCAGATCACTGGCGTCCCCTCCTTCGCCTCAGGCAAACCATCTTTTATTTGCCTGAACACTCAGGTTTGGCGGTATGGCAGAAGCCATAAAAGCAAGAAAAGATAAATGTTGGGGTTGGTGAGATGGCTCCCCAGATAAAAGCACTTGCCACAACAGACTGCCATTCTGAGTCTGAGCCTTAGAATCCATGGTTGAAGGACAGAATCAATGCCCAGAGTTGTCCACTGACCTTTACATGCATGCTGCGGTATGCTTGTGTGTGTGTGTACATCATACATACACAATTTATTATTATTATTATTTTAAAGAAGCTGGGCAGTGGTGGCACAGGCCTTTAATCCTAGCACTCGGGAGGTGGAGGCAGGCAGATCTCTGTGAGTTTGAGAGTCAAGGGCAGCCTGGTCTACAGAGCAGAAAAAGAGGTAATGTTATAGAGACAATTTTATCCAGGAATCAGTAGGCGGACAGGTGCCCACTGGTTTAAGGAGGCACAAGGCAAGCTTTACACTGGCCAGGGGCTGTGCTGGCCTGCCTGGCCTCAAGCTACGCCAAGGAAATGAGGCAGAGCAGGAGCTGAGGAGGAGCTCACCAGGCAAGAGACAACCGCAGGAGGCCAAGGAGAGAGGGCCTCAGGCCCCACAGCCCACTGCATCCCAGAGCAGCAGGAAAGAGCCGCGAGGCACTCTGGAAGAGGCTGCACCGCTGTGGGAAGGCAAGGTGGAATCAGGGATGTGAGGGTGGGTGGTGGAGGGGGGGGGCTCAGACTGCAGAAAGGGAAGCCCTGGAGGAAAGTAGACAAAATTAGAGAGCTCTCTGAAGGGTGAGCCAAGACTCAGGTTAGAGAAGAAAGCCCAGAGAGACAGGGAGTGTGAGGCCTGCAGTGGTCTGAGAAGAGGCACAGTGAGCAGCAGAGTAAGTGTTTCTGAGTGGATCCTCACTGCGGTGGAGGGGGGGCAGCTGGAGGGGGCAGAAGAGGAGGTGAGGACAGTGAATCCACAGCCCCTGATGCAGGAAAGGAGAATCCAGTCTGGCAGGGCCAAGGGCAATGCTGGGGTGCTGCTGAGCCCTGTAGGCGATGGCCAGGGAGGGACTGGCCAGCCCCGGAACTGATGGGAAGGAAGTATTAAGGTACTGGGGTCCAAAACCAAGAGCACAGTGAGAAGTGCCTGAGCAGGCAGCCCTTGGCTCTGGGCAGCAGATGAGGATCCAGGAGCTGGGGCTGGGGGTGGGGCTTCCAGTATGACTCATCCTGGGCTTCTGGAGGAAAATCCTCCCAGGACTGGTTCAACAATGGTGTTCTCTTTTCATTCTGATTTTCCTGCAAGGGGAGGGAGGCAGTGATCTGTCTCCCGTTAGGGCAACATTCACAGGGCAAGTGTGTCTTCTCTCACTCACAGTTCAAGGCGAGTAAGACATTTTATGTAACACCATGAAGGGCCTTATAAACAGTCCAAAAGGAGCTGACTTTAAAGTGATAACCTTTATTTTTAGTCACCTAACAACTATGGTGATTCTCAAAGAAGCTGTACCAAAATGCCAAGCCTGAGAGGTCTGACACCTGGGCTCCCCACCCCAAGTGGCAGAGGAACACAGCACCAGGGGTCGTTTTGATAGATGACTCTCTGTACCAGCAGTAGTTATGAGGCATTTGCTGAAGGCCTGCTAGTTTCCCAAGAGAGCTCTGGGACCCCAAACAGTTGAATCCAGCTCCTGCATGTGACTAAAAGCCCACACTGGTCACATCAGATGCTCTGCATAGGACCGAATCTGGGCTTGGGTATCTCTGTTGGCCTGAGGTGACTGAGGAGAGAGTCTTGGCTTCTCTGACTGGTGTGACTGGGATTCAGGCATTCTTTGACTGACCAAAGGAAGCCAGGGCAAATTTATAGGGCCTCCTCACAGGTGGCCACAGAGCACTTATAGGCTCTCCCTAATTCCAGAGAAGAGCTCTCTGAGTACGGTAAAGAGCGGTGAGAAAGTCCAGAACCCTGAGACTACATTTTCCCCTGAAAAAGGGTGAAAAGTGAAAGAAAAAAGGTCAGGTACAACTTGTATGGTTGTCCCTCACACCTCAGGGAGTGGCACATAGCCCTTGACGTCCACATATTCTCTCCCTGGGTCGTGTGGCCTTTTATTTGTCCCTTCTTTCTCCTGATGGCCATCTCCTGCCCAGTCTCCTACCTCCTCACCACTGACCTCCCCTTCCTGTAGTCTCCCTGGCCGCTTTCCCTCTCTGGCCGGTTTTCTCTTGAGGTGGGCTGGTCCTGCATCTTTCTACAACGCTTTCTCCTTAATTCTTGCTTATTTCTCCTTCTTCTTCTCCTTTTTTTTTTTTTTTCCTGAGACAGGGTTTCTCTGTGTAGTTTTGGTACCTGTCCTGGATTTTCAACACAAAGTGAAAAGTAGGATAAAAGAAGAAATAAGCTGCTGGGTGGTGGTAGCGCACGCCTTTAATCCCAGCACTCGGGAGGCAGAGGCAGGTGGATCTCTGTGAGTTCGAGGCCAGCCTGGGCTACAGAGCGAGTTCCAGGACAGCCAGGGCTACAGAGAAACCCTATATGAACTGCCCCCCCCCCAATAAAAGGGAAAAAGAAGGGAGTTAGAGTAGAGGTTCCAGCCCTGCAGCCGAGAGGAAAGGGAGGGAGGACGTCTCCACTGCCGTTGCTGTCACTGTGCACAGGTCTGAGCAGGTACGATCAAGGACGATGATATATATGGTGCTGGGACCATCATGCAGGCTGCTGGCTGCTGAATGAACTCTGGGTGAAGAACGGACCCTAGTCACCCGGTCCCACAAGCAGAGGAGTGGATGGCACTTCAGAACACAGGGCACAGGGCACACGTTCAGAGGCACGAACCTTCCACAGCTACCTTCTCCCACAGTCACCACAAGCTATGCAGAAGGCCTCTCTTGTGGAAGCTGGAGCCTGAAGAACCACAGGACACTCAGTGGGTCCAAAGGACCCACTCAGGACACCCACCAGCTCTCATTACGACACACTTGCCAGGCACCTACACACACAGCACAAGGGACTCTGGTTCCTGAGGGCTCTGGACACTGCTGTGGCCAGCACAAGTCTGGAAGGGCTGAGTTTTGGCGAAACTGCTCACCGTCACTGACGGTAAGTGCCATGGTAGCAGGAAGGAAGAAGTGAGTTTTCAGGCATGTGGTAGGCCAGCCACTCTAGCTCTGCTCCTTACACACACGGTTAGACTCTCAGAAGGGCTCCCGCATGTGCAGAACTCACTGCGGCTTCCCTCCGTCACCCCCACTGCCACTTGGCTCTGGGGCCCTTTTTCCTAGCAGTTGCTGCTTGCCCTGGCCAGAGCACTTCCCTATGTCCAGGTCTTGTTCCCTGGGAGATAGCAGAGTCCAAGGAGGAGGAGCCAACCTCCTGGGCTTGCTCCACGAGCTGGAAAGCAGGAACCGTGCTCATGAACAAGGTGCTAGGCCAGGTGACCAGATGGAAACGGAACGCCAACATCCAGCCACATACCAAGCCTTCTGCCTGGGCAAGAGGAGGAGGAGGAGGAACTAGTCTAGAGGGAAGCCTGGGCCTGGGCCTGGGCCATCTTCCCTAGTCTGATGGGGCAAGACAGGGATCCACTCTGGCTAGGAAAAGGCAGGACTGTTGGACAGAGGTAGCACTTGGGTGTTTTACCCTAGTAAACAAGGTAGCCAGCAGGGCCTTTACATGAGGGCTCTGTAGAGAAGGGACTACTGACAGGTTCAGGTGGCTACCTATGCTCTTCTGGCCTCCTTCTGCACCAGGACACACCACACCCAGCCAGCACCGTGGCCCCATACCTCCCTTGTCCTACTCCGGGGTTTATGTCCTGCCTGTCCCCAACACACACATCTCAGCTTCCTAGTGACTCCCTCTCTTAGGTCACCTTGATTTCCAGTCTTCCCACTGCTTCTGACATGTCCCTCTCCTACCCAGGACTTCAGACTCCTTGCTGTGACACTTGTGGCGCTGGGCAGAAGATCAGCACTGCTTCTCAAAGGCACAGTCCAACCTCTCTCCCAGGATTCCCTCCTGGGCCCCAGTTCATGCTTGGGGTCCTCCCCTTCATCATGGCTACAGAAGGGGTGTGAGCCCCCAGGAAATGTCACAGCGATTCCCAGTGAGCTTTGGCCCGAATGACAAGAGAACAGGCTCCAGACTTTGATGGTCTGTGTTCATATCTGAATTTGACCGGCGTGCCGACTGGCCTTGGCTAAGTTGCCTGACTCAGTTTCCCTGTATGTAAAAATACAGGTTTCAGAGTTCCCGCAACACACAATCAACAGCTCGTGTTTATTCACTTACTGTTGGGCTGCGAACAGGGTGCACTGTGGGAAACATGACACCCCTAGTTCTTGCCCTGGCTGAGCTTTGGGACAGTGGGGAAATCTCACTGGAGTCCCAAAGAGGGTATCCTGTGGTCAGTCCTGGGAGGGTCTAAGCCACTGGAGTGCACAGGGTCTGTGGCTTCTTATAGCTCCCTCAGACAGAAAGCTGCTTTTAATCGTTTCCAGAACTGGGGCTGATTTGGGTACCCTGAGGAGATCTCTCTGGAGGGTCTTGGGTTCCCCAGTAACCCCCCTCCCCCCACCAAACGCAGGATTCAATTATTAGCGGCTAAGGAGTGCTAGCTGCTCTTGGTCAGAGGGAATGGGTGCAGTTACCCTGGCCCACCACTGTGAGTGAGAGCGGCAGGCTGGGGAGATGTGCTGAGGCTGGCCATGGCTTCAAGAGCCTGGCCTGGCCTGTGCTACACAGGATCTAACTCCTTTGGTTCCTTCCACTTTAAAGATAGGAAGTGTGGAATTAATCTCACTGTAGCACGGTTTGACTCCGCTCAGATGCTCACCATCTAAAACAGATGCAGTAAGTGGGGAACCTCTCTCTGCTGTGAGGTCTTGTGGGATGCTGGGTATGCAGCCTGCCTCAGCCCTGCTCTGTCCCTAGCAGGCCCCAGCCTCATCTCTTGGTACATGTCCCTATGTGTGTGCACACACGTGCACATAGGAAGCCCTGCCTTGCTAATGGTGCCCTGGCCAGTTATATGTCAAGGTGACAAGGGACTGGAGGGGCCAACTTGGTTCCCTGGGGACAGGCTGCCGGTTTGGTTCCCTGGGGACAGGCTGCTGGTTTGGGTTCAGTCTTTCCCACCACTCAGCCTCCTCGGTCACAGCCCACATCTAATGATTTGTTGCAGAGGGGCTTTCGACTCTGAGGGTGCCAACACGGG
The DNA here is from genome assembly GCF_004664715.2 of Peromyscus leucopus. Classification (NCBI taxonomy): domain Eukaryota; kingdom Metazoa; phylum Chordata; class Mammalia; order Rodentia; family Cricetidae; genus Peromyscus; species Peromyscus leucopus. Next base: position 95,105,790 of record NC_051069.1, on the reverse strand, counting down.
CCTTCAAGCAGCCTCTCAGTCAGTCGTCCAGTGTCCGTACCACAAGGGCAGGGTTTTGGAAAAGTCTTGTTCACAGACAAGTTCTAAGACACACTTAGAAAGTACTCGATGGACAAATGTTGAGTCCTGAGTGCTGGGCGAGTGTCAAGAACACAGCTCCCCGAGACCAAAGGACAGCTCAAGTGGGTGGTGAGTCTGCCTGGCTGCTGAACAGCACTCACTTCACTTGAATCCCTGGATATGACAAGCGTGAAGGGATGGGAAGGGAGGGAGATGGGGGACAGAGACCAAATACCCTACCCTCGGTGTGGCCCTCCTCTGGCTAGCCTGAGGAGAAACAGCCTGACTTCAGCAGAGCAGGAAATGGGGGAGACAACATCAGAGCCAGAATCAAAGAATCTGTGGGTTCCTCCTTGTCCAACCTCAGCTCTGATTTGATGACTTACAGCTTCACGGCCTGAACTCCGGAGGGAAGGAATGGAGGTCCCCTCTTATGATGACATCTGACATGCTGGAGTACCCAGGTGCACACACAGCTGGCCCATAAAACACAAGAATCTATAGAAATCCCTCAGAATCGCTAACCATTCCCCCTCAGCCCACAGGCTGCTGCAAGCACAAGCTTTTGGCTCCTGGAGCCATGGGTCCGAGCTCTGTTTCCCATTATCTCAGGGATATAGGATTTCTCTGATGTTTTCACATGCCCAGGCCCCATCTCTACTGAGGATTAGCTCTCTTTGGGATGTATAGGAAATGCTATTTTCTATCAGTGGATTAGCTACTGGATTAAGGAATTTTGACTAATTTACCTTCTCATGGCTTCATAGCAATTCCTTTCCGACAAGCACAGCCTTTCCTTAAAAGGAGACACTATAACGGGTCCACCCCCTGCATCTGTGAAGCCAGATGCTCCTGGGCCCTATAGAGTGCTGCTCACACCAAAAAGGATACCAAACCACGGTCCTGCCAACGTGGACCTGGGTTTGGGCACCTCTCCTTGTCAGCCATGTGTGGCCCACCCGGGAAGCCAGGTGTCTGACAGAACCCAGGATACAGTACAGGAAGCCAGGCAAGTTTGTCCAGTGTTCTGTACGCTGATTCTACGTGAAGTCCAACAGCACTAAGTAGGGGCAGAAACCCTGGCCACCTCTTGCAGCCTCAAGCCTGGGAGACTGCTCTGTAGCTGGGCGGCCTGAAAACCCCCAGCATGGCCAGGCAAGCTGGCTGCAGCTCATGCCCAACAGGACAGCTGCAGGGACAGAGAAGCGCATGTGCCATCAGGTGGGTTTTTAGAAGTTTCCCCTGCCCTGCCAAGTGTCCATTGACCCACCAGTGAAAATCTGCTTCGCCGCCCTGAATCTTCTAGAGGTACTAGCTAGGCCCAGATCAGAATGAGTCAAAGAACTGTTCTTTCCAATCGCCATGCTAGTGAAAGCTCAACACGTCTTTCTCTTCTTGCTCCAGCCCCCAAGCTATGAAGAGGGTTTGTGCTTAGAGTGCAGGCTGGGATCAAAGTGAGTGAGTGGAAAGAGCAGGACCTGTGGCAGCTTTCCCTGGCTTCGCTGCAGTGGAACTGCAGCAGAGAGAGAGAGCTGCAGCCCCAGGGTCAGCTGTGGCTTGGTTAATCTCAGAGCAGAATAGGCCTGTCTGCAGCTGCCTGCCATAAAGCTTACACAGGCCCCTTCTTGTGCTCTGTGCTTGACCCTTCCTTTAGAGGGCTCCAGATGAACAAGGACAAATTACAGGAGTTCCCTTACCCGTTTCTAACCACATCCTGCACCAGCCCGATTGAGGGGTCCATGCATGTGTCTCATATGTCCCCAGCCCCCACTCCTGCTCACCATCTTCCAGCCCTCCCCACTCCTCAGATCTGCTTGGAGCCTCAGAAGAAATCTCGTATGACTGGCTGTGAACATTCCCAGGCTCCAGAGGTAACCACAGCCATTGCCCAGCCCATTTCAATCTGCTGCTTCTTTGTGTCGTGGGTGGGGGGGTACTTTTCACCACAACCGCAGACGGGATAGAGGATGGAGAGCAAGAGATGTCTGCCAGATCCCCAAGGGAGCTGCCATCCAGCCCCCCATGCAATAACAAACACTAACTAGTTTTGGAGAGCAGCTAATAAGCTTTGTGCCACGAGGGGCGGCTGCATTGTGCCCTGACTTGGTACTTGAGGAGGGAACAGCCTCCCCGACCCTTCCCTATTGTAAAGCCACAGGAGCCTGTGGACTGAATGCCAAGCCAGCAACAGGGCTGGGGAGGAGGAGCTGGGGACCAGACAGATGTTCTTACTCTCGCCGTGCCTGCCTCTGCAGCTGGCTAAAGGCGGGCATCAAGCCTGTCCCTACCCCAGGTTACACAATGTCTTCAGTCCCTCGTCTCCCAGGAAGGAGCCTCTTAACAGAGACACAAACAAGCCTCTTGTCTGCAGACCCCCAAGTGGCAGGGGCTCAGGCTGTTCTGAGCTTGACCGTGGCTGAAAGGGTAGCCCGTGAATGCCCGTACAGAGAGGAGGATGACAAATCCACTCTGGACCAAGTCTGCGCGGCAGCTAGCCGTGCTTGCTGCAAACACTGACGGGCGGAGGTGGTTTGGGTGGAACCCACACGCATCCTCTTGGAAGCAGGAACTGCAGAAGGCACGCAAGGGGACTCGCTCTGTACCTTCCCGACAAACTGGGTTTGGGATTCCATGGGAGGACCAACCCTAGGGAAAACATAACTACTAAAAATTCGGTCTGTTTCTGCAAACAATAGCTGGCCTGCCTGGCAAGGAAGGACACTGAAAGTCCCAGAGTAGCCAGGCCTGGCCCATAGCACAGAGGCATGCCCTAGTAATCCCACCTTTCCCACCAGTGTGGAACTGGACACTTTACCCCAGTAGCCCATTAAGCAGAGAACTGCCAGGATTTAGCAGAACAGGGGTGGTTAAAGGTATCTAAATGCCCAAATCAAACAAAAACCCTTGGCCTTGTTGAATGATATCAGCAGGGCTCAGAGACCTGAACATTTAGCAAACTCAACTGCCAAGGAGCCCCAAAGCAGCAGAGCTTGTAGGGTCTGGTTCTTCTTGCTTAAATTTCAAGTCTTAGATTAGCACCCCAGCAGCCTCTATGAGCCATAGGAGCCTGACTGTGACGTCACGGCATGGCTGGGGCTAGCCTGAAGCATTGCATGCTAGGGAAAAAAAGTTGGAGCAAGAATTTGCAAGAATCTCATGGCTTGGTATTTTTAAAAAGCAGCAAGATGTGAAACTGGAGTCAAAAATAACTCTGCTGTTGGCTTCTGAAACAAAACCACCAAGACACTGGCTAAGTCTGTGCTGGGTTGCTCACAGAAGCCTCCCAGGCTCCTGGGTCACTGGCCGTATCTCCATGCTCCACCCCATCTCCTGCAGAGAGACCCAGGGCCTCAAATGCTCAGGAGGGTAGCTAGCCCCTGCCCAGCCATTCTTGATGATTCTCAGAGTCCACAGAGGAACACAGGGGAGCCAATGGGGCCAGTGAACTTGACCAGGACTCTACCCGCCTGCTAGCTAGCTTTCCAGCATCTCTACAGAGCACAAGAGGAAAGGACATGCAGGTCAGAGCCTATGCTGGTGTCCCTCAGTATCTGACATCAAGCAAGTAGGTCTGGCAGCCCTAGGGTCTGGTTTAAGTCCTTCGGATCTGGCCATGAAGACTACAAACCTGTCGTGGTGGCAACGTGGGAAGTGTGGTGGCCAGTGACACAGAAACAGCAGGAATGGACACTCCACAGGCCTCTATCTGCTGGACTAGAAGCTTCACCCTAGAGAAAGCCTTAAGAAGCAAAGCACAACCAGAGCAGCCGGGCCTTTCCGCCCTTCTCCTGGCTATTCTGTACACCCCACAGCCTTCTGGGGTTGAGCCAGCTTTGAGAGCAAAAAAGACTCAGGCAGGCTCAGCACGAGAGTGATGTGAGCAGCCATAGGACAGGTATGTATTGGGTGTGGAGGTGATGAGGTTGAAGAGGATCTCATAGCAAAGTTCCCCACAGGAGAGACAGAGGTAGGTGGATCACTATGAGCTGAGTTCCAGACCAGCCAAGGCTACATACTGTCTTGTTTCAAAAAAAAAAAGAGGCTGCTGCTCTCCTAGAGAGCCTGGGTTTGGTTCTTAGCACCCACATGGCAGCTCACAATCATCTATAACTCAGAGGCAGGCAGATCTCTGTGAGTTCGAGGCCAGCCTGGTCTACAAAGCGAGTTCCAGGAAAGAAACCCTGTCTCAAAAAAACAAAAAAAAAAAAAAAAAAAAAAAAACCCCAAAAAAAAAAAAACACCCATACACATAAAATAAAAATAAATAAATCTTAAGAAAAAAGAAACACCCACATTTTCCCCAAGCCAGTTACTGTTGGCGTCTAAGACAAAAACCACTAAGCTGTTGGATGGCCCCACACAGCCCTCCTCACAGCGGCCTCCCAGGCTACCCCAGGCTACTGTGTAACTGGATTTAAAGAATGACTGCATGAGAAGCATGCGTCTTTGAAGAACTTCGGTCTTGGTCCTGAATGCCTTAGCCCAGGTTCAAAGACCTGTCCCTGATTTCCAGTGTGCAGAGAAGTGCTTCACTGGATGAGCCGTCCTGCTGGTTCCTTGGGAAACTTCGATGAAGACACCCCAAATTCCACCCACACTGTTTAGCAAGGGGTTGAGGGGAGGCTCTGCCTACGTACACTAAGATCAGGACCACCTGCTTCTTGCCAAAGCCATGGGCTGGGTAGATCCAGGTACAACAAGCCAGACTAAGGGCTTATCAGCACCTGGCAAGATGCTAACTGCTGGGAAACCCTGAGGTGAGGTCAAGTGAGGGCTGCAAAGGGAAGCCTTGGGAGATCTGAGGCCTCAGCTAAGCATCAGGGGGATGTTCTCAGGGACTTTCCATCTAAAACGACCGGAGGGGACCTGAAAGGTCAGGCCAACCTGAAGATTGCCTATTGGGATTACAGACAGCAGGAGACAAGCAAAGGCCATGCCTCGCAAGGTCATTTCAAAAGTTGTGTTCCTCTTATATCCTCTTATAAATGCCATGCACACATACTCCTTTCTGAGACAGGGTTTGTGCAGCCCTGGCTGTCCTGGAACTCACTCTGTAGACCAGGATGGTCTCAAACTCACAGAGATCCACCTGCCTCTGCCTCCCCAGTGCTGGGACTAAAGGTGTGCACTACCACACCTGACTCATAAATGCACTTTTGAAAAGTAATGCAAGTGATGAGTGCACTTTATAAAACAGGGGATTCTCTAAAAGGTAAAACCAGCACAACCCAAATGCATGTACAGTCGTGTGTGTGTGTGTGTGTGTGTGTGTGTGTGTGTGTGTGTGTGTGTCTGTTACAGAACTGATTTCCGATGTTGCACAAACCCCAAGGGCAGTTGGAATTCTGACAGACCTAAGGCCTCTAGCTCCCAGGGGGCCAACTTGCTGGCTAGGGAGACTAGATGCCTCAGTTTGCTGATCTCACCACCCGCTGCCTTGACCTGCAGTGAAATCCAGCGCCAAGGTTTTAGGAAGTTGCTTCCCAGGAGCCAGCCTGTGACAGACAGCTCTGCCTCTTGCTGAAGTCGGGTCTCTCTGTCATGTCTCTGTCTCACTCCCGCATCCCTCAGGCTTCTGCTGGGTCAGGCTCCGGCTTTGCTCTGTTCAGTGTCCAATCACTCCTGGGCTGCTGCTGCTTCCTAACTCCCACCAGAGGACCCAAGGTGTCCATGCCTTGGCTGTCCGTGCTCCTTATATATGGCTCCTAGCTTTCTCAATGGTCCCAGTTGCCTGCTCCCCCTTAAAGCCTGGCTCTGGCATCAAATTCAGTCAAGGAGACTTCTCTGGAACGGGACTGGGTTTCACATAGGAACTAACACAGAATGGGCTCAGTGAATGGGTGTGCACCGAGAGAATCACCACTTCTACGTAAGGCTGAGCAATGGCTCTCTTGGGCAGAGGAGGGTCCAGCTTCAGGAGGCAGTCAAGACTGGGAGGAAGGCCTTGTGTAGTGGCAGTGGCAGCCCCAGGGCGGCTCCTAACACAGCAGGATCACACAGCACTGCCGGGCACTGCTTGATGAGCTAGCTCCACAGGTGGACACAGTTTATATTCCCCGAGGCCTGGAGAGTGGGGGCTGGTAAGAGCATGGCATCCCAGGCTTGGAGATCAGGGCACAGGAGGCTTAGGTTGTCCCCAGATCACCAGTTAAGGCTGCAGTGAAGCCAGACACACACTGAGCCCCAAGAGGGACTGCTCAGATTTCTGACTTCAGGTCTGCTCCTTCTAGAAAGACTGCTGAGTGAGGGTGTCACCCTAAAGAGCTGAGATTTTTGTATCTGTCCCTCACAGTGGTGGCAGACAGACCACAAACATCCACAGAGGTGGTCTTGCTCCCTTGAGCTGTCCACCCACACACCCAGACTGTTTAAGATGGTAGGCTTTTGTTTATTTCTATTTTTCTGGTATTTTGAGAAACCATTTGGCCGTGTGGACCAGGCTGGCCTTACACTGTTGATCCTCTTGCCACAGCATTTCAAGTGCCAGGATAGCCAGTGTGAACTAAGAATTCATCTTTAAGAACTAGGGTGGTGGTGTTGCACACCTTTAATCCCAGCACTTGGGAAGCAGAGGCAGGTGGATCTCTCTGAGTTTGAGGCCAGCCTGGGCTACAGCACAAGTTCCAGCACAGTCAAAACTATATAGAGAAACCCTGTCTCAAAAAACCAAAAAAGAACCAGTCCTCTGTAACGTAGCATGGGAGGACACGTGACTCACTCGGGACTCATCCCTGTCCACTGTCGACTGCAGTGGCTCTCCCTGGAAGGATGTTCTCTAGGATAGAAGTGAAAGGAACCCAAGAAGGCCATCTCTCTCTAGGAGACCACACAGAAGTAGACGTCCATGAAGAGAAGGAAAAGGGCAGTAAGTGTGCTCAGAGCGCACAACACATGATTCATAGGGACCTCACTGAATCAGGAGTCAGTCTGAGGTGGCCAGAGCAGAGGGCTTTAAGACTAAGAACAGAGTGAGGAACAGCTGCCGAGGAGGTAGACCCAAGGCCAGAACTCCCAGACTAAACAGCGAGCCTGCTGAACAAGCCACTTGGAAGGAAAGGCAGCAGTGGCTACCTGGCCTTTAGGCCTCAGGACAGGGCTGGTTCAGTTTGGACTAGGTCTAGAAAACAACTGATGACCAAGCTCCCAAGAGCATTTGGAGTAACCCGATATACCTGGTACAAAATTGGGCTGAGTCTATGGCCTCGTGTAGGGCTTCGTGGAACCCAAGCTTCCTCAGGACATACTGGGTTCAAGGGGAACACTTTTCATTTCGTGGCACTGAGGAACAGAGGATAAGACCACTGTGGATTTGCAGAGACCAAACACTGTCAGGTAGGACAAGGGTGTCACAGGTCATCCACTCGGCTGCAGGACCCTTCTGCTCTGTGCTACAAGTTCCTTACAAAGCTACTATCAGCCGGGTGGCGGCGGCGGCGGCGGCTGCGGCGGCAGCGGCGGTGGCACATGCCTTTAATCCCAGCACTCAGGAGGCAGAGGCAGGCAGATCTCTGTGAGTTCGAGGCCAGCCTGGTCTACAGAGCGAGTTCCAAGAAAGGTGCAAAGCTACACAGAGAAACCCTGTCTCGAGAAAACAAAAAACAAAACAAAACAAAATAAAAAAAAAAAGCTACTATCATACTCCTGACTGCTAACACAAAACAAAGCCTCCCATGTGCACCCCAAATGAGCAAACAGCAGGAAATGTTTTCAGTGTTAGGCTCCTGTATTTTTAGCCACCTTCTCGGACTTAATTTCCAATTTTAGCCTGTAAAGTCCTAATGACTCTACCTCCCCTGACCTCTCACTTGATGGGGCTGTGAAGAACATGAGGCGGTTTCTGTCAGGCCCGAAGTGGGTTTTTCATCTTAAAGACTTTGCGTGCCGCTCACATCTCTTTGAGCAGGCTTTCTTCTCAGGGGTTACCAGGCTTTCCAGTGTCTGTACATTGTGCTCTGGAGTCCCACAACCCTGACGCCCGCCTCTCCCTTGGGTGCTTCCACCTGTGGGCTCAAGGCTGACGCTGCACGGGTGATGAGACAATGTGGAGTGGCTTTCTCACTTAGCCCAAGGTCCAGAGTCAGGCAGAGGCCACCAGGTGCTTGGGCTCCATTTCTCTAGCTGTCCTTCGCATTCCCCCGAAGGACAACACGAGCTGGACTGGGGATCGCCGTCTCCTCTCCCTGCTTTTACAACCCTTCCTAGCAGACCTCGTGTCCCTCCCACAGCCTCATTCGGCACAAGCCAGCATGGGCCATGGGGGTCTGTGGAGTCCCTGCCTGGCAGCTAAAGCCAAGGCACCAGGGGTCAGAGGCTCTTTCGGCCCCGCCCACTGCGCCAGTCAGCTACCGCGGGATCTGTGCGGTCCCTCCAGACCACAGGCAGGCTGCTCTTCTGTCGGGGCCTCCCTCACAGGTGATGCTCCTCTGGGCATACTCCAGGGCAGCTGCTACCTCTTGCCAGGATATTTTGCTCATAATGAAGCTGCTATGCTATAAACTGTAAGCTGCCAATGTAAGTTAAGCTCTGGAGAGTAGGACCCACATTTTCCTTACTGATGGAGGTCATGGGCAGGACCACAGTAAACACTTACTCACAGATTCCTAGATCAGGCACCAGCCAAACTCTGCAGAGATTCAAATCCGCTAACCCCTACCACAAACATGGAGCCAAGCGCCCAGACCACGTGTGCATTACAGGTCAAGGCACCAGAGTTTAGAGAACCAAAGGGTTTTTTCCAAGGACACCTAGGGAATAAAAAATGATACTGGGTCCAAACTCGGGTTTGCAGAAACTCCAACTCACCTATCCCAGCATTCTGGAAGGTGAGAATGGGATGAATGGACAGTACTTCTCTCAAGGAACCATTGTGGCTTCAGCCATACCCAGTGGGCAAACTCTAGCAGAAACCTGTATGGTGATTTTGGAGTCTGGTGACTTCGGCTTACATAGCTCCAACAGCCAGGATCCCAGGGAAGCCACTGATATTTCAATATAAAATGTAGGTTGGAAAACAGGTCCATTCTCTCTCTCTTCTCTTTCTCTCCCTCCTCCCCATTCACACACACAGAAACACTTTATTTATTTTAAAAGAGTATCACACTATGCAGCCTTGGCCAGCCTGGAACTTAATATACAGATCAAGCTGGTCTACAGAGTGAGTTCCAGGATGGCCCCTGCTACACAGAAAAACCCTGTCTTGAAAACCAAAAGAAAATGCCTCTGTAAGATCAGGCAACAGGCAAGCCTGTAGGGCATTTTCTTAATTAGTGTTTAAGGAGGCACAGTCCATTGTGGGTGGTGCCATGTGGGAAGCCAGCTCCCACTTTTACCCAGAGTACTCTTGAGGAGAGAGGGATGAGAAACTTGTAGCTAGAAAGATAGTAGAGATTGAGACAGACAGAAACACAGGATAGCTTCGGGAGGACCTGGATCAGTATCCACTGGCTTCTTCTGTGGCTTCAAAAGGGCTTTTTATAACAATGCCAAGGGGTGGGGCAAAAGACCTCTCCATTGCTAGATCAAAGCACACCGCACAGCCAAGTGCAGACCCTTCCAAACACCTGGTAACCACACGTGGTTCAGCCATCCCCTTATGCAGCTGGGTAAAGCAAGCTCAGATCTCACTAGGAAACCTCTGTGGGCTCCCACAGTACCACCCCTGAGCTGGTGGTCCTGGATTCTATAAGACAGCAGGCTGAGCAAGCCATGGGGAGCAAACCAGTAAGCAGTACCCCTTCATGGCATTAGTTCCTGCCTTCAGGTTCCTGCTGTTTGAGTTCTTGTCCTGACTTCCTCCAATGACAGACTACAATGTGAAAGTATAAGCCAAACGAACCCTTTCCTCCCACTTGTTTTTGGTCATGGCGTTTCACTACAGCAACAGAAAACATAACTAAGACAGCCATGATGCCTTTGATCCAGTGAAGGACACACTGAGTTCATGAGGAACATGAAGGCACTGTGAGCTTCTATTTTTAAAAACCCAGTACTTGCTGGGCACGGTCACTCACCCACACACACCCCTATAACCGCAGTGCTCAGGAGGCTGGGATAAGAAGATTTCCAGTTCAAGGTCAGCCTAGGCCACACAAAATGACCCTCATTAAAACAAAACAAACTCAGTACCTGCCAACCAACATCAAATGATTCAAACGCTAGAGTAATGCAGTTGTGTGTGTGTGTGTGTGTGTGTGTGCGCGCGTGTGCACGCTTCCATCAGGCCCTACCTGTGTGAGGACGTCCAGCTGGCCCACGATGTGCTCCAGCGTGCTGGTCAGCGTCTGGGGCATACTGACAGGCTCTTGGGGCTGGCCTTGCACTGACTCCAGACTCTTGTCTCTGGCTGGTGGGCCATGCAAATCCATTTCTGGCTAAAGACAGAAAGAGAACAGTCCCTCAGTCTATTTAGTACTTGAGGAAACAAGGAGGGAGGATCATCTTCAAAGACAGATGATCTGAGAAATCAGGAAACTTGAGGAAATGGCTTCTACGTGTCAGCAGGAAAGAGCAGTAACAGGACACACCCCCTTCCAGCACATCGAGATTCACACATCCAACGTTCACAGCAGAGACTGAGAAGCAGAGTTGAGTGCCTGGCAGTCCAGACTAGATGGGGTCTGGGCAAAGGGGCAGGTGGACCCGAGTGCCCTCAGAGTACTCCCAGAGGTCCTCGGGGAGGCTGGTCCATCTCTCACTCCTCACTCTCAGGCACTATCCAGGATGCATCTTGGAGGAGCCTGAGACATAAAGACTACATGGCCCTGAAGTCACCTCTTCTCTCAGACAGGAGTTTAACTTCAAGTCCACCCTCCCAATACTGGCTGCCCCAGGCTTCACTAACGCCTTCCTAAGGGCCCAGCAGCTGTGGCCCAGAAATGAGAGGGGATGTTCCAGATCCTGCCCTACCCCAGATCCCCTGGAAAAACAAAGCTCTCTGTGTGACTGTTCTGCCCAGGACCCACAGGACAGGCACAGCTGGCTTGTTTCGGACAGGACTCTAGGAACGGGAGGCAGCTGGGTTTTTATGACTTGAAGGGTCACTGAGCCTCTCTGTACTCAGATGCAGGCTTCTCCTGCCCCAGGAAGCAGCCTGCGTGTGCTGGGCAGGAGGATTCCCTGAGCAAGGGTGCCTGGGGGCAGGTCAACAGATGCCACAGTTCCAATGCTTGCAGCTCCACTGTGTGCCAGTGACAGCCAAGGCTCTGGGCCACCCCCAAGTTTTGGTGACCCACAAATGTCTAATGGACATTCCAGATGTACCATGTCACCCTCAGGGCTCTGTCCCTCCAGTCCACCTCCTTCCATGCCCCTCTCTTGTCTCGGTGCCCTGGCATTCACACCACATTTTCCTCTCCATGGGTGCTTTCCTTACACTTCTCCCTCGGCTAGAAGTACACTGCCCTTCCCATCAGGAACTCCTCTGCCCCTGCATACCTGGCCCTCCTTCTTGCAGCCCTGTTCCTCTCCACTTGTCTCAGAACAAGGGCTAGAACACAGGCACATCAACCAATGCTGGCTTCTCTAGGGGCCGGCCACGGATCTGTTGCCCCCTCCTGCCTGTTCTCATCACTCCTTTCCCCACAAACCCAGGACATCACTAGGCTCAAGGCTTATGAACCACCCACGCACCACAGAGCCAAGCCTACTCTCCCCGGAAGCCGCCCACCTCCCAGAGCACAGGCAGTGGAGTATACTGGGTACCTCTGGGTACCTAGGATACGCCCAGCCCTGGCCATACTGGGAGGTGGCCTATGGACCCACAGTCAGCAGATGGCTGCTTACATCTCCTCTCAATGTCTTCCCTCCTTGACTAATCCACAGCAAGCCAGCCCTGGCAGATGCTCACCTGGACTACAGCACAGTCCTTGAAAAGAACGGACCCAGGAGAGGACCCCAAGTGACAAAGGAAGAAAAAAAGGACAATTTAGCGTGGGGAACTTACCCACACATTTTTCCTTTATCAGGAAAGAGTCCTGATCGCATAAACCACAAACTCTCAAGGACATACTGATGTGAACTTGAAAATGACAGATCTGGTGGCCAAAGAACTTGAGTGTGAGACATGAGCCAGAGGGACATTCTGGAGGAAATTAGTGCCATGCCCACATGCCCATGTTGACATGTCTGCTGGGTGATGCGGCCACTTCCTAAGTTCTTCTAGTCCTTCCAGGGACAGAGCACTTCAGATCTCAATGCCCACTCAGAAGCTCAGTCCAAAAGGAAACACTTCAGAAGTCTGCCAGCCTTGCCAAGAAAGCTGGGGTCTACCACAGTGATCCCTAGGCCCAGGCAGTTCTGTCATTAGTGAGAAATGAAAAGCCAGAGAGGCCTTGGCTCCCTCACTGACCTCCACCACTGCCTCTACCTCCTCATCTGTAAAATGGAGTCAATGACTGAACTCGTCTGAAGTCACCAGCAAGCCTTGAAAAATGTTCAGTCCTGTGCCCTCTCCTTCCAGACAGACACATTCTTCCCCTAGGCACCGAGTCCCCACGGCTCTACCAGAAAAGACTACTGAGAGAAGGTTACAGGCTTCCTGTCCCCACAGCAGGCATCCTCATGGGGTCGACCAGCCTAGTGCTGCCTGCTGCCCGGGAAGGAGGGAATGGAAATTCAGAGTGTTTCTGCAGAACAGCCCAGAAGCTGCCAGTGCTGAACTGGGCTTCTGGAAACAGTGGATGATGAGGTGGGGGTGGGGAGTGAGCGCCAACTTTAGCAATCTCCCTCTGAGCCAAAGCTGAGCAGATCCAAGGGAGCAGCACGGACGAGAGCCATCGTGCTCCAAGCTGGAGAAGTGGCTTTGGGAGAGAAGCGTGTTCCCATGGATACCATGCTTTCACATGGGCTGTCTTCATGTCACAGCAGGAGACTGAGAAGAGAAATGCAAACCCAGCACTGGAGGCTAAGGCAAGAGGCTGTGAACTAACTCCAGGGTAGCCTGTGGTCACTCACCTGCACTCCGGCATCTAAGAGCTGGGGCACTTCCTGCGAGGCCTGGTGAACAGGCGCAAGAGCAGACATGGGAGAGCTAAGTGCCAGGGCGAGGAGTGGCACTCAGAGTAGCAGGGCCCTGAGTAATGCCGAGGGCAGAGTGGCCACAGCAGTGCTCGAGGAGAGACCACACCAGCTTACAGCAAAGCACCCCGGGGGCTTTAGAGGTTCTCAGATGTGACCCTTATTCTTGCAGGCATCAGGGACACAGCTTTGGTCATGTCTGTGAGGTGTCTTCACAGGTTTAACCGGGCAGGAGTGGCCCACCCTGAATGTGGGCAACAGCATCCCACAGGTTGGGGTCCCAGACTGAACAAGGAGAACTGAGCAGAACAGTGGCACCCGTCTCTTTCTGCTCCCTGACCTGCAGACACAGTCTGACCAGCCACCTCATGCTCTGCACCTTGCCTACCCCACATGATGGACTGTATCCTCTCAAACTGTGAGCCAAAAGAAGCCCTCCTTCCTTAACCTGCTCTGATAGGTACTTTTCCAAGCAGGAGAAAAACTAACACATCCAGTGTATCATAAGCAAACTCCCAACTAAGACCAGCCCGTAAGTACAGCTGCACACTGTGCCACTTACGTCAAATATTTTAATACCAAAACCACAAGAAAGATCAATCTCCAGACTTATCTACTTAACTTCATGGAAATTTCCCTTGGGACCCATAGGTGACCCTTCTCACACCCTGGAGGAGGATCCTAGGCTCTCTCTCACAGGATGCCTGCCTGAGTTTCTGTTTCTTCGGTCACTTCCCTGCCAGGTGTCACCATGGGCTCTGCCCTTCACACACAGCAGGGACGGCATTGAAGTCTCTAGCTGTGGCTGATGCTCAGTCACCCAGGCACACGAGGAATCAAAGCATGAAATGTCATTAAAAACAGACCTGAACAGTCTGCAGGTCTTCCTTGTCACAGCAAGCACTCTGGGCTGATCTCCTACCTGGTCAGCTGGCTATACAAAGGGCCTAGGACACTGGGAGTTGGGGCCGGGGAGCATGAATCCCACCCTAACAAGAAAAGAGGGGACAATCTAAAAGAATCAAGTTTTTTAGCTGGGCGGTGGTGGCGGTGCACGCCTTTAATCCCAGCACTCGGGAGGCAGAGGCAGGTAGATCTCTGTGAGTTCGAGGCCTGCCTGGACTAAAAAGTGAGTTCCAGGAAAGGCACAAAGCTACACAGAGAAACCCTGTCTCGAAAAACCAAAAAAAAAAAAAAAAAAAAAAGAATCAAGTTTTTTTACTCTTCCAGAGAATCTGAGTTCTGTTCCTAGCACCCACATTGTGGCTAACAAACATCTCTAATTCCAGTTTTAGGGGATCTGACAACCTCTCCTGATTCCCTCAGGCACCAGGAATGTGGTGCACATATATACATGTAAAAACACTCACACACATAAATTTTTAAAAGAAAGAAAGAACCTTCCCCTCAGCCTTCACAAAAGCCAAGGTTAGGGATACAGCTCAGAGTACTTGCCTAGCATGTCCGAGTCCCTCAGTTTGATCCCCAAACCTACCACATAAGACTGAGCACATGCCAGCTGGACAGTTACTTAAAAGTCTATCCTATTATAAGCTTTGCATTATGCCCATTATATGTTCTAGCCATACACTGTAAGGAAACAGAAGTGTATATCCATAGAAAATATGTATATGAAAGTTCACAGCAGCTTTTTTTTATTAAATACCAAATAGCTGAAAATAACCCAATGTTATCTATCAATAACCTTAGATAAACAGACTGTGGTATAGCCATTCAATTGAATGCTCCTCAGCAGTAAAAGTTTTGAACTACTTATATATGTAACAACATAGATCAACCTCAAAATAATTAGGTTGAAAGAAACCAGATCAAATGAGCAAGTAATTGTACGATTCCACTTACATAAATTCTAGTGCACACTAACATAGACACCAAGTCAATGAGCAGGGCCGGGGAGATGGCTGTGGTGATATATTGTGTCCCCAATAAATTGTGTTCCTTAATAAAACTTATCTGAGGGTCACAGAACAGAACAGCCACTAGATTAGACATAGAGGGCAGAAAATGGTGGCACACATGCCTTTAATCCGATCACCTGGGAGGCAGAGATCCGTCTGGATCTCTGTGAGTTCAAGGCCACACTGGAAACAGCCAGGCATGGTGACACACGCCTTTAATCCCAGCACTTGAGATCTCATGTCTTGCTTGGGAAAGACACATGCCTTTAATCCCAGGAAGTGATGGCAGGAAGCAGAAAGGTATATAAGGAGGACCAGAAACTAGAGGCTTTTAAGCTTTTAGGCTTTTAGCAGCAGTTCAGCTGAGATCCATTCCAGTGAGGACTCAGAAGCTTTCAGTCTGAGGATTCGTGGAAACAGGATCAGATGAGGAGTTGTTGAGGTGAGGCTAGCTATGACTTGTTCTGCTTCTCTGATCTTTCAGAATTCACCCCAATAGCTGGCACCAGGTTTTTTATTAATAAGACCTTTTAAGATTTTTGTTACAGAGCCAGGCGCTGGTGGCGCACGCCTTTAATCCCAGTACTCAGGAGGCAGAGCCAGGCGGATCTCTGTGAGTTCGAAGCCAGCCTGGTCTACAGAGTGAGATCCAGGACATGCACCAAAACTATACACAGAAAACCTGTCTTGAAAAATTTTTTTTGTGTGTTACAGATGGCTTAGTGGGTAAAGGGCTTGGTACATAGACACAAGGACTGGAGTTTGTATTCACAACACCCCATAAATCGTGACAGGTGTGATGGCTGGCCTATAATCCCAATGTTCTGGAGGTGGAGACAAGAGAATTCCAAGAGCAAGCTGGCTAGCTGGAGTAGCTGAATCAGCAAGATCTGGGATCAATAGATAACTGAGCATCAACCTCTGGCCTCTACAAGCATGTACACACAACCGCATACACATGCACCCTCATGTTTACATATTACTCACACATACATGCAAAAACATCAAATAAACCCACCTTACAATAGCTGTGCATGATAGCACACGCCCTTAATTTTGGCAGAGGCAGACAGATCTCTATGAGTTCAAGGCCAGTCTGGTCTACACAGTGAGACCCTGTCTCCAAAAAAAAAAAAAAAGTCTCAAAAACAAACAAAAAAACTCCACAATAAGTAAGTCAATTAGTAGTTGCTTGTATACACAAAGATGCACAAGGAAATTTTTGGAAATGAAATATTCTGTACCTTGATTTTGTGTGTGTGTGTGTGTGTGTGTGTGTGTTTGGGGGGTGTTTGCCAAAGCTCAGAACTGCTCATTTTCCAAGGTGAATACTACCATTTGTAATTCCAAGGCTCTATCAGTCCCCCCAAAGATATATTAAATCTACAGTGCCCAGGAACGCTCCTGTCCTCACACACCACACCTGACATCCCACCACTGCCACTCTGACCTCCTCCCACAGAGCATCACCACTCAGGGGCTAAACCGCAGGCCGAGGACTCTAGTGAGAGGCCATGAGGCTTGCCATCAAAACGTGAATTAAGTCCCACGTGTGTGAGGCAGAGAACCTCATTTCAATGCAGTCTCTCCAGTGGAGGGAGGGAGGAGCTGACTCCACAGGCAGGGTTCCCCAGCAGCCCTCAGCCACAGGGATCCATGCAGAGTTGAGCAAGAACTGCCCACAGCAGGCAAGAACTGCCCACAGCGGGCAAGAAGCCCGAAGCAGCTGCCGTTTGACTGGAAGATGCTGTGAGCTGAGCTGCAGGTCGGTAGATGGCTGATGATTAACATTTGCTCAAAGTATACAATTGTTCACCCTGGGCCTTGTCCTCTGCCCAGCCTGCTCCTAAAATGGACAAGTGTTCAAGAACTGACCCATGGCTTCAGATGGGGCCAGAACGGGAAGCCTGAGGTGACCTAGGGCTGGGTTCTCACTCATTTCCTTCTTGCACAGCCTTGCCTGGTCACTGCCTACTTAAAACATCAAAGCATATCACTGAGCTTCCAAAGACTCACTGGGTGCCACACTGGAAGGAATGGGTGGACATGGACACACACGCACGCGCGCGCGCGCGCGCGCGCGCGCACACACACACACACACATACATGCAGAGACACACAAACACAGAGATAGACACAGAGACACTCAGACACACACAGAGACACACTCAGACACACATATATACACACAGATCTATACACACACACACATACACACAGACATACAGAGATACACATACATACACACATAGACATACAGAGATACACATACATACACACAGACATACAGAGACACAGACACATACACAGATACACACAGAGAGACACATACACATTCAGACACACACACACACACACACACACACACACACACACACACACACACACACACCGTAGTTAAATCCTTTCACTGTAGTCTGCTCATTTAGCAAAAGGAGTTCAGAAGGTGTCTCTCTGCCCTGACGTCAGGCCTTCGGCCGCTCTCAGAAGCTAACGGTTGCCTTCGTGTTTTCTGAACCTGACCCTGGGGAGGGAATTAAAAGGCAGAGCTCACTTGGACTCAGCCTTATGCCAGCTTCTCATGTGGAAGGGGCACGGCTAGCTTCTGAAATCACATATATCTGCAGACTGGATAAGACTATCGCCGTACTTGTCTTGTAACTTAGGGTTCCAGCATGGAATCCAACAGGAGAAGAAACTTCTGGTACTAAACATAGCTCTGAAGCCATGAGGAATTCTGGTTTCTTAAAAGCATCTAATTGATTGGCAGTCTGGTCAATGTTTGCCCAAGTGTGAGCCTAGGATTTGCTCACCACTGCTGGCTTTCTAGACTTATCAACATGCCTGGTCCCCTCACCAGCTCTGGGGAGGGCAGAGTGCTGGGTCATTTGCCTAAGTCCTGGAATAGACATACAAGATCTGGGGCCAAAACAGCAGCCTCAAGGCTGAATGGGACACTCTGCAACCAAAGACCCCAGACAGGTCTCAGGGCTACACCCGACTAGCCAGGCTCTCACTGCTGGGAAGCTGAGTTCATGTCTTTAAATGGATGGCAAGGGATCCACAGGCCTGATTAACACGTTGGTGCCAGGACCCCCTGCCATGCAAAACCAGTACGACCTGGGTTTCAGGACCAAAGGCAACATGGTACACCTTTTCATGTCATGACTTCCCTCAGAGGGGTAGGGAGCGCAAGTGATTCCACTCCAGCTGGGCTGCTCTCAGTCAGGCCTGTGGGCATGAGTAAATGACACACAACAAAACACAGAGCCCTACTCTGCTTGCCCCAGGCCTGGGACAGCCACTTCTGGGCTCACAACCAAGCTGGCTCTGCAAGAGTCTCCAAGCATTTCCCACACGGAGTGCAGACTCTACAAAAGAGGAAGAGAATGCCCTGGCCGGCAGGGTTCACATCTGCTCTCAGGAGAAGTGAGGAGGTCTACCCTCCTGAAATGACCCAGGAGTGAGGGAGAGGGAGCAATATGAACCTGAGAAGGGTAAGCATCGAAACCAATGGAGACCTTAAGAAAGCAACAGGCTATATGCTCATCATGTAACCAGAACATTCCAGAGGAGGTCCCCGACCTCTGTTCCTGGGGGCAAGAAACAGCAGCCTGAAGTTTCTCAGGTGATGACCATAGCACAGCCAGAGCCGCACACACTCTGGCGGTAGCAAGGTCAGGTGGGGGGTCAGGAACCCAGGAGAGAAGTGGGCAGTCACTGAGGTCTAGATCCTTGAACCTGGTCCACAAGAGCCTTAGAGCAGATAGGGCCGTCCCGGGGAAGCCCACTTTCCTGCATACAGTCTGCCTAGGACTTATGTGGAACACACCCCTGGAGCACCCTTTCATGGCTCAGCTTGCCACCCAGCCTGAAGACCTGAGTTGTTGGGTCCCTGGGACACACATGCTGAATGGAAAGAACTGAACTCCTGCAGGTTGTCCTCTGGCCTCCACATACAAGTGCTGGCAGACCACACACACAATAATAATAATACCAACAATAACAGTAACAATAAAAAGTACAGATGTTTGCCAGGCACAGTGGAGGTGTACTCCTTTAATCCTGGCACTTGGGAAGCAGAGGCAAGTGGATCTCTATGAATTCATGGCAAGCCTGGTCTACATAGGGAATTTCAGGCCAGCCATAGCTACTTAGAGACCCTGTCTCAAAAACCAAACAAACAAACAAGAAAAATAACTCAAACAAAGTCTTAAAAAGGAGCTAATATTACATATTTAGGGAAGACAAACCAGAATAAAGGTGAGCAGTCAGACCATAGGGACTTTAGGAAGGACACAGCGTAGCTGATCAGCCAACCTCCGACTCACTCCTGGGAAACAGTGCTCCCTTGGAACACATACGGGTCTCCAATCAGGGCAGCTCCTGTTCAGGTCAATTCCACAAACACTTCTTAAGGGCCACTACAGCTTTGCTGAGTCTCTCAGGGCTATCTAGAGACGTCTACCCTCCACATAGCAAGTGCCTGGAGGGCAGGGTGGGAGATCAAGAATTGATTCTAATAAAGCCTCAGTGTTGACTGTAGTTGTTTTTTTGTTTTTTTAAAGCTTAAATTGTTTTGAACTGATTTTAGACTTATAGAAAAGTGACAAAAATCGCCCATCACCCCAGTGTTAGCATCTTACAAAACCACAGGGCAGTGTCTGGATCAGGAGAGCAAGATTGGGAAATGCCACCACCCAAAGTGAGCAGCATCTGGATCAGGAGAGGACACTGGGAAATGCCACCACCCAAAGTGAGCAGCAGGCTTATGTGAGTTTCACAGTTTCTGCAGCTAACGTCCTTGGGTCGCCAGCGTAGACAGGATTTTTTACCCAGAATTCGTGTGTGTGCATGTGTGTGCCTGCACACACTGGTGGAGGGCAGAGGTCATTGTTGGCGGTCTTCCTCGGGGCTCTCCACTTTATTTTTTGAGACAAGACTTCTCACAGAAGTTGAAGCTCACAGATTGGGTTAAGCTGGCTGCTCAGCCAGCTCCGGGATCTTCCACCTCTGCCTCCCACCACTGGGATTACAGGCGTGCATTGCCACACCTGGCTTTCGACGTGCTGGGTTCCAACCTCAGGTCCTCACATTGGTGGGATGAGCACTTTCCCGGCTGCCCCCTTTCTCTGGTCCCTTCGTTGTGCTTTATTACTAATCCAGCTTCCTGTAATCTGTGTCAGCTCCTCAATCTTCCTTTGTCTTTCATGACTGACACTTGGGAAGAACATTGGTCAGTTGCTTTCTCAAGTGGCTCTCAGTTTGGTTTTGCCTGATGTGTCACGTGGCTGGATTCAGGTTACACTTTGACACTGCAGGGTCTGGGCAGACAGGACTTAACGCTGAGGGCGGGTGCTGACCTACATCAGTGGGGACTGTCCTCTCTCCAAGTTTCTCCAATGCAAAGCTATTATTTCTCCCTATGTAGTTAATTTTGGGGGAACTGGATTTTAAAGAGGGAACATGCTGCTGTCTTTACACTCTCCATGTGTCAGCCCAGCTTGCTGAGGGCTGCAGCTGCCCCACAGATGAGAGCCATCTAATGAAGATGAGCAGCAGAGAGACGTCTATGGAAGACGAGGAAGCTTTTGGTGACAAAGAGGAACAGTAGCAGTTTATTTATAGATCCACTTGAAGACAGATCATTGTAACTACTGGAGTTGAATTTTAAAACTCCAGGAACAAAGGCTGGCTATTTTAAGTTTTCCTTGCACTTAGTTCAATGGAGAGTGTCAGAGCCACGGACCATACCCCAGGCATCACTCCCAAGCTCTGGTAATTCATGTTTTGCACAGCATAATAGTACATAAACTAGGCTTGCCAAGACAGACACCCAGGCCTGATGATCCACTCAGCAGAGGCAGCTGGCCTCAGATTAGCCAGAGTCTTTTGCCAGTGCCCCATGCTTCCATGGGAGGCCATATCCCATGGGGTCTCATGGCCTCTCTTTTTCCCAGAAAATGAAGTTGTAGACAGCAGAATGGCAGTAGTTATACCATTCCTCTCTCTCCCCTCCTCCTGCAGGCTTCAAAGAGGGCCAGTACCTTATCGGATGCCTGCTCCAGGTCACTAGCAGTAGCTTGCCACCTGCCCACCATAGTTCCAGAAGAGACGGGTCTCCCTGAGGACAGTGGGTCCAGGAGCTCCCCTTGTCCCTGGCCTGACTCCAGCTGCAGGCCAAAGACTCTGAACCCCTCTACCCTGAACTACAGGCAGGACAAGAGGAGTATTCATGTAACACGAATCTTAAAAGGTCTTATTAATGAAAACAAACCCAGAGCCAGGTATTGAGGTGAACGCTGGAAGATCAGAGAGACAGAACAAGCCACAGCCACCTCGCCTCGCCAATTCCTCAGCTGATCCTTTTCCTCAGACTGGAAGCCTCTGTGTCATCATCCGAATGGATCTCAGCTGAACTGCTGCTCAAAAGCCTAAAAGCTTAACCAGGCTCTAGTTCCTGGTCCTCATGCCTTATATACCTTTCTGCTTCCTGCCATCACTTCCTGGGATTAAAGGCGTGAGTCACCATGCCTGGCTGTTTCCAGTGTGGCTTTGAAGGCAGAGATCCGGATGGATCTCTGCCTCCAGAATGAAAAGATTAAAGGTGTGTGTGCTACCATTTTCTGGCCTCTATGTCTATCTAGTGGCTGTTCTGTCCTCTGACCCCAGATAAGTTTATTAGGATGCAAAATATATTGGGGGACACAATATATCACCATATATTCAGATAATAGGGTGATACACAAGGGTGTTAATGCTTTTTATATCCTTACCCGAGCAAGAGAACAATACAATTTTTCTTTTCTTTTCGATTATATGACAGGGCCTCATAACACAGGCTGGCTTTGAAATTGCTATGCAGCAAAAGATGACCTTGAACTTATGATCCTTCTGCCTCCACTCCCAAGGGCTGGAATTACAGTCACACATCACCACAGCTGTTTTTATTTGGTGCTGGGAATCAAACCCAGTACTTTGAGCATGCTGGGCAGGCACTCTGCCAACTAAGCCACATTCCCAGCCCCACAAAATGGCATTCTTGACACAATATGGGAAAATGTGAACATGTTCTAGGTATTGCTAGGAAGAAATCACTAATTTTGTTGAATGTGACAAGAGTATTACAGTTAGTTATATAACCAAGGAAAATCCTTATTTAGAGTAAAATGTTATATCTGGAATTAAAGAAATGCTCTGAGGGCTTCTGAAAAGTGTGGGGAAGATGTAAGGTTGGGGACTGGAGAAACCAGGTGAGGGCTCGTGGGGGTTGATATGTTATCTGCTGCACTCGAGTACTAAGCTGAACATTTCTGTCACACAAAAGCTTTTGTTTGTTTTGAGAACAAGTGCTGTGGGCTGATGCCAGCCTGGGGAACCCCAGCAGGAAGCAGGGCCACCTTTGGGGCCCTGAGATCTGCAAGCATGGGAGGCAGATGGCTTTGCCCAAACCCAAAGAATGTCTGCATGAGTCTTTGGCACTGCACAGAGAAAACCCCTGATGGCAGTGACAATATTCACTGAACCCATAGCAGTGTCCAGACCTTCACAGAAACTAACTGTAAGATAATCTCCATGGAAACCATCTATTCTGATTTTTTTTTTTGCCATGGTAACCAATAAGAACATAAACATAAGTATTATCCAACACCCTTACACCACATGGTCAACACTACTAGCCAATCTGGAAAATATAAAATGCAAAAAGGGTTTTTCCATTTCAAATGAAAAGAAATTCTGGAACTCTATTCCAAACATGCAGCTTCTACCACCCTTTGTGGCTTGCTGGCTGCCCATATTAGCCCACACCACCTGCTGCCAAAGAGACAAATGAGGCCAGAAAGTTACTTTCTTCATTCAGTCTGGGACCATGAAAAACATGCCTCAAGGAAAGGGCCAATGGCAGGCAGTGGGCTCACACACCCAGCCACAGTGCTCAACGATCCCAGGATGTCCTCCACATCCTCATTTCCTGAGCATCCTTTTCCAGGCACATGCTGGCTGCTGTGGGGAGAGCAAAGCTCAGTCCTAGGGCTTCGAATAACTGATGTGGGGAAGAGCGGCTGCTCTGGGAAGGGGACTGCCCTGGGCAGGTGTGGCAGAAGAATTTCTAGGGCTGCTGAGATGGCTCAGGAGTAAAGGTGCTTGCCACCAAATTCGGGACCTGAGTCCAAGACCCACATGGTAGAAGGAGAGAACTCCCAAAAGTTGTCTTCTGACTTCCACACTTACACACACACACACACACACACACACACACACACACACACACACACACACCTTAAAAATAAAAAAACCCAGACTTGGTAGCACATGCTTTTAATCCTAGTACTCAGGAGACAGAGGCAGAAGCAGGTAGATCTCTGTCAGTTCAAGGCCAACCTAGTCTACATAGTGAGTTTTAGGACAGCTAGGGCTATGTAGAGAGAGAGACCCCTTCTCAAAACAAAGGAGAAGAACTTCCAGCCTCCTGACCACCAGGGAAGAGCTGAGAGCAACCCTGCTGGGAACAGCATCTCAGGGCATCTGGACTCGTCTCCACATGGGGCTTCCTTCTCCCCTTCCGGCTTTCTGGGTTTTGAAAAGCAGGACAGAACCAGAGGAGGAAGAGCCCCACTGCCGCAGCCCCAGCTCTCCCGCACTCTTCACTCTGCAGCACACAGCTGGCCAGACCGTTCTGTGGACCTGCTGGCTCTTACATGGAAAGGTGACTTCAAAGTGTGGACTGACAGGGCTAGAGGTGGCTGGTCATCACCATTAGCACACGGCAGTGACACAGCAGTGGTTGAGACGACAGGTGTCTGAGGGCGAGGTGGGCCTTACAGGGCTCAATGGCTTGGCCACCCCATTGTTGTCTCTGATGCGGAACCAGCTCCTCCCATGCAAAAGGGGGGCTACCAAGAGCCCCGAGCCCACAGTGAGGAGGAAAATCTCCCAAAGAACTCAAAAAGGGGTATTATGGTCTGATTCACATGCTGGGTAAATCATGATACATGCAGGACTGAACTCGAGGCCTCTGGACTTCGTGTGGATTCAAGAGTCAGCAGGCTCTCTTCAGGATGGGAGCTGGCCTAGGTACCCTCATCTCTAGAGGATGGGAGCTGGCCTAGGTACCCTCATCTCTAGAGGATGGGGGCTGGCCTAGGTACCCTCATCTCTAGAGGATGGGAGCTGGCCTAGGTACCCTCATCTCTAGAGGATGGAGCTGGCCTAGTACCCTCATCTCTAGAGGATGGGGCTGGCCTAGGTACCCTCATCTCTAGAGGATGGGGGCTGGCCTAGGTACCCTCATCTCTAGAGGATGGGAGCTGGCCTAGGTACCCTCATCTCTAGAGGATGGGAGCTGGCCTAGGTGCCCTCATCTCTAGAGGATAGGGGCTGGCCTAGGTACCCACAATTACAGTGTGAAAGGTAGGAGACAGAGACAGCACAAAAGGAGACACTGGGGACAGTGTAGAAAGCAGTGGCCTGGACATGGAGATTTAAGGACAAGTGACTAGATTAGAGGCAGAGCATCTAGTGGCAGCCAGGAGATAAGACGGGAAGACAGGCCTGGCAGAGGCCTATGGCAGGGCAGCATCTTCCTTACTGACAGTCATGGCTGGTAATAAACTGATTATCAGCCAGCTTAGTTCTAAGCAGACTGATGGGTACCCACAGGTTCAAAGGTTTAGGGACAGTGAACAATCCTGAAGGTTCTAACCAGACCTGTACCCCTCCCCACACCCCTTTTCCACTGGAGTGGGATGAGAGGGACGCTGAATCTTCAATCACCTCTCCTAAGCTGTAGCTTCTACCAGACACAGAAATGTCTAGGATGCAAAAAGACTCCTTGTCTAGGATGCCAGACCCTGCTGGAGAGACTGTCTTCCAATAGACCAATGGTTTTCAGAATGGGTCCCTGCACTAGCAGCATCAGCATCTCCTGGAAATGGGTTGCAAGTGTAAGCTCGCTACCAAACCAGACACTCTGGGGACGGCCCAGCCAGCAGTAAGTTGTAATATCCCTACACGGGCTATGATGCCCAGCTGAGTTTGAGAACCAGCTGGAGGAGCTCAGGACAATCAATGTCAAGTGTTAAAAAACTGGCTTGGCTGGGCACGGTAGTGCACTCTTGTAATCCCGGTACCCAGGAAGCAGAGAGAGGCAAGCAAATCTCTATGAGTTCGAGGGA
Organism: Peromyscus leucopus; assembly: GCF_004664715.2. NCBI lineage: Eukaryota > Metazoa > Chordata > Mammalia > Rodentia > Cricetidae > Peromyscus > Peromyscus leucopus. Next base: position 95,080,622 of record NC_051069.1, on the reverse strand, counting down.
CGTCTGCAAATGTCACTTTGTGCAAACGCAGTCCATCTTTGTAAGATTCCCCTCTTCACGCCAGAAAGGCACCTGAGCAGCCAGATTACCTGGCATCCCCTGGACTGTGCCCAGACCCATAGCATCCCATGTCTGCAGTGGGAGGCACTGATGGTCACACCTGACCAAAGGTGGTAGGGAATCCGACTCCAGAGGCCCCCGAAGACAGCAGTGCCATGGCTCTGCATGTGAGTGTGCATTCACACACACGCTGAGCCTGGGTATTTGTCCTGGGGCTGAGGATGCTGAGAAGAAACAGGGGAGACCCCTCTGCTTCTTCATTCAAAGGTCTCTTGGTGTTGCTGCACCCAAGGGGACAGACTGGGTCTAGAACCATTCACCAGCAGGTCATATGACCTCTGAGTCTAGGTTCCTCCTCTGTACGCAGAAGGCATGAATGAATTGTACCAGGAGCCACACAGAGACATACAACCAGGTAAGTCGCAACATCCCCATTGTTCCCTAGTCACCCCTCAAAGCCCTCTGAGATGTGCAAAGCTTCCCAGGAGCCACACAGGGAGGAACGGGGGTCCTTCGGGGGGTCTGCTTCCCCACTTCCCACCAAGCTTTCCTCAACAGAGGAGGGACGCATGGGCACAGCTAGTCAGTCAGCAGGTGCCCAACATACAACATATGAAGAGATACAGCTCTACTACCAGAAATGCCCTGGACCCAGAGGCAGAGGCAGCTCCATAGGTTGGGGGGATGGGCCCTGTGGAAACAGCCCTTTTCCAAGCTGTGCGACTGCTGGGCATCTGATTCACCACAGCAGGCAGAAAGCCAAGAATTCAGTTTAACAGTCTTGAGGGACCAAAAAAAAGAGCCAGAATGGGGTCAAGTGGAGAAGGGAGAAGTTCTTTTTTAAGATACATAAATCTGGGGTTCATTCTACTTCAAATACCCCCAATGACCCTCCTGCTAAGCATGCTTTTGAATTTGAATATCTTCTGCTTTATTTTGTGATGTTTTGTTTTGGGGGGCAGGAAGCTCCCTGTAGCTCATGCTGGCTTCCAACCTCTTACACAGTCAAGAATGACCTTGGAACTCCTGATCTTCCTCCCACCGCCTTCCAAGGACTGGGATTATAGGTATGTGCCATTGTACCTAGCTTAAATCTTTATTTCTCACTACAAAAAACAAATGCCAAAACAGAAATCTGTGTTCGGGAAACAGACCCAAGTCTGAAAGTCAAATTGCTAATAGCCTGAATATTTGTGTCCCCGATAAAATTTATATGTTAGAATCATAATCCCTAACATATTTGGAATTGAGCCTTTGGGGGTAACTAGGTCATGAGGACAGACCCACCATGATTAGGATTACTGCCCTTATAAAAGGTTTTAGCCAACACTGTTGTCTACTACAGAAGAAAGACAGAGGGAAGGAATTACTTCTGTACCACCGGATCCTCGCCAGTGACTATCAGTGCCTTGCTTGCACACCCCAGCCTCCGGAACTGTGAGGCATGAACTTCTGTTGTTTAAAAGCTACCTAGTCTACAGTATTTTGTTCCAGCAGCTGAAAGGCACCAAGACACGGGTCTCCTCTTTGCCTTCTTAGGTGAGGTTCCTGTAAGGAAAAGCTAGGTCTTGAGAAACCACAAGCACTTAGAACCCCCCAGATCCTCAGCACAGGGCAAGTATCTACAGAACAGGAAACAGATCCTTTAGCACCCCAAAATCATAACTCCAAGGCAGCACCCAAAACAAAAACACAGCCATAGCAGGTGACGACAGCTTTGTCCTCAGAACCTGGGGCACAAGGCTGGAGAGGGAGACCTTAAGGAGGAGGACTTAGGCTATGGGCAGATGCTCTTTTTGTTTTTCTTTTTTATGTTCTTACTGAGTACAGATGCCCCCCCCCCCCCCCCCCCCCCTCAGCTGAGACAACCCCTTTTTCAGGGAAGGTTCTAGCACTGAGGTTCTGAGATTCCTGGGCATCTTGTCCTAAGGAGTGCTGAGGGTGGTAGGAGAGGTGTGTGTAGGTGTGTGTGTGTGTGTGTGTATGTGTGTGTGTGTGGTGTGTGTGTGTGTGTGTATGTATGGGGTGTGTGTGTGTGTATGTGTGTGTATGTGTGTGTGGTGTGTGTGTGTGTGTATGTTGTGTATGTGTGTGTGTGTGTGTATGTGTGTGTTGTGTGTGTATGTGTGTGTGTGTGTGTGTGTGTGTGTGTGTATGTATGGGGTGTATGTGTGGTGTGTGTGTGTGTATGTGTGTGGTGTGTGTGTGTGTGTGTATGTATGGGGTGTATGTGTGGTGTGTGTATGTGTGTGTGTGTGTGTGTGTGTGTGTGTGTGTATGTGTGTGGTGTGTGTGTGTATGTGTGTGTGTGTGTATGTGTGTGTGGTGTGTGTGTGTGTGTATGTATATGTATGGGTGTATGGTGGTGTATGTGTGGTGTGTATGTGTGTGTGTAGGTGTGTGTGTGTGTATGTGTGTGTGTGTGTGTGTGTGTGTGTGTGTGTGTGTATGTTTTGTTTCCACCCACCTCAGAGGTTTATTTTCTTATCCGCAAGCTCAGAAGACTTGGGATCTGTCATTTAAAAACACAACATATGCTTGCAAGGGTCTAAAACCCTCCCCAGTCCTCACAAGGACCACCTGCTGTAGGGAGGAGCCAGCACCAAAATTATCCCAGTCAGCAATGCATCACACCCCTGTCCATGCCCCTCACCCCCAATGGTTTGAACACTTGATCATTCTGACTGCCTCTTAGAAGACAGAAGAGGGAAAAGGAACATTCTTGAAATAGCTACAGCTTGGTGAGCACTCGCCATGTGCCAGGAACAGGGCCAAGTGCTGCTTGGCATACCACCTGTGAAATCTCATGAAGGAGGACCCAGTGACTCCCAGGTTGACAGAGGAACTGAGACCACAGAGATCTGGCCACTGGCTGGGGTCACAGCACAAACAGGGCAGGGACAGGATTCAATCACTGGTTGGTAGGAAGCCAGAAGCCAAGCTCTTAACCACAGGTAAGCTTTTCTCCTTCAAATGCAATCTTGAGAAGAGCAGAGAAAAGCTCTCAACCCCAGAGATAAGGTTAATGTCTAAACCGAAGCAGCCAACCCTGCGAACTCAGGAAGTGGGTTGTTTTTTTTCCCTCTGTCAGCTTCATTGAATTACCTAGAACTTTGTGCTCTTCCGCCCTACCTGACTAGTACAACCCTCTCAATTACATAATGGGTCTCTGATTGTGGCAAAAATAAGGGTAGATCCAAATAACGCATCTTTGTTAATTAAAAGTAGCTTAAAAAGCTGGGCATGGTGGTACACACCTTTAATCCCAGCATGCAGGCAGAGGCAGGCAGATATGAGTTCAAAGTCAGCCTGGTCTACATAGTGAGACCTTGTCCAAAAAAAAAAAAAAAAAAAGTGTAAAAGTACTTCTGCTGCTAGGGTAGAAATCCGTCCTGGAGAAGCTTGAGATTTGGGGTGGGCAAGATGCTACTCCAAAATCAGCCAAGACACAAGGGTCCTTCTGTGTAAGGGACAGACCCTTAAGTATCAGGAGGGCAAGAACAGAGGGCAGAAGGTCAGGGCTGCAGCAGGAAACAGGGCTAAACATTAGACCCCTGAAACACCAGTACAAGTATCTGCTACAGAGAGGCCCTTGTGGTACCCAACCATACCCCTTTAGGAGGCACTCATCTGCCCCAAAGCAGCCCTTCCAATCTTCTTTCAAGACAGAGCATGGAGACTCCTGCCCACTTTCAGCCCACAGCATGGCCTGGAATCCTTCATGTGAAACTTTCCAAGCAGAGAAAAGGCTACAGTCACGAGCCCTGAAACCCCCCTTTGGACAACTCAGCCCAGAACAGGAGGAAAATGGCACCCATTATTCTCATTCTGAATGGCTGGGAAGTGGCTTGTGCTTTTCAACATGAAATGTGCCTAAAAATAAGCTGTGAATCTCAACCAGAGGTTGAAAATAGCTCCGCAGTGAACAGAGCTCTGCTTGGAGTGAGTTTAAGGACAGCCTTCCTTCCAAGATCTGAAAGCTGAAACGTCATAGTCACAGACGGGGTCACAGGCTGGGGGCTCAAGGGTGAAGGGACCTCCACAGCCTCACACAGTTGTCCTTGGCGTCCTCTGTTGGTTGGGGAGCAGCAAGGGGTCCAGGCAAGGTCTGCCCCTCAGGCTTCCAATGGACACAATGGAGAAAACACATGGTCAGAAGTTCCACACCATACTTGACTCTATGAACTCTCTGAAAACCCCAAATGTCCAGGAGCATCCACTCTGTTTCAGTGCCTAAGGCGATCTGGAGACAGAGATGAAGGGGCAAAGGGCATCAGATGCACAGTAGAGCGGGATCACGGCTCTTTGAGAAGTCAAACCACCCTGGTCAGCCACTAAATCTTTTATCAGGCATTATTGCTGAGCCAGGTAGCCTTTGGGCCAGAAAGGCAAGAAACATGCTCCAATTTGAAGAAAATCGAGTTGTTACAAGGTGAAAAGTCTTTTCTTATTGTTTACCGCCATCCCTGAGACCCTGAAAACTTGATAGACCAAACAGTATTCTTACAAAATGGACTACCAGAAACATCTGATTGCTCTGGTCCACCCCTGGTGGGAGTCCAGAATGGAGCCAACCAAGTGGAGTCCTCACACAGGCTCCTGGAGCAGCTTCCCGGGGTTCCCTCTCCACACTTCTCCACACCCCGTGCCTCAATCATGCCACCGCTCTCTTCCGGGGCTCCTCATGAAGGAGGAGCTTCTGCAGTGATTCTCAGCTGGGGACACCTGACAACATCTGAGACACTTCTGGTCATCAAAACTGGGGAGCAGGAGGCCACCAGCATGCACCGGGAAAGACCAGAGACTACTAAAGATCTCACAGTACACAGGACAGCAAACACTCAAATAACTATCTGCCCCGGATATGAACTGCTGAGGTTGAGCAACCCCGAGTTCCTGGAAGGATGGGATGTGGGCAGAAATGGAGCGTGGGAGCCTGTCAGACTCTGTTCACAGGACACAGTAGTGCTCCTGGGCTCCCTGAGGAGCAGAGCACTCTGGCCAGCCAGGAATCTGAGTGCCGGGAAAGGCTCTGGAAAGAAGGGTAGGAACACATTAACCAGCTCCCTTCCCACCTCAGGGGAAAGCCTAGTCATCACGGTTCCGCCAAAACTAGCTGCCTCCAGCCTAGGAGGATGAAAAAATTGTGGAGAGGATGTGGATGGCTTACTGAGACATGGTTAAAATGGTCAATTTACACACACACACACACACACACACACACACACACACACACACACGCACGCGCACACACGCACACACGCACACACGCACACACCAGGCCTAGCAATACTCTGGCTTTCTTTCCTCCTTTCCCTTTCAGAGAAGTCTCTCAGGCAGCAGGAGTCTGGGTGGGTGGGTAGGTGTCTGTCTAGAAGGCCTACCTGTCCTCTCAAGGCTCCACAAGGGACTTGGGACAAAGAACAAGAAGTTCTTTTTTTTTTTTTTTTTTTAAGAAGTTCTTAGCCGGCGTGTGGCGCACGCCTTTAATCCAGCACTCGGGAGGCAGAGCAGGCGATCTCTGTGAGTTCGAGGCCAGCCTGGTCTCCAAAGCGAGTTCCAGGAAAGGCGCAAAGCTACACAGAGAAACCCTGTCTCGAAAAAAAAAAAAAAAAAAAAAAAAAAAAGAAGTTCTTATTTCGACCAAGAATGGGTCACGATTACTATGTCACTTCAGGAGTCTTCATGAGTGGCCCGTGGGTACTCTGAGGAAATCCACTGAGGAAACGGAGGCTCGGGGAGATGAGGTGCTCTGTCAGGGCTGCCCAGCAGGGTTCAGAGCCAACTCCATGATGCCAACTCCACATCCTGCGCCCTGCTTGAGTCCCGTGTAGGACAGACCACTGGCAGGACTGTAACAATAGCTCTGCCGTGGGCCTCAGAGCAGTTTGCGGACAGCTGGCTGCCTTGAGTCCTGTTGAGCTTTTCACCTGCCAATGCCCCACCTTGTCCTGCTGGCTTCCTCTACCCACGTGATCACACCATAGACTGTCGGGCCGTGGAGCTCTGGGAAACAAGGTGATATGTTCTCCATTCTGAGTGGGGCTGAGGGACACTTGCAGCATTATTCACACCAGCTAAGTTACGAAAGGAATGAAGTTAGGTTGTTTGCAAATGGATGCAACCAGTGACGCCCATAGTAACTGAATCAAGCCAGTCTCAGAAAGCAAACTCCACAAGTTTTCTCTCACCTGTGGCTCCTAGGTTTTTTTTTTTTTTTTTTTTTTTTTTTTTTTTTTTTTCCCGAGACAGGGTTTCTCTGTGTAGCTTTGCGCCTTTCCTGAAAATCGCTTTGGAGACCAGGCTGGCCTCGAACTCACAGAGATCCGCCTGCCTCTGCCTCCCGAGTGCTGGGATTAAAGGCGTGCGCCACCACCGCCCGGCGGCTCCTAGGTTTTATATACACTCCTGAAATTGTATCCAGACATATGACACGGAGGTAGAAGTGAGACTACAGGGAACAAAGGAGACTCCCAGAGGGGAGGAAAGAGAAGAGCAGGAGGTTCGGAGAAATACGCTCGATACTGGCATGAATCTTTTTATAGTAATGATTTTTAAAAACATGAACTTTTCTTCCACCTGGTGGATACCAACCATTCCCAAGAGGCAGATAGCAGTACCCTCCTAGGATAGGAAAGGGCTGCCACCGGCAGCCCCTGCCACTGGCAGCCCCCGTGGTTATTTAGCCTTGCTCAGAGGAGACAGCATGGTTACACCTGAGAACTACAACAGGAACCACCTACTCACTCTGCAAGCAATGAGCACACACAAAGGTCTTAGCAGTGCTGATCTCGCCATGAATGCCTTAGTCAGGGAGTCAGAGGACAGAAGGCAGGAGCAACACATGATCCTTCTAGGTAAAAAAAGATTCAGCAAGCTGGGTGGTGGTAGTGCACGCCTTTGATCCCAGTACTCAGGAGGCAGAAGCAGGCGGATCTCTGTGAGTTCAAGGCCAGTCTGGTCTGGAGAGTTAGTTCCAGGACAGCCAGGGCTATACAGAGAAACCCTTTCAAAAAACAAACAAACAAAAACAAATCAAAACAAAAAGAAAAGGAAAAAAAAAGGAATCAGAAGCAAGGAGAACATCAGTGCAATCTAGAGAGCACCAACTAGCCCATAGCTCAAGGCTCATTAGCAAACACTCAGCAGAAACAAAACCTCCCAGCTAAGTGGCCAGTCAAGGGGAGATCCTTGGGAGAAAACTGTGGGCTGGATGTGGCCTACTCTGGAAACAGCTCGAGCATGCGGTAGGAAAGACTCAGCTATGGAGCCACAGTAAGCCCGGAACAGACTAAGGAGGCTTCCTGCTTCTATTCTGAGTTCCAGCCTTGACTTGCTGCGGCTTTGGGGGAGCCGCTTCCTGTTGTTCAAGCCAGTTTCCTCCTGCTAGGGAGGCCATGGTGCTTCTATGGTCCAGGGAAGAAAGATTTAAAGCTTACACCTTTGTGATCACAATCTTGACTTATTTCAACTAAAGTTGAATATGGGTCTATTTAATGAGCCTTTATCAGTTATCATTTTTCTGCCAAATATTTATTCTACAAAATTAGCTATTTTTATTCAGGAACACTGAATGCCCTTTTACCAACAAAGGTACTAAAAATGGTTTGTGGCTGAGGAACTTCCTCTCCGTGGTTTTAAAAAAAAAGAAGTGAGATTAACCAAACCAGGGTCTTCTCATCCGTCCCAGCTGAGGCTTTGTGTCCTGAGCCCTCCAGGAACATGTACTTGGGTCCGTGGCCTCACTCTAGCAGCAGTATGCACCGCGACAACACTCCCCACCCACAGGGCCAGGGTCCTGGACACTGCAGCTGCTCTGTGGCTTTTGTGCCTCACTTGTTCATTCTAGACTGGAGTCAAGGCACCAAAGCAGTATTTGATAGACCTTCCCAGGGTTCCTTTCTAATAAGAGAGAAGCTCCAGGCCTCCTCGTCTCCAAGCCAGTGCTGCTCACTGTGACCATCCCAGACTATTACATGGCTCAAGCCTGACTGCTAAGCCACTTACCAGATTCCCAGCAGAGCTGGCCAGGGGTGGAGGCCTCTGTACTTTCACGTCTCCATAATCAACAACATCAAAGTTACTCTTCCAAACCATCACCTGCAAGACCAACAGGTACAGAGAATGAGGGGAGAAAATGGGCCCAGAAATCAACCCCGAAGTTCTGAGCTAAAGTGGTTCCCATCTCACACCCCAACTCCACTCTGGACCTGCCCCACACCCCTGAGGAGTAAGCTTTGGGGACAGGCCTGTGGCACCAGGATGGAGTACCATCATGTAGCCATGGAGCACAGTTAGACCTGAGCACCTGCTTGTCCCTCTTCCTGAGTGTCCTAGATGACTACTCAGTGTCAGGATCACTGTTGAATCCATTTGTTCCCTTTCCCCATCTATCATCTGTCTCTCTGAAAAAGAAGCTCTTGAGGGTGGTGGCCCTGTTCAGGACACTGTGGGAAGATGTGAACATGAACTCCAGGCCACCCACTGGTTAATGGCAGATCTCTACCCCTTACTGCGCAGTTTTCAACCTGTGGGTCGAGACCTCTTTGGGGGTCTTTTACCCCCAAATATCAGATATCCTGCATATCAGATATTTACATTATGATTCATAATAGTAGCAAAATTATAGTAATGAAGTAGCAACACAAAGTTTATGGTTGGGGTCCCCACAACATGAGGAACTGTATTAAAGGGTCTCGGTGTTAGGAAGGTTGAGAACCGCTGGCTTACTGTGAGGCCTAGGTGAGGGATTTAAAAGATCCCAGCTCCCACCTCACAGGGCTGCTAGGAGGCTCACACGACACAGTGTAACACAGTTATTGGCATCAGGAAATGGATACTAACACACTCATTATCCTAAGCCTAATACTTTTAACAGTAAAAAACATACTTCTAGCCAGGTGTTGTAGTACAAATACTGGAGGTAAAGGCAGGCAAGTCTGTGAGTTCAAGGCCAGGCTAGCCTACATAGGTCACCCAGCACCACAGTGTGAGATCCAGCCTCAAAACAAACAAAGTAGCTTCAGTGGTTAAGAGCACTGGCTGCTCTTCCAAAGGACCCAGGTTTGAGTCCCAGCACAGATATTAACCACCTCTGTAACTCCAGTACCAGGGGATCTGATGCCCACTTCTGGTCTTCACAGGCAGAACACCCACACACATTAAAAACAAATCAAAACAAAAGTTAGCAGTGGTGGCGCACGCCTTTAATCCCAGCACTCGGGGACAGAGGCAGGTGGATCTCTGTGAGTTTGAGGCCAGCCTGGGCTACACAGTGAGATCCAGGACAGCCAGGGGTGTTACACAGAGAAATCCTATTTTGAAAAACCAAAAAAAAAAAAAAAAAAAAAAAAAAAAAGAAAAGAGAAGAAAAAAGTTAAAGATACACAAATAAATGTTAAAGAATTTCAAATAAGTAAATAAATACACAACCACATGCAGCATCTTCCCAAGCAGGATGATGACTGAAGGCACTTCCACAAAAGCTTAGGCAGCAAGAGCACCCCCTACTGGAGGCTAGAAACCACAGGAGGCTGGCTGGCTGCTTCTGGGGTTACTTTCGGGATGGGATGGCTGGCTTGGCCATCACAGGAGGAAATCATGCAACATGACCAATAGTCAATGGAAGCCAATGAGGCCACAAAAAACTAAACCAAACCCAAACAAAAACCCCACCACTCTATCCCCCAAGGTGAAGACTTGACATGCCCTAGACACCCCCCCACTGAGACACAGCACTTCTAGGAAGGCTCCTCACCACTCCCTGAGCAGTTCCACTGGTCCCAGCTCCAGAGGGATGGGCTCGTGAATACCTCAATTTATGAAGGGAACGTGGGCATATGCACACCCCATGTACAAGGTCCTTGTATAACTGTGGAGACCGTACATTCCTAGCACCAGAGTGGCCAGCGTGAATGCAGAGATAATACCCAGAAATACATGAGCAGATGTAAAAAGTCCAGGGAGTTGACAGCCTTGCCGTCTGAGGATGGCCACCACAGGGTGAAGCTTTCCCCTAGGGTGCCTCTTGTTCTGTGTGACTTCGTTTTAGCATGCACATCTACTATACAGTTAACGAGTGTATCTGCCATAGAGTTCCCGTTTTCCATGCTCACTGAGGCTCAAGACTCCTTTACCCTCCTTTCCCTTCCTCTTTGGCTGCTAGCTAGGACCTAGGGCTGGAGTGGCTGTTATCCAGGCTGTGGACAAAGAACCTTTAGCTAGCCTCTGCTTTATTGGAAAATCAGTACATTTCACTGCAGCTGGGACTCAGGGGAGGCCAGAGGATTTGTCTAGGCTGAGCAGCAGAGCTGGGAGGCCAGTACCCAGAGGATGAGCATTCTCGGCAATCCAGCAGACACCAACTGTGTTCACAGCCACTGCTCTTCCCTCCAGAAACAAAGGACTGTGTAAATACTCTGGGAGACTGCTGACAGGTGCAGTCCTCAGCGCTCCACACCTTTCCCAGGCCAGGCTTTGAGCTGGGCACCAAGGTCAGAGTACCCCCCACCCCCACCCCACACACCCCTGCAGATAAGCCCTTGGCTTTTAGCAGTCTGGGAAAGAGTCACAGGGGTGACAGGATGAAGCCTCAGGGCAAAGGGTGATGAGGCGGGACAGGACTTCCTCTCTGCAACCAAGGATACAGAAACCGCTGACCCTTTCAACATGCAGCAGGCCAGGAAGCAAAAGGCAGCAAGAATGGAGTGGAGGCTTCCAGGGAAGAACCAAGGCTCCACAGTCATGCGGGCTCAGTGCCTGTCCCTGTCTCTGCCACCTGCTGGGACTGTTTTCTCATCTATAAGAATAAAATAGGAAGACTCGCCCCACAGGACTCAGGAGAACTAAATGAGCTATGAAATTCTCACCACACTGACGCATTACCAGATCTGCAGTAAGTACCTAGTAATTCTTCACTCTTTATGTAATCAGGAGGAAAAAAACAAAACAAAACAAAACCCCCCCTGAAAATCTTTAACTTTTTTTCCCACAATAATTAGCTCAAACTCCTTCCAACCCATTCTAGTCTGAGACACTTCCACAGGTCATCCCTGAAGGAGACCCGCTTGGGTACAGCAACTGCTGGGACCTGGCACCGCCCCTACCCCCAAGCTCCACCACATTATCTTCACCATGACTGTAGTCGCTGAAGCCATCTCCGATGACCTCCAGCCTCCTGAGGGGTTCTGAGCAGGATCAGCTCAGACTCCTTAGGCCATTCTTCTTACCTGCTCATCAGAGCCTCCAGAAGCAAAATACGCCCCCGTTCTTGAAAAGGCAACGGTGGTAGCAGGTCCCTGGCAGAACAAACAGAATAAACACCAAAGGTCAGCTGAACATGGCAACACACCAGTGATCCCAGCACTTGGGAGGTGGAGGCAGGGGAATCAGGAATTCCAGGCCAGCCTGGGTTACATAAGACCCTGTCTCTACATACATCCTCCAACCCCCTCGGTCTAAACGCACAGTTCCTGGAAGACAGCAGCGGTGGGACAAGGTCTGAGCACTCATTCAGCACCAGTCCTCCTCAGCCTTTGTCCAGAAGCCTGCACGTGGTCAGGTACAAGAACTGCTGCTGGACCTCTGCTCCCAAACATCTCACCAGACGAAGGCCAGGCCGTGGGATCAAGGGAGGGCAGAGGAGGGAGCAGGACATTCACACTGGCAGTCTGGCCAGGCGGGCATCATTTTCATGGCTTCCCTAACAAGAAGCAGGGGGTCAGAGATGCACAGCTGAGATCAGCACACACCTCTCTGAGGCACATCCACAGCGCCCTGTTGTAGACCAGAGAAGTGGGAGCCAAGGAGAAGCAATGGCCCAAATGAACTAGGCCAAGTCAGGGGCCTGAGCACAGGAAGGAGGCCGAGGAGCAATTACTGAAGGTGCTTGGGGGTGGACCAAAATGACACCAGTGTCCCTGCACTGTCCGTGCCATCTTCCTTAGTTGCGGCCTGGCAGGGTAATGTACTCCTCTGGCTTCCTAGGTCCAAAGGTCCGGGTGACCATCCAAAGGGGCATTTCAAGTGCATGCTATGCAGCACTCTCTAACAAGCACACCCGAGCTGAGAGGGAATCGGGATCTCCCACTAGAGAAAGAACAGTCCTCCCCATATGCCTGGAATCCATTCCAGAAAAATATGCCAAGCAAGGTCACAGCCACAGATGGAACCTTCTCCCTTCCAACTGAACGTCTACCATGGCCAGTGCCTGGCATTCTGCTGGTAAAACCAGATCACAGTTTTCTTCTATCTGTCACGAAGGTCACCCCAGTTCCTCTAGGCCAGCAGAGTGTAACAAGGACTGCCCACAGGAGAGGCTTTCAAAAACAGAGCCTGGGCTAGAGAAAGGGAACATGGAAAACACCCTGCACTCAGAGCTAGGAAGGACCACCACGGCTTAGGTTGGCAAGAGACCTCCCAGCCACAAGCAGCTGCTCTCCCAGGACACAGGCAGCGAGCAGGGCTCCCCAGGCTCAGGCACGTGGAACAGAAAGTATACGCCTGCCCTTGCTTCCAGAACCCACTTCTAGTTCTTCCTCTCAGAGGGGCTCACACTGGGGCGACGAGACAGGAAGAATTTCATATGGCTAGCACTGGCTCAGAGCCCTGCACCTCTATCAACCCACCTAATCCCCAGAGGACAGCGTGTGCCTTTACCATTCCAAGTTGGGAGAACAAAGCCCAAGAGGACACATACAAAGCCTATGCCTGCCTGTCACCTCCCTTCTCCAACAAGTGGATTCACAGGCTCAGGCCTATCCTACCCCAGCAGCGCCAGGAATTCTAACCTACCATTAACCAAGGTGAAGTGGACCCACTTTTGCTGCGAGGGAACAATGCCCACTCATATCCATGAACAGTGAGTGTCAAATCCCAGGTGTGAGGCCTGCTGGAGCATGTGACTCCATTCTGAGTGACACTGGCTGCATTTGCAGAGTGGAGCTGGGGAACATCCCTTCCAGTGGACAGCTGGCAAAGGGTTACAAGGCTGATGGAGGAAGGTGATACATTTTCAAAGAAAATCTACTTGACTGCTGACAGTCTTGACCATTTTCAGACCTGGAACTTTCTAATGAATGTATGGCAATGCTATAAGACAACAAGATGCTTTTCATTTTGAGGAGAAAGACACGGAGGGAAGGAAGGAAAGGAAGGAAACCGGAGTGCGGACTTTCAAAAGCAGACAGGCCCTTCGCCCGCCCGCCCACCCAGAGCTCCCGAGAAGAGCTCCAGGAAGGGCCAGCGACAAGGGAGCACACACTCGCGGCTCGCACTGCCTGTCATCACTCCACCACAGCTGCCAGGCTGGGAACAAGATGTCAGCAGCAACAGCAGCAGACTCCAGAATGCACCAAGCTTATGGGGGGATTAGGGCCAGAGGGCAGGTGCTAATGTTCTGGTGCTTTCCCAGGAGACCAGGACTCTCAGGAGACTCAGGGATAAGCAAGCACCCAGGAGGCTCTGTGGGGCCCACACTCCTCCCCAGTGGTGCCTGCCTGTTTACTGAGAGGCAGCAAGGCTTCTGCAACCAGGCCTCTGCATTCCTAGAAAGAGGCTTCTGCTAGTCTGCTGAGAGCCAAGCAAGTAGCCTGGAGCACTCCGAGTGCAGCCTGTACCCCCAGACTGTATCAGCAGGCCACTGGAGCCACCTCAGTTCACGAAAGCACAAACTATGTTTGCCCCGAAGACAACATCACACCATGATGTGTTTCTCAGACGGTGACTACACAGACCAGGCCTCCTTCCTATGCTCAAGTGTTCTGGAGTTTGGCTCTCAGGGCCTGGACAAACCAGCCTCCGCTGATCTTGCCCTTCACCAACATTCTAGCCTACTCTACTGCTCAGTGCCCCCAAAGGCTGAGCCAAAAAAGGTCTCTTTCTCAGTGTTCCTCCTAGAGCTCAAAACTGAGCTCTTCAGTCATTTCACTCTCCCTTCATTTTAAATAAACTCATTCAAGGCTACAAATTTATCTCTGACACCACCTTAGCCAGATCCCAGAAGTTTCTAGTCTGCAACACTTTTGCTGTTATTCCCTTCCAAATTGTCAGTTTTGACTCAAGTTCTTTAGGTCATCAGTTATGTGGAAGTGACTGAATCTAAGGTTTCCAAGCCAAGGGGAGTTGGGGAATCAAATACGGTATGTTCTAGCTTCATGGCAGCTTAGTCTTTTCATCTGATCAGCCACTCCTGGTGCACTGGAGGCCAGCTCCAGGTGTGGACGTAGCCGGGTTCTTTTACCTCAAGGCCAGGTCTTCCCTGGTGCCTCCACAGGGACTGGAGTGTGACTTGAGCATTTCTTGCTGGGCCTTCAGTAATGTAGATTCCAGCTGCCCGCACCCCCAGCAGCAGAGTGGTCCAGATGCTGGGGACACTGTCCCTTATCTGCTCCTGACCACATCCATGCGATGCTTCACAAGCTCAACTAGAGTCCATCCCCTCTCCTGAAGTTCTTTAGGAGGTGATTGTTCTTAACCTGTCGTGAACACTGCATACACACGGTCTTCCCTGCTCTCTCTCCTGACCTTACCATACCCGGCTGACCTCACACCCAGTCATTTCATCCCATGCCTCTTCTTGTCAACAGGACCTCAGAGGATCTACGCTGCTGATTGTTTTCTCTGCATTTTATTGAACTGTTTAGCATGCACACACATGCACCAGGGCACACATGTGGAAGTAGGGGGACAACTTGCAGGAGTTGGTTCTCTCTTTCTACCATACAGGTTCTGGGCAGAGAGCTCAGGTCATCAGGGGCTGGAGAGACGGCTCAGCAGTGAAGAGCACCGACTGCTGTTGTTTCACTCTGACTGGTTTAGTAAAAAGCTGAATGGCCAATATCTAGGCAGAATGTCCAGGTACGGAGGATGCTGGGAAGAAGGGCAGAGTCACCAGGAGATGCAGAGCAAGCAGGATGGGCACTACAGAGGTGAAGTAATAAAGCCATGAGGCAGAAGTAAATTAATGGAAATGGGTTAAGTTATAGGAGCTGGTTAGAAACAAGCCTAAGCTATCAGCCCAGCTTTCACTGTCTCCGTGTCATTATTGGGGAGCTGATGGTCCCAACAAAAAAGGTCTGACTACAGACTGCTCTTCCAGAGGACCTGGGTTCAATTCCCAGCACCCACATGGCAGCTAACAACTGTCTACAACTCCAAGATCTGACAGCCTCACACATACATACATGAAGGCAAAATAACAATGCTTGGCAGCAAGGGCCTTTACCCACAAGCCATCTGGCCAGTCCTCTGTCCATTTCCATGAATTTACTTGAACAGCAAGCATCGGGCAAAACAAAGAAAAGCCCAGAGTGACTAAGTTAAACTGCAAACTCGGAGACCTTTAAGCACATCTCTGGACTCTCCTCACACTCGCCAGACTCTGTGACACCTGAATTCTGACCATGGTACCTTAAGAGCCCAAGTCCAAGCAGGTGCCTTGACACACCACGTACCAGCAAACAAACAGGGCCGTCACACCGCACATGCCCTGAGTAGACAGAAAAGCAGAGTGGCTATCACGGTGACCAAGGAGGCCAAGGGACTTCTGGTGTGGGTGCTCTGGCCTCTGACCCTGTGTAGAAATTCAGTCCGGCACACCAGATGCTTGTATATCCAAGTGGTGACCCACAGGGACATTGCAGCTCTGTGTAGGAGACGCTGCCAGGGAAAGCAAAGCTCTCTCAACCCTGGCCCAGGACACCTGCTCCTAGCTCTTAACTCTGGATTGCTAGAGGGAGACAGAGGGCCAGGCTGACCAGGATTTCTTACAATGGTACACATGAGATACTACTCCCTGTCTTCACGGCCCTTACACTTCCCAGAGGAGTCCAACCAATACCAGGTAAGACCCTACTGACTATCAAAATACTCCTTTAGAACAAAGTGACTGGACAAGGGCTAAGTGCACTCAGGACACAGGGTGGAGAGACATTCCAGCTCACTTCTACTGCTGGGGCCCCAAGGGCAGCCCAAGCACCTAAGACTCCTCTCCCCCACTTCCCCAACCCCAGCCTAGGGCCTGGCATGGCCCAAGTGTCCAGAATACATGTGTGGGTCCCTCAGAAGCCTGAGCTCCCGCCATGAGCACAGTCAGCAGCCTCTGCCCATGCCTAGGCCTGTGGCAAGTGTTCCCACCCACATCAGGGTAGCTGTCTGCACTCGCCGGATGGTGTGCAGCTCAGTCACTTCACAGTGACACTCTGCAGTAACATGCATACCAACTGCACAGCCATTAATACCAGATTTAACTCTCTGCCTACAGCCCACCCACCATCCTCTCCCAAATAGCTCTAGGGGATTTAAGCCAAATGAGCATGGCTCAAGACTATGTTTCAGAAAATACAGAAAAACAAATCTATATTTCTAGCACCTTGCCCCCACACTTGCCACACAGATCTGTGAGGGCCCTGCTCAGGGCACGAGGCTTCAAATGACAGCTGCCGTTGATGGGAAAGCCTTTCCCTCTCCTGCTGGGGTTCCCTGACGTAAAATGAAGGGGCCACACGGCAGCTCCTTTACAGCTCTCCCTTCCCAGATCTGCACTGCATGGAGAGACAAGCTGGGATTCGTTCCTCCCTGTTTAGCTGCCGCCAGAGTGGCAGACTCCCCAAGCCTCAGACTCAGGGCAGGCCCCTCTCTGGAGCTGACCTGACCAGAAGAGCGGCAGTGTCCACTTAGGGTTGCATCTGGAGGCTTTAGACAGCCCACTGCCTCCCACCATTGCTCAGAGGCTCCAAGCTAAGGCCGAGTGTTAAAGGGCCAGGACCCATGCAAGTCCAAGCCAGCAAAGAACTTAGCCGGCTCTCTGTCCTGTCAGCCATGTCACTCAGCAACCTTCCCACAGAACCTCTGAAGAGCCAGCCCCACATGCCCCCAGGTGCCAAGCAACAGGAGCTGTAAAATGGCCCCTATGTAGCTCTGAGTTCCAAAGTCGGGTCTACATGGGAATACCAGAAATCTTTATGTCTATAATACACTGGCCAATTTCTAGCCCTCCAATGGTCGGAATGCTTTTGTTCTTTCTAACAATTCATGTTCAAGTTTAGTCCCCAAAGCAACAGTATTCCAACGTGTGGTCTTAAGAGGAAGCTGAACCATCAGGCGCTGCCTTACAAATGGGACTAGGGCTCTCATGGAAGGCTTGAACACAGGGAATTTGGCTTTTTTGCCCACCTGTTATCTGCCAAGTGCGGTGGACACATGGCACAGGACTCCTCCCCTGAAGGATGTGGCATTGAGGTGCTACCTTGAAAGCAGAGAACAGCAACAGCCCTCACCAGAGGCTAGCACCTTGACTCTGGACCTCCCCACCTCCAGAGCATGAGAAAACAACTTCTGATCTTCACAAATTTCCCAACTTGGGACGTTTTTTAAATTACAGCTGTTGTTTTGAGGCTACAGCACATTAGCAGCCCAGGTGGCCTTTAACTTGAAAACCTTCTGCCTTAGCCTCCTAAATGCTGGCACTGCTACTGTGTGCTAGCTACCATGCCTGAATTTGGGGGCATTTTGTTATAGCAAACAAAAAGAAAAACAAACCAAACCAACCCTGCTTACCCCTCAGAGTGAGCCCATTACTACACAGTAAGAGCCCCTCCTCCACAGAGTAAGCCCTTAGCTCAACAGAATAAGTCCCTTACCCCAGAACAAGGCCCTCCACACAAAACAAGCCCCAGCCACACAGAGCAAGTTCCTCACTCAAGAGCAAGCCCCTTGACCCAGTGTAAGCCTTTAGCTCAACAAAGTAAGCCACTCACCCAAAAGCAAGTTCTTTGCCCAACAGTGTAAGTCCTTCACCCCACAGTGAGACTCTAAGCCTCACAATGGGGGTCCTTCACCCTATATTGAACCCCTTGAGGGTTCATAAATATTTCATTATATTCAACAGGGGAGGCTGCATATATAGAATGCCCTTCAAGTGGGCCGCTGGGAAGTCTGGCCCAACACACACCAGAGAATGACCAAGTACCACATGGTCAGACTCCTTGGCTGATATCGGCCTTCTACATCCCCACAAAGCTCCAATCCAAGAAACCCAAGGCTGATTGGGTGATCCTGACTCATCCTGGTGCTTGGCAAGTTACTTGGTGCTAATGCCCTTGTGTCCAAGGAGACAATGGAAAGATACATTGAGGCAGCTGTGGCCTCAACCCAGATAAGAACACCACCCAAGCACTGTAGCCCTGACCCTTCTTCCTCCTAGGTGGGACCCTCCCCTACAGTCTCCCCAAAACTGCTCCCTTAGGCCTTGCCCTCATGACAGGACGTGGGAGCACAGCTCTCCAGCATGCACAGCCCCTCCCTCCTCATCGCGGTCTGCTTCCCCATATGACTGTGAGGCTGACCTCCCCAGGGCTCCACCCTCAGCTCATGTTCCTCGTCCTCCTCCCACATGTGTGCAAATGGAAGTGTAAGAAAGATGCTGTCAAGCCGGGTGGCGGCGGCGCACACCTTTAATCCCAGCACTCGGGAGGCAGAGGCAGGCGGATCTCTGTGAGTTCGAGGCCAAGCTGATCTACAGAGCGAGATCCAGGACAGGCACCAAAATGACACAGAGAAACCCTGTCTCGGAAAACCAAAAAAAAAGAGAAAGAAAGGTGCTGTCCCGCTTGCCAAACGGAATTCCCTGTGAGAGCTTTCTAGGGATTGCGCCCAGGGACTGCCACAGTTGGACCTCCCCGAGTTGAGCTAGTTTCAAGGCTCCCTCCTACTGGGCCAGACCAGGTCACCAGCAATGACGTTGGGATACAGCAGCCATGGGGCCTGCTGCCATCTCACCCTGACCAGTGATGTGGAGCCAAGGGTGAAACCACAACTCGAATGTCAGAGCCACGTGTGACAGGCAAGTGAGAACAGCAGAGGCATCTCAGCTCTGCTGTCCTGAGACGTACAGAGGCCCTCAGTGTCACCCGTCTGCAAGTGTTTTCAAATCTGCCATCCCGCTCATCTGCAGGACAGACTCACGGACACTCAGGAACCACTTACAAGCCCCAGGGCTGCTAAGCCACACCCAGCTGGGGGGCTGGTAACAGCTGTGCTGCACCCCCATCATGCCATCGCTTCCTGGAACAGAAGGGGAACGCTCAAGTCACCAGAGCCCACTGCACTTCGGGAAGATCAAGGCAGGGAATGGACTTCACAAGCACAGGGCCCCAAAGACTGCTTACCTGTGGGACTGGGGCCCAGTGGTCTACACAGAGCCTCTTGTGATGTGGCTCCCAGCTAGACCCTCTCTCAAGGACTTAGCCAGAGATGAAGACAGAGAACTTCATGGAGCTTAGCCAAACCTGCTTCATAGCAGCTGACAAACCCTCTCAAGTCACAGAGAGCCCAGAGCAGCCTCCAGGGATGGAGTGGATCAAACTCCACTCCTGGCCACAGCTCTCCATAAGCACAGAGTTCAGTCCAGCTGGTGGGCTTTATGTTTGAACCAACTACCCAGATAATCAAGGCTGTTTTACCTGTAACATCCTCCCTTTTGGGAAGCTGACACTGAACTTCCTCCAAACAGGACCAGGCGGGTGAGCCGGACTGGGCTGAGGCAAATAAGGCTTTCTCCAGCAGCCTCAACCCCACATTCTCTCCCTTGCGTCAGCCCCGATACTCAACTTCTCAAACCAGAAACACTCTGTATCTTTTGTAAGCACCCCAAAGAAAGCCCAAAGCAGCCACTCCATCCTGCAGAGGGTGAGGACACTGGCTGTGGAGAACAGCACTGAGCAGCCACCACCAGCTGAGTGTGCAGGGGCCTCACGAAGGGCCTTGAAAAGGAAGGAGGTAGACAAAGAACACCTGTCTCTAGAAAGAGCTAGGATTATGGAAAAAATGTGGGCATGGAGCAGATTCTGGGCAAACCCTGGCTTCCTGATCAGCCTGCAGAACTCTGAAGAAGCCAAGCCTAGGGATACCCTGGGCTGGTGGTACCCCCAAAGAGGGCTAGATATCAGAGACCTCAACAAGAGAAGCTCGTGAAACCTGTGGCAAAGAATCCTGTTTCTGTATTGGACAGGGGGCTTAGAGGGTGAGCAGAGGAAAACATCTGGGCCTTAGGTTCTGACTCTCACCTTCATCTGAGCCGTGGGAGACGGGCAGGGCCCGCCCACTCTCACCCGGCCCTCCGAGAGCTTTACAGACTCAGTCTGTCCCTCTAGTTTACCGCCCCCGCCTCAACTGCGGTCCTCCACAGCCCAGGCTGTGAGCACCAAAGAGCAGGACACGACCTCCATTTCATGTCCCTCCTGTCTGACCCAGTGAGCAGGGAGCAGATGACAGACAGCTGCAGCGAAAACCATGTCAACAGGTTTGCCTTTATGTGCTGGATAATGCACCAGGGCACGGGATGACATTTGCAATCCACACTGAAGTGTCTTGGGGCTGCGAGAAGTCCACTGTTGAAAGGACCCTCACAAAGAGAGGGAAAGTCTGGACTGTCATTTGTATGCATCTGCTTACGAGTTGTTTCTGAGAAGTGCTTTTGTTTTGTCCATGGAGAGCGGGAGAGGTAGCTTTCACGGGCCCTCCCGGTGACATGGGAGTCTGAGACACTGGCTTGCAGTCTCTACACCCTAGGACACTGAACACTGCACCTGGTTGTGGTGGCCCAGGGAAGACAGGCCTACTCCTCCACATGGAAGGCAGGGGTTCACCACTAGGCGAGAGCAAGTAGCTTTCAGGTCCCAAGAAAGAAGAAAAGGCTATGTCCTCACCTCCGAGAATGGCCAGAAGGCCTGCATGTGCTCTAACAGAAACAGCTAGGGGAGCCTTAGGCTAGACACTCCCCACCTGGCTGTTGGCCCAGGCTACACAAGCTCCCCCAGAGCACCCCTCAGCCCTTGAGGACCTGACCTACTCCTTGTCCTGCCTTCCTCCAGCTCACAGGTGGAGAGAAGAACACACTCAAAATCTCTGAACTCCACACTCCTCCACTTGCACATGGTGACTATGTTCCAAGAGAACACACTTTGGTGACTGGTCTGTTTAGCAGGAAACAGCTACGTCTCAACTTCCTGGCAGGGTGTGCATGAGAGGCCTGGCCCCAGGCCAGCTGCTGGTGAGAACTGCAGGCAGCCCAACTCCTGTAGATGACCCACAGGAGCCACCATCGACCAGAGTTCAGAGGGCCGATGCTCTTTGAAGCCACAGACAGAAAGCTCCTTTGATTCAATGCCAGGAATTCCTAAACAAACATGCAGATTCTCTCTCCTGCCCCAACCTCTGAAAAACATGTCTGTCTCTGAGGTCATGAAAATGAGTGCACCCCAGAACTCCAAGTGGTGACTAAGGTTCTAAGACGCTACTCAACCACCAGACTGAGGAGCCTTAGCCCTTTAGGGGACTGATTCCATTAGCCCACACCTTTCCCAATCTTAAGGTCCCCACTCCCTTCTCAGGCATACACACCAGGTTCAACCCCAGCCATCAATCGAGGTCACAACAAAGGCCTCTCTCAGCTCCTGCAGATGCCAGGCCTATCTCTGCGTCTCACTGCATTGTCTAGGCTGAGATGGAACCACAGTAGGCTCCAGGGGAAGGCCCCCCAGATGAACCCCCTCAGGTGAAACCTAGCCATGCACCTGCATCAAAGCTATGCTTCCGCCCCACGCCATACCAGTACCCTCACCTGGTGCCCATGGAGTGTGTAGAGCAGCCGGCCCTCCATCAGGTCCAGGATCTTCAGGGTTGAGTCGCTGGAGGCTGTGATGAGGTAGCTTCCCGATGGGTGGAAGGAGAGGCCGTTCACGGCTGCACTGTGTACTGGAGAGAGGACAGCCATCAGGCACTGCGGGGAGGCCCAGAACACAGCTGAAGCCTGGGACAGGCACTGAGAGTCACCGGTGCCTCTTGGCCTTGGGGGACCAGGCTAGGACAGCCATTACTTATCAAGGTAGGGAACCCTACATGGATTTCCCAGGAGAGTGGCACAATTTATGGTTGGGGACCAAGGGCAGGCAAAGGGGACACAATGAAGAAACAGAGACAGCGAGCAAGAGGCTCCCATGCTCCTTCACCTTCCCCTAACACTGTGCAGTGAAATTGGAAGAGAGGAGGCAAACAGTGCTGAATGTCTGACGTGCTGTTACACAGGGAGACCCTCCAAACACAAGACAATGTGCTATCCTGCAGGACAGACTCGTGTGGGGACAGCAAGCAGAAGGTGCAGCCTGTCAGGGGCCAGCAGGGCTTCAACTCCCATCCTTGTCTGCCCGCTGGCCTGCCTTGTGACCCTAAGCAGTCACCCTGACTGACCCGGGCACCTTCTTCATCCGCACCACAGCACTGCTGGGGCTGGCCTGGGGATGCTACCAGTTCATCTCAACTGAACCCTTGGACCCCAGCGAGTGCCAGCATGGGTGTCCCTCTCCTCTGGCCCCTGTGCCCTTTGACTCTACCCATTTAGCATCCATGACTCCCTTCCCCACCATCCCTACCAAGCCTACCATCTATTCTGGTGTCCCTCATTCACCAAAAACCAGTCACCCTGACTTTGGTGGCTTGCCCATCTGTAAAGCCTTTTCATCCCTTGTTCCCAATGGGCCTAGAAGTTTCTTGCCCTGTCCCTGATCTTCAAGCTCTCCACTTAAAGTCATCTCCCCTGGGAAGCTTTCTGAGGAGATAACTTCAAGATAAACTCCTTGCTGGGCCCTGCTCATTCGTCCTTCCAGACACCACAAGCCCCACACCAGTTCACCGCCCCTTATGTGCTGTGTTCAGACTCCCACCTGCTGTCTGGGGACATCACCACCTCCATCAGAGACCAAGCCAAGGGCCTCACTACTGGCTTGGTGGCTGGCACCGAGTGGGACTCAGAAAATGGAGGGGGAGCAGTCACTTAGGACGGTTGTTCAGAAAGAGGCCCCTGAGGCTGCACAGCCCTTCCCTGCGGTTGAAGGCATGCTGTGGATGGAGCTAGCAGAGAAGGGCAGAGCCACGTAGTCCCCCAGGGGAAGGAGCAACATCACAGCCAGCGCATGAACCTGCTCATCATCATCAACAGCTGCTGCAAAGACCTTCAAACCTTCCTGTTCGCTCCCACTGCTCTACTGAAGAAACCAGAGCAGCCGAGAGAAGCACGATCCTGATGGGTTGGCATTGCCACAAATAAAGAGGCAAGTTCAAAAGCCAGGCTCTCCCCTGGGCTCTGGGAGGATGCAGGAACCTCTGCAAGGCCCTCAGCAGAGCCCACGAGGATTACAGGAAGCCTTAGATGCTAAGCACACTGGTGTAGTGATGTGTTGGGGAGTGTGGAGACATGTTCCCAAGCACACTTAGGGGAGACAGCCAAGGCTTTATGTAATCTGGTATTTATATCTGAACAGCACGTTCCAATGACACAACCCCAGGAGGCAGCCTGCAGAAGATCTGAAGGCTTCTGCAGCCCATTCCTGGAGACCCTCAGCCTGCCCCGAAAGGAAGGCCACCCGAGCCCCACCTAAGCCAAGAAGCAGAAGTAAGAACAGTGACAGAAAGGTGAGCATGGTGAGGCATGCTCAGGGAGCCTGGGCCTCCCCTGAACCACCAAGACAGCAGCGGCACACAGACATACATACGGGAAAAACACCCATACCATATGTACAAAAATAAATGAAAATTAAAAAAAACACCTCTTGAGTAGGGTGTGGGTGCAGAGATGTTTTTAGGAACCAGTGACCAAAGAACTCAGGTCTAAGAATTTCAACTCCAGCTCCTGGGCATGACAAGGGCAAGCCTGCTGAAAGCTGGTCAGGAAAACCCCCTGCTGAGGTCCTGGTACGCAGGAGCAGAGGCAGGCGAATCTCTGTGAGTTTGAGGCCAGCCTGGTCTGCACAGTGAGAGTTCTAGGACCACCAGGGCTACACAGAGAAACCCTGTCTTGAAAAACCAAAAAAAAAAAAAAAAAAAAAAAAAAAAAGAAGAGAAAAAGAAAACCATCTCTCTTAGAAACCCTGTGAACAAAACACTAGGGTGCGTGGGACCCAGCGTGGGAATGGTGGGCAGACTCCCAGACCCTTCCTACTGAAGAGCTAGATTTGCCTTCCAGCTGCGTGGCTGTAGGCAAGCCTCACGCTCTTTGTGGGTAAAGCAGGAGTGCCCATGTCTGGCTGGTCACCCAGGCCTGTGCCTGGATCACGGACATGCACATGCCTGTAAACCACAAAGCACATTCTGAGTTCTGGGATGGCGGGGGCTGCTGCTCAGATGTTTGAACAGTCTTAACGTGGGCTCTGAGCATATGGCGCTTAGCCCACCTCCACGGGAAGTGGCACTCCCAGGGCTCCACCAACCCATACTGCATTGGGAAATCAGAAATGCTCCTTGCATTGATAGGCCAGAGCCAAGAAACTCCTTCCCTGGGAGGACAGTCAGTCAGCCTTAGATAAACAGCGACGGTTCTCTGCTGAAGCTCAAAGCTGAAGCAAGCACTACTCCAACAACAGCCAAGGGCAGGAAGCATGACCATGGGTGCACACTGCAGTCACACTAACTGCATTCTCTTAGAAGAGCCCATCAGCCTTTCAAATCAGAAAGCTACTTAGAAGTGTCTAGCAACCACCCAGCATCACCAGGGGAGACATTCGGAATCGCTGCGTCCTTAGGATTTCTTAGGGATCTGGAACAGAACAGAGATCAGAGGTTGGCTACACCAGTACTGAGAGGCCTTTTTGAGCAATCAGCCTCCAAACAGATCCATGGGCGCATTAAAGAGGTGTGCCTCTCCCAAGCACTGTTTTAGCCATGGGGCTCTCTGGGAAGGCCCTAGACTTGAGCAGACCTATCCAGAGCCTAGCATCAGACAGTACAGTGAGAGGGTTCTCCCCCCCCCCCCCCCCGCCGCCCCGCCACCCAGGTGATCCCCAAGGCTAAGGGGTGAGTTTGCTCTCATGTGAACACCTACCAGGTGCCACAGCCTTGTGTGAGAAGCTCAGGAGGAAGCTGGCTGTGTTTAGGCTGCCAAAAGTCCCCACAAGGCTCCACCACACACCAGGACCGCTGACAAATATGACCCTACAGCCTTGCTGAGGAGTTCTGGCCCAAGAGGCAAGGAAGCCGGGCGGTGGTGGCGCACGCCTTTAATCCCAGCACTCGGGAGGCAGAGGCAGTGGATCTCTGTGAGTTCGAGGCTAGCCTGGGCTATAGAGTGAGTTCCAGGAAAGGCGCAAAGCTACACAGAGAAACCCTGTCTCGAAAAACCAAAAAAAAAAAAAAAAAAAAAAAAAGAGGCAAGGAGAGCAGCAAACATCCACTGAAAGCTTTCAGAGGAACCTGTGGGTTACAGGCACTCTGGTCCACTCGAAACTCGGCCTGGATGCTCACTCAAGTCCACACACCTCCTAGCTCGGCCAGCACCGAGCTGTCCTGCTGCCCATGACCAAGCTCACTCCCTTGGGAGGCCACAGCCCTCTCCGCCATCTCCTCTCTAGTGTCCCACCTCCTGCCGACTCCTCCTGAGACCCCGTTCTCCTGCCTCTGCCTTCCCCCAGCTCTCCCATGGGTCTCAGTCTGGCTGCTTTGGAGACCTTGGCTCTTCAGTGATCCTCCAATAATAAGAGCACAGAATGTGGCACTGGCCCTTCTCATGTCCCAGATCCCAGGGTCCAGTGGGACCCTCCACCACCCCAGCATCTGCTTCTGCCTCTACTCACTGCACACAAGTGGTCCCCGTGGTCTGACCCTCTGCACTCTGATGCCTGCTACACTGGGCACAGAAAGCCGTGCACCAGCGGCCAGGGTCTATCACCCCCACACACCCTCGCAGAACCTTACTCAACACTTGTCCTCTCAAATGCCCCTCATCCATTTGCTCCTTGAGTATCATGCCCCAGAACTGCCAACCACGAGGATTTGGAACCTTAGGTTTAGAGGTGGCATTCAAGGTCCTTCCAGTGAGTGCATGCTGCTCTAACTTATGAACACCAGCTCTAGGCTCCTGATCCATCAGGGAGACTCGGACTCTGCCAGAGACAGCTAGAAATCCTCTTCTCCCAGCGTGGGAATTGTGCGGCACACAGCACACCAAGCACTGCACTAGAATCCCTATTCGCCCTCTCTCATCGGATTACCGCTCCCAGATCACCCCTCACAGAACACAGCCTGCACTCCCGGCTGCTGCATGCCCAGCTGCCACATGCCCTTGTCCCTTTCCTGCCTCCCCTCTCTGTCCAAGCCCTCCTGGCTCTGCCGCCTTCACCAGTCAACGTGGAGATAATGCCCAGTCTCCAACCCTGGGCCTTCCCTTAGCCCTGGCCCGGAACAGAAAAAAGAAGTCTCTGAGCCTGAGGGAGGCCCCCACCTCTCCAGACGGAAGGCTGAGCTGCACAGTGCTGTTCTGCTCTAGAAGGGAAAGAACACCAGTGGCAGATGTCTAGGCTCTCAGAATAGAAAGACCTGGTTCTCGTGGCTAAGGCCTGCCACCTGGTGGTGGCGGAGTGTACTGTATGCCTAGACGAATCCCGGAAGAGCCTGGAGCAGCAGGAACTGTCACTGCTGCCATACTGTGCCAGCCACTTTCCATTCTTCACATGAGCTAACTAACGCCAACTCCATAGCATATGAAATCAACGTAAGATGAACCCTATCACTGTCCCAAGAGCTCCAAGGAGTCAAGTGAACCCGCCGGTGTCACACAGCTGGGAATGGTGAAGCTGGCTACAGGACCCACACTCCACTCTGTCCTGTCCCAAGCCAGGAACTTCTCCCCATTCCAGGTCTGCTCACCTCAGGGACTCAAGAAAGCGGTCCGACAGCTGAGAAGCAACCAAGAAAGTGTTGCTGGGGATACTGGGTAGCCAGTGCTAAAGACAGCTCCCGGCCGAGCAGCGGTGGCGCACGCCTTTAATCCCAGCACTCGGGAGGCGGAGCCAAGGGGGTGTCTGTGAGTTCGAGGCCAGCCTGGGCTACCAAGTGAGTTCCAGGAAAGGCGCAAAGCTACACAGAGAAACCCTGTCTTGTACACTTAACAGCTGAATATATATATAAAAAACTTGGGAGTAATAACGGGTCAAAATTTACAAAATAAAGTACTGATCTGGTGTGGGAGTTGTCATGGCTGTGTTGAAGTGACTTAACTGTGGGATATTGACTATCCACTGAGATGGATTTGTTCAGCCATTTACATTAATGAGCATTTAAATGCAACAGATACCATTTCAGGTGACTTAACATGAATGAATAAAAGTCAATAATATTGGAGAAAATTAATTTTTCAAGAGAAAAAAGAAAGAAAAATTAAAAAAAAAAAAAAAAAAAAAAAAGACTGAGCTTCAAACCAATGTCAACTCCCCACTGCTCTGCCATTCAAAGGTGACAGTTAAATAAGGGGCCTGGGCCTGGAAGCGGAGCCTGGCCGCAGCCAAAGTCAATCTTCTACTTGGTTCACGGCTC
Source organism: Peromyscus leucopus (assembly GCF_004664715.2). Classification (NCBI taxonomy): domain Eukaryota; kingdom Metazoa; phylum Chordata; class Mammalia; order Rodentia; family Cricetidae; genus Peromyscus; species Peromyscus leucopus. Next base: position 95,053,205 of record NC_051069.1, on the reverse strand, counting down.
TAGGCAGATCTGTGGAGAATACCATAAGGCCAAGCTCCCACCAACAATGACCACTATGGGCAGGGCTGGGCCTGGGCCTGGTGAGTCACCCCAGCAATGAACCAAAAGCCTGGCACTAGCCGTCTCAGCACCAGCCGCCATCTCACCGGGCTCCCTTTGGCTGGGACACTGTTCACCACTCACGCTGATAGTGCTGCAGCAGCCGGTGAGTCCGCACGTCCCACACCTTCACCGTGTTGTCCATGCCCGCGGCGGCGATGCACGTCCCACTGGGGTGGAAGTCCACGTAGGTGACAAAGCTGGAGAGACAGGACAGTCATGTGCCCTGAGAGGTCCTCCTGGGTTAGGATGGACCCAGAAGTATCCTGTCCCTGTTTGTCCACAGAGTTCCCTCAACCTGGACATGCTTCTTTACCAGGTGGCCAAGAAAGACCAAGAGGTAGGTGACATCAGTGCCCAGCAGTGAAGTAAAGTAGACTTATCAGAGACCACATCCCTCCCTCCCTCTCTTCCCTCCCTCCCTCTCTTCCCTCCCTCCCTCCCTCTCTTCCCTCCCTCCTTCCCTCCCTCCCGACTTTTTTTTTGAGACAACAGCTCACTGTTCACTATGTACCCAGACCCATCTTCCCACCCCCTTCCTCAGTACGGAGATAACTAGCGCGTGTAACCATGTCCAGCCCACTGCTGAGTTCTCAGTACAAGTGGAAACAGCGATCTTCAGACCAACAAGTCAGCCACGTTGCTCTGAGGTTCCTTTTGCCAGGGCTAGCTCCAAGACAGGTCCTGCCAACTGAGGCACAGGTGGGAAGGTCCACCAGGGCTACAAGAACTACTAATCCATCTATCTCTAGAAGACAGCCAAGAACACTATCCATGGTACTCGGGCACTGTGGAGGGGCCCCTGCCTGTGAGTCCCGGCTTACAGAAAGAGGAGTAAAGCTTCAGTCTGCTTAGACACTTAGGAAAGCTAAGTCTTGCTCAGAGGCAGGCTCCTCCTACTCTCCATGTATGATATGGCACAGAACAAAGAGCCACTGGCTGCTACAAGAACCGGAGGCTTTCATTCATAAATCACCACCACGGGTGATGCTAGGTTTTAACATGCCGTTTAGAGGGCTGATTCAATGCTCTGAGAGACACAGTATATTCTGAGAACCAGAAACTAAAGGGGGAAAGAGACCAAATTATTGCATGACTTTAAGTGAAGTGTTTCTGCTCTCTGTGGGGTGGGGAGCAGGCTTAACTGTCCATCCACAAAGGAAAAGGTACAAAGCTCATAGAAAAGGCAAGTCAGCCAAAGAGCAGCAAGCAGGGCTGCCACTTACAAAGTCCCAGTCCCCAAAGGCCAGAGCTGTGCAGGAGCACCTGCAGATGGAGGACACAACAGGGACTCACCCGCCATGCTCACAGTATGAGTGGATGCACTCCCGGCTGGTCTTGTCCCACAGCTTGACAGTCTTGTCGTCACTGGCAGACACGATGAGCCGCCCGTCAGGGGAGAACCTACGTTGAACAGGGCATGAGGCGCACTACTAACCGACTCTTGGGTTACCACTCCATGGCCTGCAGCCACCTCTCCCCGCATGCTGTTTCCTGATCCAGGGATTCTTTGAGCCTTTTAAGCTTTTTGTGTTATTGTTGTTTTGACATCGGGTCCCACCATGTAGCCCTGGCTGGACTGCAACACTCTATATGTAGATCAGGCTGGCCTCACACTATGGCAGTCCTCCTGCCTCCCAAGTCCTGAGACTACAGGTGTGCACCACTAGGCCCAGCTACCTGACCCAGGAACTACCAGGGTTCCATGTGCTGCTCTGACACCTTCAGTGCTCCCGAAGGGGCGCCCCTCTGAGATCCATCCTCTCCAGTGCCCACAGTCATCATGCAGCAGCACGATGCACAGAACACCCAGAGGCACCCGGCCTGTAGCAATACACAACTGGTGCTGTGTGATGATGTACGGAGGAGAGCAGGAGCCCCACATCGGTACATCAGCAAAACACAGCGGGCCAACAAAACACATGGGGGGCCTGAGGCCCCCCATCAGAGGCCTACTGTGGACATCATGCCCCGCCCCCCCATTCTTAGGTCCTTGAGCATAAGACCTCTCAGAACAGGGCCTTCCCAGAATAAAGAACGGTTCTGTCCTAGGGAATAAGTAACTTCCACGGTATCCGAAGAGGAAGATAACTTAATGGTCCCTAACCTCTGACTTTCATGGTTTCTTAGCGTTCTGGCCACCCTAAGCCCTCCTCTGGAGCAGAGCTGTGACATGAGAAATCTCTGTTGGAAGGAGCTGAAGCAGCCACAGACAGGCATATCTGTGTCTGCAACTCTTCAAGTCACCTGGCACGCTATGTCACGGCACTGCCGCCCACCCCACCAAGCCAGGGCCTCAACATCAAGCCCCCACCTAGCAGCTTTGGAGCACAATTAAGCTCTGAGGAAAGTGCTGTGGGATGGTCTGTATGTCAAATATGTTGCTCGGATTGGTCAATAAATAAAACACTGATTGGCCAGTGGCCAGGCAGGAAGTATAAGCAGGACTAACAGAGAGGAGAACTGAGAGAACAGGAAGGCAGAGGGAGACACTGCCAGCCTCCGCCAAGACAAGCAGCATGTGAAGATGCTGGTAAGCCACGAGCCACGTGGCAAGGTATAGATTTATAGAAATGGATTAATTTAAGATGTAAGAACTAGATAGCTAGAAGCCTGAGCCATTAGGCCAAACAGTTTAAATAATATAAGCATCTGTGTGTTTATTTTATAAGTGGGTTAAGGGACTGCCGGGGCTTGGCAGGACCCAGAGAGAAAACTCCTGCTACAGCAAAGTAGGCGAACCTGAGTGCCAGAGAAATGTGGGTTCAGGTCCAAGCTCTACCACCTACCCACTGCATGCCCCCAGGCAAGACACTCTTCTGAGCCTGTTTCCTTTTCTACCAAATGAGAAGGACGCTCCCTAGCTGGCAGAACTGTCTGGAAGGAGGAGGGGTAAATGCACAGGGTGCCGACAGGAGCTTGCTGCTGCTGCTGCTGTCCTGGGAATTCTCAGCATCCCTGGCAGAGGGGCATGGCTGACTAATATCACACATGAGCTCAATGAAGCTCCCGACAAGCTCAATGCGGCAACCGCAACTGTTGACGTAGTACAGATTAGGAAATCAAGGCTCAGGGATACATCAAAGAGAAGCTACACAACTCGCCCAAGGTCACAGGCTGACACAGTTCCTCTCTGTCCCCCACAACCCCTGAATCCTCCCGGGTTTTCCAGTCAGGGAATGCTCACTTTGCACAGCGGACCCAGTTGATGTGCTGGCTCAGGGAAAAGAGGAATCTCTGGCGATGAGTTGACCACACCTTGACTGTCTTGTCATCAGAGGCTGTCACGAGCGACTGGCCATCACTGCACCAGTGGACACTCCTCACTGTGGCCGTGTGTGCACGAAACACGGTTGACTCACCCTTGCTGTGAGGACAGACATCCAGACTCAGGAGAGTCACAATAGTGACATGAGGAACTACAAGTACAGCAAGTTCTCTCTGCCTCTCCAGGCCTGACTGTCCGGGTCTCCCCTCAGAAAGGCAAGAGCCTCCCCAACAGAAACAAAGTGCTTCTCCCCCACCTCTACCCTCACAAGTCCTTCCAACTTAAGAAGACAGCCCCAACTGAAGCCCTCTGCTGGCACCTCTAGAGGTCACATGTCCCACTGTGACCAGCTCAAAGCCAGGATAAGGACCCAAGGAGGGACAGCTCTTACACCAAGCCCCTCGATGCTGTCAGTCCCTTGATCCATAACTCACACATTGGGGACCCAGATGCGAACAGTCTTGTCTCTGGAGCCTGAGGCAAGCAGGTGTCCTGACGGGGAGAAGTTCACACAAGTCACAGCATCCTTGTGGCCCGTGAAGCGGTAGGCACGTGACTGGGGCTTCATGTGCCAGATCATGAGGCATGAGTCCATGGAGCCGCTGGCTGAGGATAGTCGGTGACATGATTATTCTCAGATCTCAAGAACCTTGAGCACCTGCCTCATTGCTGGGGACACAGGAGAGCAACAAGCCCAGCTCCACCTGCACAGGCACCCCCAGCAGGGCAATGAAAAGGATCCCATGGGATGGCCCGCACTTCCTAGGACTGCTGACATGGATTTGGGAGAGTTATGGCCTGGCAGTTCTCCATGCAGCAGGCCAACACAGGAACCGGACTGACAGGCCATTCCCATGCCATTTCTGACTGCAACCCAGGGTCCTATGAAATGACCCCTGTGGGCTCTCCCCAGTGACACTCGGAGAGCACAGGGGCAAGTCCTCCCGACACTCAGGGGCCAGTCAGACACAGAGGCCTTTAACTGTTCAAAGGACCAACTTGGGGCTAGAGATGGCTCAGCCATTAAGAGCACTGGCTGCTTTTCCAGAGGATCCAGGTTCAATTCCCAGCAAGCATAGGGTGGCTCACAACAGTCTATAACTTCAATTTCGGGAAGTCCTGTGTCCTCTTCTGGACTCTGGGGGCACCATGCACATGCGTGGTACACAAACATGCAAACATTCATACAAATAAGACAATCTAAAAATAAATTAAAAATAGAAGAAAGGACGAAACTTAGCAAGACACCTAAGGAAGGAACAGGGAAAAATGGCTTCAGCTCCCTCTTTGCTTACAGCAAACCACTACACTGACAGCTTCTGGCAGGAAACCTCAACAACAAGATAAAGAGGCAAGCCTCATCCGTGGAGAAAGGAGGAATCTGCAGCAGGAAAGCTATTTAGGAACAAATATAAGGAAGTGTACAAGGAAGGGGCAGTGGTATGGAGTTGGGAGATGGGCCTTGTTCAACATCTTTCTCACTAGTAGGTCTCTGTAAAAAGAAAATGTGCCACATTCCTGAGGGCAATCAAACTGAAGACTCAAGAAAAAGGAGCCAGTTTGGGGCCCACACCACAGTGCAGACTCAAGAAGTGGCCAGGATGTGGAAAAACCTAGACCCTAGTCTCTCAAAGGATGCATGACCAGCATGCACAGAGCCTGAATGGATCTGCACCAATTCCTTTTCGTATATATTATAGCTTCCAATTTAATGTCCATTATGGGGTTCCTGAGTGTGTGGAACAAGTGTGTCTCTGACTGTTGTGCCTTCTTTTTGGGTTCTTTTCCTTGTTTGTTTTGTCCAACTCTGATGCGATAGTTTTTGTTTTATCTTATTATATTTTATTATTATTCCTTAGGAGCCTGTTTTTTTTCTAATGTGAGACAGAAAGGGAATGGGTCCAGATGGGAGGGGTCGTGGGAAGGAACTATGAGAAGTAGAGGAGGGGAAACCGTAATCATGATGTATTTTGTGAGAAAAAGAATCTTTTTCAATAAAAGGAAAAAATTAAAATAAATAAAGGCTGCATGACCCTGGCAAGGCTGCTCACCTCTCTGAGCATTATACCCTTGCCATGCACGACGGAGCTCATGGAGCCTCATAAGCAATACAAAGGACTAGAAAGACAGCACGTCCTGGCTGTACCTGGTGCTCCCACACCAGTCTTCCCAGGAAGAACCTCAGCCCTCTCAGTTTAGAATCTACAGCCCCAGACAAGATGGATGCCTTCTCTTACCCAGCTGCTTCGTGTTGAGACTGAAGTCCACACTGGTGACTGCATCTCGGTGGCCCTTAAAATGCCTCTCCAGTGAGGGGTCATCCTAAGGGAGAGCAAGGTCAAATGGGTAAAGCCCAAGGAAGGGGCTTCTCTGGGACCAAGACTCTTCCTAGAACCAGGAGATGTTGAAAACACTCAAGGTATTTTTTTTTTTCTGAGACAATGTTTCTCTATATAACAGTCCTGGCTGTCCAGGACTCGCTCTGTAGACCAGGCTGGCCTCAAACTCACAGAGATCTACCTGCCTCTGCCTCCTAATTGCTGGGATTAAATGTGTGAACCATCACCGCCTGACCACTCATTTTTATAACTTGCATATAGGAATTCACTAAAAACTATTAGAATAAATGAGTAAAGTAAGGAGACACAATCTGCAAACACAGGCCCATGAGCAGATGAATCAATAAATCCACAACAAATAAACCAAATATGGGCCGAGTGTGGCGCCACATACCTTTAATCCCCGCACTCAGGAGGCAGGGGCAGGTAAACCTCTGTGAGTTCTAGGTCAGCCTGAATCTACATAGTGAGTTCCAGGCTAGCCAGAGCTACACACAAGACTTTAGGAGTTATACACCAACCATAATAAGTTATCTCCTTCCACCCTAAACATCAAAAACTTAGGGAAAAAAAAATTTAGGAGCTCCAAGGAACCCAGCTTGGGAAAGGACACTACTATGGCATAGCACAGCCACTGCTACCCCACAAAGCTGTACCCAAAACAAAGGTGAGGCCCAGTGCCCAGCTCCACCCCCAACACACCTGCCAGACCACGCCTTTTAACAGATGGAGTGGTAGTTCAGGGGGAGGGCTCCAACTAAGCAGCAAGTGCCCATTCTGTCTCTTTTCCTCACCTGAGCCTCTTGGAAAAATAAAGGCAAGGCAGTGTCCATCCTAGGCTCAGTGGGCAGAAGCATGTTCAGGTCCAAGCCTGATCAGTGGGACCCCGTTCCCAATGCCCTCTTCCCTGCATAGTTCCCTGCATGTGGGCCTCCTCTCCCCTAAAGACAGTGTGTTGTTATTTATGTAAACAGAATATCAGACTGGCAGTCAAAAGTCGAGGTTCTATTTTTGCCCAAGTCTTGGTGCATCAGGGCCTCACCAGAGCACCAGGCACTTTGGAAGCGAACTCTTATTTAAAAGGCCAATTTGGAGTCCTTTTCTGGACTGAGAGAGAGGTCACAGTCGGTCCCACGTCATGCTGCAGGCCTCCGACACCTCAGGCATCCCAATGGCCTACTGTTTCCACCGACTGGAAAGGACGTCGCCTCCAAGAAGACATAAGAAGAGGACTGGATGACGAGGCTCACACAGGTCCTAGGCCACAACGAGGCCTTGCATGTGTCTTCTTTGCTAAGCTGTAAATCCCTGAGGCAGGGACCTGTTTGCTCGCCCGGGTTGTCCAGCATCTGTAGCCTGGCGCTTAGGGAGCTGAGTCAATGCCCAGACCCACTCCACGGCCTTAGTGGGAGGCAACCCCAGAATCCCTCTCGCGGCCATTGCTCCAGCTACCCAGGCGACCACTCTACAGGGACTTACCGGGGTGGGAGCGGCCATGGCGGGGCTGGCAGGGCTGGCAGGACCAGGAGCACCCCAAAATCCCGAGGTAGTGGCGGCGGCAGTTGTGCCAGTTCAGTTTCCGCGCCCCCAATCGCCGCCAATAGCAACGCCGGCGCAGTCGCCGCGTCCCGCCCACTGCAATTAAAGGAGAAGAGCCCTATGTTTTTCCCCGCCGACCGGAAGTGGGGCCGCTCGACAGGCGCCAAGGTCTCGTCTTCCAGCTTCGCCAGATGAGATAACCCGCCGAGTAGCCAAAAACCTCAGTTCGCCGTCACACCTTCCTTCTGAGAACTTAAAAAAAAAACCTAAATAAAGGTTTCGGGCCTTCGGCTCATCGTCTAGCTCAGGTAACAGAGCGCGCAGCCCTCCGGGAAATGAAGTTCTACATAGCACTTACCCTACAGTCTAAATAAAGGTAGAACTACATTTCCCGAGACGCCCCGGGGTGGGCGGAGCTTTACCGTTCAGGGTGACGGCCTTAAGGATACCGGAAGGAGGACACTGGTGTTGCTGTTTGGTGCTGCCTTCAAGCTTCCGCCTAGGGCGCCATTGAGAATCGGTTACTCGCCCCTCGGGACCTCAGGATGGTTGGTTCCTCCGAATGCTCCTAAGCGTCTATTTAAAAGGGCTGGAGTCATTCAGAATCACAACCATGGAGTAGAGAGACCTGTGTTCAATTCTTAAGTCTCTCTGGTTTTACTGGCTGACCTCAGGAAAAATGTCTTCTCCGTTCGTCCTAAGAGTGAATGTGATTGCAGCCTGGCCTTCTCAGAACTCTTCAGCCTTGAGGAGCCTTTACATACGCTATGTCTAAAAGAAGTCCATGTATTCCCATCTCTGCGTAGTCTGGGGGATCATCTTGGGTTCGTGCCTACGTAACCTGACCCTAGCGAAAGGTAAAGGACGCAGTTCCCGGGCCTGACCAGCAGAGGCCGTCCTTTCTCACTTCCTGCAGTGAAAGTAGTGGGGGCCCTTAGTGACCTTTTTTCCTACTGCGCTTCCCATGGGAATCTTCCCAACATGCACCTGACCTGAACTGGATGTTTTGTAAGATTCAAGAACCTTCCATCACCTCTCCTGGGTAGGCCAACTTGTCCATACTCCAACACTAATTAAGATCTGGATGTATCCTGAGGTTTCTTACCACATGCCTAGGCTTGAGACCGTGTCCCTAAATCAGCAGGGACAGTAAACTCAGAAACTGGCGTGTGGAGAAGTGTATTTGGACCTCAAAGAATGACTCACTGGTTAAGAGTGTATACAGCTCTCCCAGGGGACACAAGGTCGATTCCCAGCTCCCCTGCAGATGGCTCACACCTGCCTGTAACTCCAGCTCTAAGTCAGTTCAACCCCTCAGGGCTCCTTTGGCACCTGCGCTCACGTGCATAGACACACACACACACACACACACACACTTAATTAAAAATAATAATTTTTAAAAATGTCTTTAGGAGCCGGGCGGTGGTGGCTCACGCCTTTAATCCCAGCACTTGGGAGGCAGAGGCAGGCGGATCTTTGTGAGTTGAGGCCAGCCTGGGCTACAAGTGAGTTCCAGGAAAGACAAAGCTACACAGAGAAATGTCTCGAAAAAAAAAAAAAAAAAAAAAAAAAAAAGAAGAAGTGGATATATAACTGACACTATTTTAATTATGTTGGCATATAATTGATTCCTTTACGTTAGAAATGTTTGGGCCAACTTAACTTAGACACTGTGAAATTCCCAAGACAAAAATAGTTGCTCACATACACAATACAGTCTGGATTGTTCAGCACTGTTCAGGGGACAATTTCTCAGTCTTCCCATAACAATATTCATTTGTTCTCTTGCCTGTAAGTGTCATGAGCACACCATGCCAGAAACATGATGGACACATTTGTATATTTCTACAATGTCAAAATGTATCGAATAACGATAAATTCACAAGCTATGTCAGTTTGTTTGAGATAGGGTCTCTATGTAGTCCTAGCTTTCCTGGAACTTGCTCTGTCGACCAGGCTGGCCTCAAAATCACAGAGATCCTTCTGCCTCTTCCTATAGCAGTCACAGATCCTTTTATTTTTTTTCTAAAGATTTATTCATTTATTATGTATACAGTGTTTTGCCTGCAGGCCAGAAGAGGGCACCAGATCTCAGTACAGATGGTTGTGAGTCACCACGTGGTTGCTGGGAATTGAACTCAGGACCTCTGGAAGAGCAGCCAGTGCTCTTAATTTCTGAGCCATCTCTTAAGCCCCCCCCCCTTTTATTTTTATTTTTTAAGATTTATGTGAGCTGAGTGGTGGTTGCACATGCCTTTAATCCTAGCATTCATTCAGGAAGCAGAGGCAGGTGGATGTCTGTGAGTTCGAGGCCAGCCTGGTCTACAGAGTGAGTTCCAGGACAGTCAGAGCTACATGGAGAGATCCTGTCTCCAAGAACAAAACAAACAAAAGATAATATGCATATGAATGCTTACCTACATGTATGTATATACACCACACATATGTTTGATGTCTACAGATGCCAGAAGAAGACATCAGATCCCCTGGAACTGGAGTTACAAACAGTCGTGAGTTATGTGGGTGCTGGGAACTAAACCAAGGTCCTCTGCAAGAGCAGCCAATGCCCTTCACTGTTCTCTCCAGCCCCAGCCACAAGTTCTTTATTCTAATCTTTTTCTTTTTTCTTGACTTCATTGAGAATATTATGGGGTTGCCACCAGAGAAGAATGCTCAGACGTGTGTTTAAGCCAACAGAAAGTCTTATTAGCCAGCCAGCATCTACACGGGGTGTTTGGGATCTGAGTGTAGCAGTGAGCCTTTCTCAGGGGCAGCTTTTAAACACAAAAACCATATTCTTGCTTGACATACTTCAGTTAACAAGAACTGTGAGCTAGAAGAGGAACTACAGAAGCCAGAAAGCAAGGTTAGTCCATTTAGAGATTTCCCCATAAGCATGGACTTGGATGGATCAGGCCTTTGTTTTAGTTTTGGCAGGCGGTTCTCTCTCTGTGCTGAGTTGACAGCCTGAATGGTATAGTAACTTCTACCATGAAGTCAATTGGGCTAAGGTCTGGGGCCCTGTTACAAGAAGGGTCTCATGTAGCCCAGGCTGGCCTCCAGATCACTACATAGCTGAAGACAATTTTGAACCCCAGAGGATACTGCCTCCATTCTTGGAGTAGAGGTTTGTACTATCCTGTTTGGGTTATACAACGGTGGAGATTGAACCCAGGGATTCGTGCATGCTAGGCAAGCACTGGTCCAACTGAGCCCCATGATTCCAATCTTAAATACTTGTATCATAGTTGGTGCCTAGACAGGTAGTGATAGCCTACATGCACAAAGAAATACAGAGTCATTCTGCCTCTGAGTTTGCATTCACAATAAAGCCAGCCGCTGCTGTGTTCCATGGAGTCACCAAGGGCCCGGCAGAGCTGGAAAGACACTCTTTCACACAAGGTGGCGTAATTAGAGCAGGGCACAGCCTGATCTCTGTAGCCAGGTAAATATTCAAGGCACGTGCTGAGGGGTGGGGAGTGGGATGGGGGGTGGGGTGGGGCAGGGAATGCAGAGAAGTCTGTCTACTAAACTTGGGATGTTTTCTTGTTGGGTGGCAGCAGGTTTGTCTGTTTCACCTGTTCAACACCCTTGGTTTAGGAATCTTCAGTTCAGAAGACTGGCTTTAAGCAGGCCCAGTGGCTCAGCCCAGTAATCACAGTTACCGGAGAAGCTGAGAGAGGATGATCTCAGGTTCTTAGCCTGCCTGGGCCACGGAGTGAATGTGAGGCCAGCCTGGGAAATACAGTAAGACCCTGTCTCAAAATAAAAAGTGAAGAGCCAGGCGGATCTCTGTGAGTTCGAGGCCAGCCTGGTCTACAGAGCGAGATCCAGGAAAGGCGCAAAGCTACACAGAAAAACCCTGTCTCAAAAAATCAAAATAAAACGAGAAAAGGAGTTTAACTAACCCTTTGTCCATACTCCTGTAAGTAACTCAGTGGTTCACCCTCTCTTCTGGTACACACTAACTAACTAAATAAATAAATATTTTTCAAAGGAAAGGACCAGTGAGATGGCTGAGCAGGGAAAAGTGCCTGCTGCCAAGCAAGCCTGGTAATTAAGTTCAATCCCAGAAGGTATGGGAGGCATGGAGGTCCTCATGCTCACAGAAAAGCACTAAGGGAATTAGGAATGTTAAAAACACAGGCTTGTTCTTCAAAGGAAGGGATGCATAACCTGTTATCTACCTAGAAGGCTGGGAATGGATGTTGTTAATAGCCTGATGACCTTTTTCTCTATCAATGTGGCGAGACCATGTGGAAATCTTTCCCCACGCCCTTATTGTGAGCTTGTCAATCTACAGAACCTATCTTTATGGAAGGTGTCACATGTACTTTACAAAGAGTTTTGATATAATCACATTCTTAATTACGCATATGAGATGGAGTCCATTGTCACTAGGAATATTTTCACCAAATTTTACTAAGGTGTTTTTGTATTTGTTTGTTTTTTTGTTTGTTTTGTTGTTGTTTTGTTTTTTAAGACAGGGTTTCTCTGTGTAATTTTGGTGCCTATCCTGAATCTTGCTCATAGACCAGGCTAGTCTGGAACTCACAGAGATCCACCTGGCTCTGCCTCCCGAGTGCTGGGATTAAAGGCGTGTGCCACCACTGCCTGGCTTTCTAAGTTTTAATATGCCTAAAATAAACTACTTGGGGTCAGACTTCCTGAAGTTTGAACCAACACTGGCTACTTAGTGGTGTTAAACCAAACTACTTTCTTGCTTCCTTTGATCTTTACTCATACACACACACACACACACACACACACACACACACACACACACACACACACACTACTACCACCACCACCACCACCACCACCACCACCAAAGAAGGAACCTGCGTGGTGGAAGCAGAGAATCAACTCCTTCAAGTTGCCCTATGACATCCACATGTGCACCATGGCATGTGTGTCCACAAACACAAAAATAAATTAATTAAATAAATGTAAATATGTGTGTGTGTGTGTGTGTGTGTGTGTGTGTGTGTGTGTGTGTAAAAGGAAGCTGAAGCTATAGCTCCATCAAGGCCCTAAATTCCATCTCCAGTGCTACAAAATAAAAAAGAAAGTTGAATTTGGAAAAACTTAAGAACAGGCAGTGGTGGCGCACACCTTTAATCCCAGCACTCGGGAGGCAGAGGCAGGCAGGTCTCTGTAAGTTCGATGCTAGCCTGGTCTACATAGCAAGTTCCAGGACAGCTAAGACTACATAGAGAGACCCCACCTCAAAAGAACAAAAGAAGGAAAAAGAAAAACTTATATAAAATAGTTTTGCTCCAACCAAGAGTCACAGGAAGATTTTGCTCAATCTCCAGGTCTCCTCCAGATCTTTCCAAATCCCAGTCTTCTCTCTCCCTGTCCACCAGGGAAGAGGGACGAGAAGCCCCACCTCAGTGAGCAGGCCGTTTGCCTTTCCCGCTCCATTAGATTGAACTGCAGTTTTGACGGGGACCTCCACGTTGTGTCAGAGTTCAGTGTTTGAGGAGCCTCCTTGCTGCAGGGAGCATAATGTTGAGGGGCTACAAGAGGCACTGCCTTTCCAAGCCCCTGTACCAGAAAGTCTCTGTCCACCTGCGTGAACCTCTCATCTCGTCATCATTCTACAGCCCAAATTCTCAGACCATCCGGGGATGGAGTGAAGACAGAAATAGGAAAGGCAGGGACCCCACTCCTCAGCCTAGCCCAGTCCTGGAGAGTCTATCAGGGCTCTCAGGCAATCTGGTCTGTATCTGCCCATGGCCTGGGTTTGAAATTCTATGCCAGGGCAGCTCAGGGCTTGTCCCCAGGGTTAGGCTGGTCTGGGGATGCATCCAGGCTCTGCCCGCCCCGCCCCCCCCCGGCCCCCCCCTGCCCCTCGAAAGCTGGATAAGCTAGTAAGAGTCACACTGCCTCTCCCAGCCTGGTGTTCTCAATTATAGTATAATCATAGTTCTATACTTGCTACATGAGGGTGGGGACATCCCATGAGCTATTAATTCATGTTGGAGCCTGATGTTTCTCTGTCACTTAATATGAAATGTATGACATCACACTTCCTCTGCGCCAACAGTCTAGGCAGCGCCTCCTGTCCGACTCCCAGTGCTCTTCCCAGCTCTCTGTGCTGCGGCCTCGCGGGCCTCATCAGTCATTGAACGAGAGTGTGCCTGGCTCCATGCTCGGGACTTTTATACTGGATTCAATGCCAGTGACAACTGGTTCTGACTATCCACTCCATGAGGACTTGTTCAAACATCATGACCACTCTACTTAAAACATCAGCCCTCTCCTCCCTTATCCCTGCTTCATTTTCCTCCGGTGACATATTGTCATCTGCACACTGGGTTTATTTCATTATTGTCCTTTGTTGTTGTGACTGGGGTCTCACTCTGTAGCCTTGGATAGCCTGAAACTCACTGTGTAGACCAGGCTGGCCTAGATTTCATAGAGATTGGCCCACCTCTGCCTCTAGAGTGCTCAGATTACAGGCGTGTGCCACCACAACCGGCCTTGTTTCTTATTTTGTTTTGTTTTGTTTTCAGACAAGATCTCATGTACCCCAGGCTAGTCCCTGATTCACTATATAGCCAAAGGGGACCTTGAACTCCTAATCTCTTGCCTCTGTGTCCCAAGTTCTGTGACTTTGGGTGTGGGCTGCCTTATCTGGTTTAGGAAGGACAGTTTGTAGGTAACACACTCAAGAAAGGTCTAAAAAGAGAGATAAACAGAAGTATGTGGATCAGGACAAGGCAGATGAAATCAGGGGTAAAACCAGATTGTAAGGACAGAAAAGTAGACTGGATCCTTGGGAATTGGTCTCCGGTAAACCACACACCCTGCCCTAGAGCTACAGTGAAATAAAAGAGCTCCACATGCCCCTCAGGTGTTTTAGTTTTGTTGTTGTTGTTGTTGTTGAAAGACCGCCTGTCTCTGCCTCCCAAGTGCATGCACCACCATCGCCCAGCATACTTTGTTGTTTTAAACAGCTTCCTGTATACTAGGCTGGCAGCAAATTCATCATGTAGCCTTAAGAGAATCGTGAATTTCTGATCCCCATGCCTCTGCCTGCTAAATACTTGGATCAGGCATGCTCACTATGCCCAGTTTATATGGTACTGGGATGAAACCCAGGGTTTCATCCTTATCATGTCAGGATGGTGGGGGGTGGATCTAAGGCACCAGACTCAAATGTTGGGCCTTGTACTTGCTAGGCAAGCATCCTACCTAGTGAACTACATGCCCAGCTTAACATCGCTGATGTTGTTTGTGATATGGTCTCACTATATATCCCTGGCCAGCCTGAAAGTTGTTCTGTAGACCTGGCTGGGCTTGAACTCACAGAGATCTTCCTGCCTAGTACTAGGATTAAAGGTATGTGCCATCATGCATGGCCTAATGTCAGTGTTTTAAAACTCTCCAGGTGAGTCCTATGGACAGCCAGGCCTGAGAACCCTGGCTCTGGACTAGTAATGACCAAAAGACTAGAAACCTAGGGCTGTGCAAATGTCCATGTGCTTTGTCCAACATGGTATCCACTGGTCATATGTGAATACCTGAACTGTGGTTAGCGTGCCTGAAGAACTGAAATCTTCATCTTTTTTCACCTTAATTCATTTAGATGTAGTTAGCTGTATATGGCTATGGCTACTATATTGGCCAGCACAGCTCCAGATTTTGAGTTGGCTCTGTGGCCTCAGGCAAGTCATTGACCACTTGGACTTTAGTCTTCTGGTAAGGTCATGAAGGGATGTGGTGCCCAATCTATGGTACCCGTGGAAGTTTTTTGGCCTATGCCCCAGTATCCTGGTAAAGGCAAAGGGTCAGGTATACTAGTCCAACCTAGATACCTGGAACAGGACAGAATGAGATTGGCCATAACTCTTTCTGCTCCATAACAGGGCTTCTCTGGCTGTTTCCAGAGTATTTGAGATGGGAACATAGAGGTCAGAGCATAATAGGACTTCAGGAAGTAGCCTGAAACCAGACTGTCAGGAGAAAATAACTCTCATCTACTGTGTGGATAGATAACTAATGCAAACGAAGTCTTTTTTTTTTTTTTTTTTTTTTTTTTTTTGGTTTTTCTAGACAGGGTTTCTCTGTGTAGCTTTGCACCTTTCCTGGAACTCACTTGGTAGTCCAGGCTGGCCTTGAACTCACAATGATCCACCTGGCTCTGCCTCCCGAGTGCTGGGATTAAAGGTGCGCGCCACCACCGCCCGGCTGAAGTCTTTTTTTTTTTTTTTTTTTGGTTTTTCAAGACAGGGTTTCTCTGTGTATCATTGGAGCCTGTCCTGGAACTCACTCTGTAGCCCAGGCTGGCCTCGGAACTCACAGAGATCTGCCTGCCTCTGCCTCCCGAGTGCTGGGATTAAAGGTGTGCACCACCACTGCCTGGCTGCAAATGAAGTCTTAACCATGACCTCAGGAGCAGTGCCGTACTAAGCCTATTTTACTGTTTGAGAAACTGAGGCACAAAGTTGGTAAAGGAGGCACTAAGATTAGAACCCATCTGTCTGCAGGCCTGACATCTTAGTTCTGCTGTATTCAGGGAGAAAGACTAAGAGGTCTGAACCAGTTTGGGATGCTGCAATACTTAAGGGGGCTCTGGAGACTTGCCTTCCCCCGACAAAAGAGATGGAGCCAAGACTGTCCCAAAGCAGCCGGTCTCGTACTTAAAAGTCCCTAGTTGTCCTGTGAAGGTTCACTGTCACTCAGATGGTTGTATTTTTTATTTATTTATTTACTTATTTACTTACTTATT
Source organism: Peromyscus leucopus (assembly GCF_004664715.2). Taxonomy (NCBI): domain Eukaryota; kingdom Metazoa; phylum Chordata; class Mammalia; order Rodentia; family Cricetidae; genus Peromyscus; species Peromyscus leucopus. The sequence continues at coordinate 95,037,220 of NC_051069.1, read as the reverse complement.
TATTTATTTTGGTTTTTTAAGACAGGGTTTGTCTGTGTAGCTTTGCACTTTTCCTGGAACTCACTTTGTAGATCAGGCTGGCCTCAAACTCACAGAGATCTGCCTGCCTCTTCCTCCCGAGTGCTGGGATTAAAGGCGTGCGCCACCACCGCTTGGCCAGATGGTTTTTTTTTTTTTTTTTAATTCTTTTTATTTTATTTTATGTAATACTGATGTTTTGCCTGTATGCATGTCGTGTACATCACATGTATCTGGTTCCTGTGGAAGCCGGAAGAGAGTGTTAGATGGAACTGGAGTTAGAGACAGTTGTGAGCTTCCAAATGTGGGTGCTGGGAATTGAACCGGGGTCCTCCAGAAGAGCAGCCAGTGCTCTTAATCACTGAGCTATGGCTCCAGTCCCTGGTCATAGTTTTTAAGACTTTTTATTTTCAGTAGTGGGGATTCAAACCCAGAACCTTGCTTGTGTTAAGCATGCTCTCTATCACTAAGCTACATCCCTGGCCCTTTTTGTTTGTTTGTTTGGTTGGTTGGTTGTTTTTTTTTTTTTCCAAGACAGGGTTTCTCTGTGCAACTTTGGCTGTCCTGGAACTCACTCTGTAGACCAGGCTGGCCTCAAACTCACAGAGATCTGCCTGCCTCTGCCTCCTGAGTGCTGCCCTTTTTTGTGGTGATATACTGTGTACCCTAATAAAATTTACCTGAAGATCAGAGGACAGAACAAGCAACTAGATTAAACACAGAGCCAGGCAGTGGAGGCACACACCTTTAATCCCAGTACTTGGGAGGCAGAGCCAGGCGGTGGTGGCACACACCTTCAATCCCAATACTTGGGAGGCACACACACCTTTAATGGCTGGGTGGAGAAAAGTATATAAGGCGTGAGGAGACAGGAACTGGAAGCCTTTTCGGCTGAGGAAGCTCATTCAGCCAGAGGCCTATCGGCTGAGGCTTTTCAGGCTGAGGAGTGCTAGAGGTAAGAGGTGGCTTGTTCCTTTGTCTCTCTGATCTTTCAGCATTTACACCAATGTCTGGCTCCAGGTTTTTATTAAAAGACCATTTAGAAGTTTGAGCAACAGTTTTTAATGTGGTGCTTTGCCACAGCATACATGTGGAGGTCAGAGGACCACTCTGTGGAATGTGTTCTCTCTGCCTTTGCATGAATTCCTGGGATCAAACTCAGATCATCAGATTTGCGTCATCGGTGACAAGGGCCTTTGACTGCTGAGCAGTCGTACTGGCAGCACTTGATTATTTTTTTTGTTGTTGTCTGTTTGTTTTTTGAGGCAGGGCTTCTCTGTGTATCCTTTGCCATCCTGGAACTTGTTTTGTAGACCAGGATGCCTCACACTCAGAGATCTGCCTTCCTCGGGGTGCTGAGATTAAAGTTGTGTGCCACCACTGCCCTGCCTTTTTTGTTTGTTTGTTTGTTTGTTTGTTTGTTTGTTTGAAAGAGGGTCTCACTGTGGAATTCAAGCTAGCCTTGAACTCATGATGTAGCCAGGCCGACCTTAAACTCCAGATTCTCCTGCCTCCACATCCCGAGTGTTTGTTCAGATTATGTGTGTACCACTATGCCATGCCTGACTGCTCAGCTGATCATCAAATAGGATGAGTCCCCCCAGCCCACACCTCCAGGGGATGCAGGTGCAGTGGAGAATCCACGGAGGTCTTGCTATAAATGTCAGTTCTCAGGCCTGCTTTAGTTGGCTTCCGTCAGGGAAGATGGCAGAAGCTTGAGTTTGCAAAGGTCCCCATGGTGGCTGTGATGCCGTCGTGGGGCCTCACTGGAAAGGACATCCCTGCCTTGCCCTTAGGGAGCAGGGAAACTATCATCTAGCTGTGAAGCTTTGACCAGGAGTACAAGTCCCAGCTGTAACCTCATCTTGCTTCATGATTCCATCTGGTGCCTCAGTTTACAGACTAAACAAGTCCAGGTGTCCCTTTTCTGTGCCATGTCAGTGCGCACGGCCTCCCATGGTGGCCCTGGCAAGTCCACAGACTGTCCCCTGGTCAGAGCCAGAAGGTTCTGAGATCAGTTCCAGGTCTGTTTTCCTTCTCTTCCTCCACTGGCCCTGACCTGGACTGCCCACTCTAGTGGACAGCTGCAGGGAAGCAGCTTTACCTTCGGCCTGCCTGACTGCTAGATATACAGGAGATTTTTCTGGTCTCAGTGATGGATGTAGTCAAGGGGCACATCCAGGCCTCACTTCACCACACCGTCCTTTGCACTGGCTTACCCCAAATCTTTGCTTTGTAAGATCACGCTCTTCCAGGTCTAGCCTGCATATCACCTCCTCAGAGATGCTTCCTATGACTCCAGGCTACACCCTAAGGCTCCAGCCTCCTCCCTGCTGAGGTGGTTGGGTTTGTCTTCCATGCTAGAACTGGAGCTCCCTGGGGGCAGACAGAGATTGATGGTGACCTTTGGGGCACTTGTCCCTGACTGAGCACAGGAAAAGCCATCCAGACTTGTTTAGCAAGTGCCGGTGGACATGTCAGAGGAGCGGCAGGTGGCAATTGAAGTTCCTGGTGTCAACTCACCAGGAGACAACTCCCTGATGGGTGAATCTCGCATAGACAAGGCCCTGAGACCACAGACAATCCTAGAATGTTTTTTTGCTTCTGCTGTGCCTTTACATGTTTGCTGCTGCCATCTTTCTCTGGTATCTGCCATGGTGTGAATGGGTGTGGGGAGATCCCCACTGCCTGTAATGTAGTGTGTTTATCTCATGGAAACATCCTATTCTACTAGGCATTTTTACCTGTGGATTATTATGAAGATGATATCTTCCTAAACTGTACTGTCTAAATGATAATAATAATGTCAGTTTATACAGAGTTTTTTTTTTAAAAAATTCATTTATTTTTATATGCATTGGTATTTTGCCTGCATGTATGCCAGATCCCCTGAAACTGGAGCTACAGACAGTTGTGATCTGCCATGTGGGTGCTGGAAATTGAACCTGGGTCCTTTGGAAGAATAGCCAATGCTCTTAACTACTGAGCCATCTCTCCAGCTCCTATACAGAGTTTTGATGAATAAAAATAAAACAAGGAAGTGTCACACAGCTAGAACACATGAGTTTCTATTAAGGAGCCGTATAGACTGTGGCTTAGGTTAATGATTAAGAAAAACAACTGAGTCCTAGTAGCCCAGCTAGCTTAAATTCTTTTAACATTAATATTGGGAGATGTGTTCACAGGTTTCAGTTTTCATCATTAGCTGAAACAAAGCATTAAAATAGCTTCAGGTTAGATCAGATGTTTTGATAATAACTTTAAGATGAAAAACCCCAGGAAACCTAAAGTTCACAAGGACACATCGCTGAGGTAAAAAATACAAAGCAGCCCAACTGTTACTAGCCGATGTACTTCCCTGCTAGGGTTGGTCGATGATCAAAGGTGATGGTTAATTCCTTGTGCCCCTTCCTGCCCTCCATCTCCTGATAGAAGAAACTATCGATGAGTGAGTGTGCACCTTAAAGATCTAAAGTACAGCTGACTGATTGTTTTTTTGTATATAAGAAACTATTGATGAGTGAGTGTGCACCTTAAAGATCTAAAGTACAGCTGACTGATTGTTTTTTGTATATAAGAAACTATTGATGAGTGAGTGTGCACCTTAAAGATCTAAAGTACAGCTGACTGATTGTTTTTTGTATATAAGAAACTATTGATGAGTGAGTGTGCACCTTAAAGATCTCAAGTACAGCTGACTGATTGTTTTTTTTTTTGTATAAAAATTGTGATTCCTTTAAGATTCCTTATAAGATTACCTTTTGGGGCTGGAGAGATGGCCTGGTAGTTAAGAGCTCTGGTTGTTCTAGAGGTCCTAAGTTCAAGTCCCAGCTTCCACATGGCAGCTCACAACTGTCTGTAACTCCAAGATCTAACACCCTCACACAGATATACATGCAGGCAAAATACCAATGCCAATGCAAATAAAAATAAAAAAAGATTACCTTTCAAGATAAATAATAAAGTGATTGATTCTTTCTTTGTAACCGCAATATGCAGCCTGTCAACAAAAGAGTTGGCTGGGAAAACATACTTTTTGCTTGCTCATGTTCTGTTAATCTGTAACAAATTACTTAGATTTAAATGTGTGTGAATTGTTGGGGTGACTTTGTTTTTAATCATGTAAGGGAGATGAAAACATGGTTTTACTTGTACTCATATAATCATCCACTTGAAAAATAGAATGTAACCACATTATGATTCCTGTATTGTCTAAAAGATTTTGTTGGGGTATTTAAGTTGTAAGGATAAGTATACAGTAGAAGAACAGAGAAATAGAGAGTAAAGAAGGAAACCATCCACGCCTTTAATCCCAGCACTTGGGAGGCAGAGCCAGGCGGATCTCTGTGAGTTCAAGGCCAGCCTGGGCTACCAAGTGAGCTCCAGGAAAGGCACAAAGCTACACAGAGAAACCCTATCTCGAAAAACCAAAAATAAATAAATAAATAAAAATAAAAAAAAAAATAAAAGAAGGAAACCATCAAGCATGTCTTTTTCCCTAACCCCCTAACCCTCTCAGATAGAAAAGTCTAATACATGCCTGTGTTGTGGATTTCCCTTTGAGCCTTGTGCTGCTAGAGGCTGGCCACCCAGGCAGTGATAAACAAGTCATCTCCTGGAATCCACAGACATTGGGTGATCCTTCCCACCATCCCCTGTGAAGCCTGGGCTCAGGGAGGGGCTTCCTATTCACTCAGGAGCAAGCAATTCAGTTCCATGGGTGTCTGTGGAATGCTGCTATGTCCTCAGCCCCGTTACAGGGTTCCACACATTTAGAGAGTAGCATGTGCATGCCAGGCCCTGTACCTGGCTCAGCAGACAGGCTGGTGACTGCTGAACAATGGAAGGCAGACAGGACAAGGGCCACAAACAGGCTGAACTTGGTGAGTGTTCTCACTGGAGTTCAACTCATCATGGGGCAGGGAGGCACTCCAGTGGCAGAGTAGAGGCTTCTGGGAGCAGAAGAAACATCGGGGAGGGAAAGATAAGTGGAGAATCACAGAGATAAGCAGGAACAAACTCACCCTACAGGGTGAATTCACTCCTCAGAGGCTGTTACCTCTTGGCCCAGCTCTAAGAAGCAAGAGCTCACCCAGGTGGCAAAACCCTCTCTATGAAGGATCATTTTTTATGTCCCATTCAGGTTCATCCATGAGTCACCCAATCACTAGGTTGTACAAGGCAAAGATTGAGCTCCAGAGAGAAAGTGGCTGGTCCTCAGGTCCTGGAGAAGGAGAGAGAAAACACTTGTCCACCTCCCTGGGGTCCACACATGTTCCCTCCATTGAGGTCCATCTGTGGGTCCCCATGGTCAGGATAAGGCCAGACTCCCCATGGTCCACCTGCTCAGCGTCTTCCATCTCTCTACCCTCACTACTGCGCCACCCAACTGGGATGACCTCACAGGCCACACCTTCCCACCCTCATCCCGGCTCTATGCATTCCCTCTCCCTGATAAATGCTATGTGAAGTGTGTGGGGAATCCTGACCCCTAGCCTGAACTTGGTCTTAAATGTCTCCTTCCTTTATGGATGCCTCATCGCTGAACATGCGGAGCCTAGGCTGCTCAGGCCAGTTTCATCTCCTCTGGGGTTCCTGGGGCCCCATCTTGTTCTAGCTGAGGACCTGAATATTCCTGGAGGAGTCTGTTGCTTCACTTAGGCCCTTTCTTCATCATATGGAATGGATGGAAGGAGATGGGCAGTTATATGTGTATGTGTCACCGCTGACAATGCGTGTTTGTGTGTCTGTGCACACGCTGATGGGTATTCTGGGGATGACTGCACCTGTGTACCTATGACTGCGTATCTGTGTGCGTGTGCCTGTTTAACAGCAGTTGTATGTGAGTCCATGCATCTATGCGGTTGTGCTGCGTCTGAGATCCTGTGTGTCTGTCTGGATCAGTGTGTGCGTGTATACCTGTGTGAGATTCTGTATGTACCTCTGCCTGTATATTTTAATCTGGGCTTTTCTGGCTGACCTGGAGAAAGGATTAGCAGTGGTTCTCAACCTATGGATCATGACCCCTTCAACAAACCTCAATCTCAAAAAAAAAAATGTACATTATGATAACAGTAGCAAAATTACAGTTATGAAGTACTAACAAAAATAATTCTAAGCTGGGCAGTGGTGGTGCACACCTTTAATCTCAGTACTCAGGAGGCAGAGCCAGACAGATCTCTGTGAGTCCAAGGCCAGCCTGGTCTACAGAGTGAGTTCCAGGAAAGAAAGGCGCTATACAGAGAAACCCTGTCTCAAAAAACCATAACAAAAAAAAAAAAAAAAAAAAAAAAAAAAAAAAAAAAAAAGAAAAAGAAAAGAAAAAAAAGAAACTCTGTCTTGAAAAAACAAACAAACAAATTCTATGTTTGAGGGTCATCATAACGTGAGGAACTGTATTAAAGGGTGGCAGCATTCGGAAGGCTGAAAGCCAGTAGATTAGAAGGGTTTTACTTATATGGAGAGTGACTGTAGAAACACCAGGACGCTATGGGAAAGTGAGGCAGGGAAGGGAAGTGACAGTGACAGTTCTGTTACTATGTTGAGTGACAGACACTCGCTGTCACTCAAAAGCCCCCTGGGGCATGTCACACACCAATGCCCAAGGCTGTCCCTGAAGAGTGAGGGCGTCCGCTTGTCCACCCATCCCCAACAGGCGCAGTTGGGCCTGGCGTTTCCCTTCTGCCCCACACAGGGCTCGGGGCTCCTGGGACAAGAAAGGCCTCATGCCTCGGGGCTCCAGTCCTAGTAGTTGAAATCGAGGTTTGTTTAGGCAAAAATGGCAAGAGAGAGGGAACCAGATGGAGTGTCAGCATAAACCATTACACCGTCTGTCCATGTTAGCAAGTGTGCTGGTGCCCTGTCACGCTTGTGGGCACAGGGAGTCTAGAAACCTCTGTCCGTGTCAACCTCTGTGAGTTCACAGAAGATCAGCACAACAGCAAGCAGCCTGTGGCCTTGCCCTTTCTTCCTCTCCACCCTCCCTGGCTCAGGGTCTGCGGAACTGTGCCAAGCTTTCTACAGATGTGACCAGATTGTTCTGGCTCTGCTTTGGGCAGCGGCAGCAGCTCCCATCCTCAGGCCGGTATGGAAGGTGGGGTCAGAGTGCAGTGGGTGCAGGGCAATGGGGTTGGGATCCTACTGAGACGATATTAAGTCTAGACCCTGGGCCTCCACTCTCTCTCAACCTTGTGGCCCCAGGAGCCTGGACAGTAGCCAGGGAGGCTTTGAATATCGTTCAGGGGACGTGGACCCTCTATTTATAGGCAATACGGTGTGCTAGGCATCAAGGAGGGACACACTTCCCACCTCCACCTAGACATTGCCTCTAGGAACATAAGTACCTCGCTATGCTCCGCCTCCTTTTTTTCACATGGCTCTCTTTACCTTCAGTGTCCAGATTTCCCTCTTGTGAGACCAGTCTCACCTAGGATGGATTTATTTGCTCTGACATTTGCAAGTCCCTATTTCAAAATAAGATCAGATTCACTGACAGCAGGAGATGGAGTTGGATGCATCTTTTAGGGGAATACAATCCTGGGGTAGTGCCTGGTGCATCCTTATCTGTCAACAAGTAGTGTCTGAAACAAGAGCTGACAGAGGAAGCTGAGAGGGATCAGGCAGGCAAACTTTTCACGCATGTACCCACGTATTCACATGAGCGTGTGTGTGTGTGTGTGTGTGCGCGCGTGCGCGCGCGCGCCCACCCGGTTAGTTACATATACACAGGAAGCATCAGCCATGGTGTTACAATCAAGAGGTCTGACTCAAGTGACTAGGGAACCTCAGCTTACAAGCCAGGCCCAGGGCACAGTTAATCAACTTCCTCCGTGAAAGGGTCACCAAAGTCAAAGCTTTGATCCTCAGAGATTTCCTTAGGAATGTTAAGCAAGGCCAGCACTGTCATCATGTGCAGATACACAGAGAGCCTTGGACTTCCAAGGCTACCCAAATGCGCAGCTTTGGTTTGATGGAGGATGTGGGGGGAGGAGCAGGGCAGGTGTCCAGCTGGCATAGCCCCTTGTGGAGCCTGGGATCCGGGGACCTCAGTGGAGATGGTGGATAACACTTGCAGTTGAAGAAAGGAGGGGATCAGAGGGGTGCCTCTGACCACCCCTCCTTGGAACTCTCAGCCATCTGGAATCACTCTGGCTCAAGCTAAACCCCTCCCCCTACAGCTGCCCACTGGAGGCCTCCTGGGCCAGGAAGGTGGGTTGGGATGGACAGGCTTGTTTCTCTCTGGTTTCTCTTCCACTCAGAACCTTCTGGCTTCTGCCACAGGACAGCCCGTGAGCTCACCAGGATCGCTGTGGAGAGCTGAGATCACTGGGTGAGCCGAGTTCATCCGTACCACCTTGACCTGTGTGCGCTGTCAGGAACATGACATGCTCCAGGGAATAGGACACAGGTTAGCACTGATAAGACTCTTGGAACCAGTGACATGACCCACAGAGCCACTCCCTCTGCCAAGTCTAGACGCTTGTGCTCCCTCCCTAGACCTCCTAGGACTCCAGGCCTGTCAAGGGCTGGGAGAGCCCCTCTGCTCCCTCCTGTGGGATAGTGCGGTCTTCTCCAGCCTGGCTGGCCTGAGAGGGCCACGCTCCAGGCCTGGGGGGGGCTCTTTGGGCTGCTCCGGGCTTCTCTCATTTAAAAGCAGCTCCCTACCCGTACTCCTGAAGTGCGGACTGCGGGGTGGAGCCGTCAACAAGCCTTACCTTAGCCTCCTGGAGTTGACAGAGGATAAAGAGGTCAGAAAGTTCAGGCACACAGGGAGGTTGAGAGCAAGGCGGGAGGGGCAGGGGATGGCCGAAACTCCAGTGGTCAGCAAGGGCTTCGCAGAAGAGCACGCTCTGGGACAGGGAAATAGGGAAGGCCAGCATGAGGTCGGCAGGCCAAGCTGAAGGGAAGGAACATCGCAGACAGAGGGTGGCGGTAGCAGGGGCCCCGGGTAGGAATTTCTGAACTGGACTTAAGGGGTAGAAAACTGAGGGGCAGTCAATAGCGTGGCTAGGCGTCACGGGTTCCTATGAGGAAGTAGCTTCTAGAAGGGAGTCACTAGTCTGCTCTAAGCTGTGGAGGGACGGTACTTAGTTTGGGCTTTTGAAAGGGCTCTTGCCCTTGTGAAGTGCGTTAGACAAGTGCTCTGCTGCTGAGCTAGGTCCCCGGCCCTCAAGTACTCCTGGAGACCCAGTAGACCTCACACTAGATGTTCTTAGGACGGGTCCTGTGCTCAGCTGTTGGGAAACAAGCACACTTGAGCGTCTCCTCCACCCACATCCCCATGCACACGGCTTTGCTCACAACCCCTGCCAAAACCCACAGAGTGAAACCAGCTCACCTTTCTTCAGAACTTGTGAATTATATAATACACTAACTCGCCTGACCACAGAATGCTAGAGAACATCTAATACACATTTAGTCACAGGGAAAAACATCAGCTCAGAATGTTGTTTGTGTTCTCTGGCTCCTAAAGTTTACCTGGCACCGAGTGGCCACTCAGTTGCTCTTTGAAAAAAAGCCTCCGTCGTTTCCTGGTGACCCTGAGAGGACTTGGGTTAGGTACACATCAGTTGACCTTTCCCCAGGCTCGGGCAAGGGAACTTGACTACAGAGCTTCATACATTGATTCTCTGGACTCTCTGTGGAGGCTGAGCATCTGGGGAGATCAAGGAACAAGAAAGACACCAGGGAGAGCCACCACCTTGGCTATCCCAGAACAACAGCCACCTACGGGTGCTCAGAGTGCCCACCCTGCCCGACTCTATTCCAGGTCACAAGGCAGCTTCTCATGACAGCTTTTTTCCTTGTTTCCAGAGACCAATCCTCTGAGCTCAGATGACATTATTTACAGAGGCTTTAGATGGGTACCTGGAGGTCATCCTCGCAAGCCGAAGATTCACTCTTCCAGCCCTGTAGACAACCGAACAGCAGACCTGCCTCAGGGAGCCTCTCCCAGGCCTCAGGAATGGCTGGATTCTCTTTGCTTCCAAGGATACCTTGCAGGGATCTTCATTAGCAATAGGCTTTGGGCAATGTGGTTGGAGTAGAGACTTAGAGAACACCAGAGGAGCCAAAGGATTGGAGGTGTCCCTGTCACGGGAGCTAGAAGAGACTAGAACTGCCTCTTCCATTTACATTCCCACTGGCAGGTGGAGAAATTGAGACCCAGAAAGAAAGGGGCCGTTAGAGTCGCACAGCGCGATCATACTGTCCCAGAGTCCACAATCTGGTCAGTTTATACTTTTTCAGGAGTGTTGAGGGCCATCAGGACAGCTCTGAGCAGGGGACTACTGAGGAGGTAACGGGGATGACAGACAGGCCTCATGATTCCCCTGCATTCATTGGGAGGGCAAGTGACAACATGTCCCAGCAGCCCTCGGTAGGGGTCAACAGAGTAGAGGTGAAGTAATGCAAGGCTACGGTGTGACCCTGTTGAACTCAGCCCACGAGTGTGGGATGAAGTCCCAACCGTGGCACACTGTGGTTATCAATCCTGACAATTGGTTATATTGTCACTTGTAACAATGTGACATTGTGGCTATCTAAAGCAGCTGATATTTGTGGTGTTGTCCCTGTAACCAGGGGCTTGGGAACATGGCCATTTGTGATAAGTGTTTGTGTCTCTGAGGACTTGTGGCCTGAGATTGTGTATGTATTCAAGAGCTGTCCAGTATTGTGCCTGTGAATGTAATCAGCAGGTTATCCTAAAAGGAAATTGGCCATAAGATCTTTCACACCTGAATTGTTACTTTAGAACTGGCCAGCAATTTTCTGCCTGCTAAGACACAGGCCGACTGTGGGAAACTGTTCTTGAAACACAGTTACCCAATATGAAGGGAATTATATAATACACCAACTTAGCTGACCACAGAATACTCGAGAATAGCCTTCTAGTCCTAGGGGGAAATGCCAGCTCAGAGTGCTGAGTTTGTGTCCTCTGGCTCCCATACTGCACCTGGTGCTGGGTGACCACTCAGCTGCCCTTTGAAAAATGCCTCAGCTGTTCCATGGTGACCCCACATAGCCCTAGTCATCTTCTAATGAACTGGCCAGAAAAGGGTGTGGAAGAAAGGCCTAGAGAGTGTCCTGGGGTCTGAGATGAAGATTTGCCACATGAAAATAAATAAATAAGTAAGTAAGCAAGCAAGCAAATAAATAAATAAATAAATAAATAAATAAATAAATAAATAAATAAATAAATGAAACAGGGTGGTGGTGAGGTAGGTAGATCTCTGTGAGTTGGAGGCCAGCCTGGTCTACAGGGTAGTTCCAGGACAGCCAGGGCTACACAGAGAAACCATGACCAAAAAAAAAAAAAAAAAAAAGATTTGACACGTGCTGTGGTCAGTCTCTGTCCTAAGCCAGTTCCAAGGGGGTTCCACTGACTTCATATTCAGTTTGCTGAACAGGCTGGGAATCAGAGCAGTGTACACGGTCAGTGTAGCAAAAGGTGCTGCTGTGGACACATCGAGGGCTTGTATGGCCTTATTATATATATGCCTGGGTGGCATGTGGCCGCAGGGTATCCAGACCTGGTCACTTACAGAGCCTACCAGGGCAGGCTCTCAAGGGCTTCCAAGCAACTGGGTGCCCTAAGATGATCTTAATGTTCCCCAGCCTCTCTTCAGGCTCCTTGCTGACCAGCCATCAGCTTCTAGCTTTCCACATCGACTTCTCTGATGACACAATGTGCCCAAAGACTAACAAACTACCCCTTTTCTGGGGCCTAGGGACCCACACCAAACTCATTCACACACAGTCCGCATATAATCCTCATTCATGTATGTACTGCATTCATTCATCAACAAGTACTCATTGCGTATCCTGGGACGGGATGCGGGGACCAGCTTGTTGCCCTCCAAACCTCCAGGTCAGGTTAAGGAAAGCACGGCTCAGCAGACCTCTCTGTGGGAAGCTAAGCAAAGAGGAACCCGGGGCTTTGGGGGCTTGTGGCCGTTAGCTGGGGAAGCCCAGATCTGGTGTCACAACCAGTCACTGCATCCAGTCCGATGGACTCTGGGGGTTAGGTAATATATGTGGTGTGGTAGTCCCCTCCTGCCAGCTGTGCCCCCAGGCTGGGTCTAACATGGTTACCCTGCTGGGCCCCAAGGCCTTCTCTGCCTGAAGTTGAACCCCAAGGCTACAGAGCTGTCTTCTCACCCCACAGAACAAGACCCTCTCTTGACTGGACCCTGCAAGTCAAACCAAGTGGATGGAGTTACGGCTGTGGCAGGCTAGAAGCTGAACGGGCCTCAGTCCATTCCACGAGACCCTTTTCCTAACCTTCTCCCATTGTCTTGTCGTTTTTGAATAGCCTTTAACTCCTGAGGTGACCTCAGGCCTTCTCACCCTTTCCCTCCCCTGTCCCATCCCCCAGGGCTCTTGTCACCACCAGGGCTCTGAAAAGAACCTACAGGAATAGAATGGCCAGGATGGGATCCCCTCCCTACAGTTTTCAGAAGGTCCCACGGAGATAGCTTCCACGAGCAAGCTCTAACGAGAGGCCACAGCACAGTCCCTAGCAGGGTGGAGTTATTTTCTTGACAATTCATTTCCAAACAGATCATCACTGCAAACCACCTAAGGGTGCCTTCACAATGAGAAATTATCCCCCAGGAGCTGGTGAGGTGGCTTAATGGTTAAGAACACTTGCTGCTCTTTCAGAGGACCTGGGTTTGGTTCCCAGAACCCACATGAAGGCTTACAACTACAGTTCCAGGGCATCTAACACCTTCTCCCAGCCTCCAGGGCACCAGACATACACAAGGTGCATATACATGCAGGCAGGCATTCATATATACACATAAGATAAACTAAACCCAAAGTAAAAGCATTTATCATCATTCTGGGAAGGTAGCTCAGTTGATAGCCTGATTATCCTGGATGAGGCTGAGTTCAATCCTGGCACTGCATAAATCAGCATTTAGGTAGAGGCAGGAAGACCAGGAGTTCAAGATCATCTTTAACTACCTAAGGAACTAGAGGCCAGCTTTGACTAGAAATCTTGTCTTAAAAAAAGAAAATTAGCACCCACATATTAACAGTAGTAGGGTTTGTCTTGATAATCTATGGCCATAGGGTCTCCATCACTCTTTCTTATAGTTTTTATGTTATTATTGTGTGTGTGTGTGTGTGCGCGTGCGTGTGTGCGCACGTGCACCATAGGTGTGTAGACACAGGGTGAAGGTCAAAAGACAACCTGGGAGTTGGTTCTCTCCTTCCACCCTGACGTGGGTTCTGAGGGCCAGGTCATTAGGTTTTCATGGCAAGTGCCCTTACCCACTGAGCTCTGGAGCCCTCCCTCTACATTATTCCAGAAGTCCTTGTGCCTGACATCTGTTCTCGGTGTGTGTGCCCAAGCCCCATGATCCCTTAGTGCCTGAAATTGCTCAGGTCTACAAAACAGCTAACGTAGAAAGGAGGAGCTGGGAGAAGGACTGAGGATAAAGGATGAAGGGAGAAGAACTGGGTGAAGAAGTGCCTCGCTACGCCTCAGGAGCACCAGACTCTCGGACCGGACCACTGAGGGCTTGGCGGACTAGAGCCTTCCGGCTCCCTCACTGCCCTCACCTCTGTGGGTCCCTAAGGCTTCTGGGATGCAGATGCCAGGTCTGTCTTTCACAGACCTTTGCTCCCTAGGGCTGCAGAGACGTAGGCAAGGCCTTCCAGCTGTCGCTGCTCCTCTGTTGACCCCACTGTCTCAAAGCCACAAGACTGTCGTGATGCAATGGAGGGTTGGCGGGCCACAACCCCAGCTGCTCTTGCACAAGACTCTGTTAATTCAGTACCAGGAGTCCTCATACGGTTCTGGTCCTACTTCCCCCACCAGTGCCTGAGGGAACCCAGAGGGAACTTCTGGAAAGACAGAGCCCATGGTGAGCCCCTTGGCCAGCTGGTGAGGAGGTGAGCAACAAGGGAGAGGCAGGTCTGGCTGGAATCTGACTCCAGCTCTCTGAGGCTTTAGACGCGTCACTTTCCGAGCCCTCCATTTTCTCATCTGCAGCCAACAACTGACACTTCCTGCCTTCTGCTCCCAGGTTTAGTTGCTCCAGAAAGGCGTTGTCCCTTCCACTGAGCCTTCACCCCAACCTAATGTAAAGAAAGTACCAGTCGGGGTTCTCCTGACAAATGGAACTGGTGGGATGAAAATGACCCGAGTGACGGCCGAGATGACAAGTATGAAGTCTGTAGAAGAGTCGGTGGACTGTTCACGCTGGCTAGACTTCTGCATCCCAGCTGTGACACAAGGCCTACTCCAGGAAGTTGATGTTTGCTCCGGAAGCCTTCAGCTGACTACTGATGGAGGCCTACCCTCCTTATCCAGAACAATCTCCTTCATTTGAAATCAGCTGTTCACAGGTGTTAGTCACAGTAACATCTAGACCAGCATTTAAACAGTGAGCCCCATGCCCAAGCTAAGGTCACATGTGACATTTGACCATCACAGAAGTATCACTCACTTTTTGTGTATGAGGAAAGTGAAACTCAGGGCCTGTCCTGACTGCTTGAGGCTGGAGGAAGGAATATAAGACAGGGACACTGGATAGGTGCTGGTAAGAATCAGGCTTAAAACACACATGCTGGCCGGGCGGTGGTGGCGCACGCCTTTAATCCCAGCACTCGGGAGGCAGAGGCAGATGGATCTCAGTGAGTTCGAGGCCAGCCTTGTCTACAAAGTGAGTTCCGGGACAGCCAGGACTGTTACACTGAAAGACCAAACACACACACACACACACACACACACTGGGTGGATGACACACACCTTTAATTCCAGCACTTGTGAGGCAGAGGCAGATGGATCTCTATGAGTTCCAGGACAGGCTTCAAAGCTACACAGAGAAACCCTGTCTGGAAAAAAGAAAAAAAGAAAGAAAAGAAAAACTGGTCTTGAAGGCAGAGGCCAACAGTCAGCCATACTTCCTTCTTGCTGGCTGTATACAAGTTACCTATCCTGGGCTCTGTCCCATATAGGGACTAATTGTGGCACCATCCTGTACAGTTGCTTCAAAGGGAACCTGAAGTTGGCAACAGCCACAGCATCTGGCCAAACACTTGAACATATTTGCTAACTGCATTTTTAGCAACTGTCCCCCAACTGTCCTCTCTGACCACACACACCCAGATCTGCTTCCCCTCCGAGTCCCTAATCTCCCCCCCCCCCCCACCCCCCGTGTGTGTGTGTGTGTGTGTGTGTGTGTGTGTGTGTGTGTGTGTGTGTGTCTTTGAGACAAGGTCTCAGATAGCCCTGACTGGCCTGAACTCACAGAGTTCTGTCAACTTCTGTCTCCACACTGCAGCCTCTGCTCACTCTCTTGGCTTCCCCTCCCTTTTGTTCCAGCCCCCCCCCCCTCAGCAGAAAGAATGCAGAATGGGCCTTTAAATGTCCATGGGATCATAGACCAAGGCCCCTCTTGTGGGTGAGAGTCACACTGCCTAGGCTAGAAAGACAAGGGGAAATAAGGGGACATGGGAAGGGAATGGAGGGGCTAGCCCCAGAGTCTGTCAAAGCCTTCAGTTCTAGCATAGGGCAGTGAGATGGCTCAGCAGGTAAGGGTGCTTGCCACCAAACCTGATGATCTGAGTTCACGCTCCAGAATCCACATGGCGGAAGGAGAGAACCAACTTCTTTCTGAAAGTCGTCCTCTCACAGCCTCCATATGTGCGCTGTGGTATGTGTATGCCTCCCCCCTAAGATAAAGAAATGTTTAAAAAAAAATTCCAGTACAACTGGCAGCGTTTGCTATGAAGGTCGCCCACCCAGAGACAAGATTCCCTTTATACAGAGATATTCAAAAGATAAGAATGCCGAGATCGCAGGGAATCATGCTAAGGTCCAGGTGGGGTGTGTCTATGGCCTTTCTCCTCTGCCAGCTGTAATCTGCTGTTTTCTAGACGTCTCACAAGAAATGCTCATTCATACTGGAAGATGGGTCCCAACACCCTTGTGAAACTCTTGTCGCCCGCTGCTTTTATCTTACCAGGTTGTTGTCCTGCCCTAGGCACCTCTAGATCCACACTATACTTTCATTTATCAAAGGAGAGGACAGTTTCTGGTGTGATGCTGTACTCCTTTGAACTCAGAACTCGGCAGAGGCAGACGGATCTTGGTGAGTTCAAGACCAGCCTAGTCTACATAGTGAGTTCTAGGCCTGCCAGGGCTACACAATGAGACCCTGTCTCAAAAAAAGAAGAAAGCCCAGTGTTGTGGCACACATCTTTAATCCCAGCATTTGGGAGGCAGAGGCAGGCAGATCTCTGTGGGTTCAAGGCTAACCTGGTCTACATTGAGAGTTCCAGGACAGCCAGAGCTATATAGAAAGACCTGTCTTGAAAAAAAAAAAAAACAAACAAGGGTGCGGGGAGAAGAGGAGGAGGAAGAGAAGGAGGAGGAGAAGTAGTAGAGTAGAAGAAGAAGTTAATAATAAAAAGAAGATGGCAAAGAAAGAAAAGCAGAGGTTTCTTAGCAACCATTTGGGAGGGACCTTTAAGAACTTCCAAGTCATGTATGTGGCTTCTACTAAGAGGGTTAGACATTACTCCTAAGAGGTCCACATCCAGCTGGGATGTCTCTTGTCTTTCCCCAAGGACTTCTTTTTCAACCAACTCTCCACTTAAAGCTATGTTAAAACAACAAAGAAAACAACATTAAACTTTCTCCCTAATCTAATTTTGCTTCACACTGGTTTGTAGGCGGAAGTTTCTGTCTTGCCTGGTCCTGCAGCTGGTCAGTCCCAAATAAACACACAGAGGCTTATATTAATTATAAAACTGTTTGACCGGTTGCTCAGGCTTATAACTAACCAGCTCTTACGCTTAAATTAACCCATAATTCTTGTCTATGCTTAATCATACGGCCTGGTACCTTTTCTCAGTCCAACATTTCCATCTTACTTCCTCTTCATCTGGCTGAGGACCCCATCCCTCCTTTCCTCTTCCCACAATTCTTCTAGTCTGGTTGCCCCACCTAGACTTCCTGCCTGGCTACTGGCCAATCATCATTTTATTAAACCAATATGAGTTAAAAATCTTTACAGTGTACAAGAGCATTATCTCACAGCACTGGCTCATCCTAAAATTCTTTTCTTCAGCAAAGTCAAGAGTCTCTCTTTAGGGAGTCGAGGTCTCTGAAAGAACTCAGGCTGCTGCAGGCAACCGCATGAAGCTGACTAACAGTGGAAATCTGGCTGCAGCTGGTTAGGACTGTCACCTTCCTTCCGTGACAAACATCCATTTTCTTCCTTTGTCTGATTGACTCAAGCTTCTCTGGTATCCTTCATGAGGCTTCCCAGACTTCACTAAACCCTTGGCTCCATTGCTCTGTCTTAGCTGGTCTCTCCTTGACATCCGGTCTCAGCTCTAACAAGAATCCACCTTCTACCTCCTCTACCCCAGCATCCTGGCTCACACCAGGTCTTTTCCTGGAGTCTGTCTCCCCAACGGCTCAGGAGGCCATCAGCTAAGGTGAGAAGAGAGATCAAAGATGGCCTGCGCCTGGACACTAAGTGGCCAATAGGACAGAGGCTCAGCCTGAGGACCTGCCTTCGGTGAAACGCCTTCACTTAAATCCCTGGTTGATGTTGTCATGAATCATGACAGGAAGCAGCTTCACAAAAGAAGCCTACAAGGGGCTAGAAAAATGACTCATTAGGTAAAGGCACTTAACTGCCAAGTCAGAGGACAAAACACACACACACACACACACACACACACACACACACACACACACACACACACACTCCGTATAGCAAGATCTTGTCTCAAGAAAACCAGCCATGGTAGTGAATGTCTTTAATCCCTGCACTTGGGAAGCAGGAGCAGAGTCAGGCAGATTTCTGTGAGTTTGAGGTCAGCCTGGTCTACATAGCAAGTTCCAGGTCAGCCAAGGCTATGTAACAAAACCTTGTATAAAAAAAAAAATTACTGCTGGGCGGTGGTGGCGAATGCCTTTAATCCCAGCACTCAGGAGGCAGAGGCAGGCGGATCTCTGTGAGTTCGAGGCCAGCCTGGTCTACCAAGTGAGTTCCAGGAAAAAAAAAAATTACTTCTTTAATTGGTGAAAACATGAATCTAGACAGCAAGTGTCACTTTCTGGATTACTTTGAGGACAGTGTGACCCCCTCTATTTCTTTCAAGGATGATTTAGAAATGGAAACAATGTTAACAAATTTGACAGTTTCTTTGGCTAACTGGCACCTCTACACCCCGAAAAATGGAATTGGTGTCATCTATTTTGACCCAGATTTGTTTGCAGTAGAGACATTGGTTTTGTAAAGTACTTTTTTTTTTTTTTTTTTTTCTGAGACAGGGTTTCTCTGTGTAGCCCTGGTTGTCCTGGAACTCACTCTGTAGACCAGGCTGCCTGCCTCTGCCTCCCGAGTGCTAGGATTAAAGTTGTGTGCCACCACTGCCCAGCTGTAAATGGTATTTTTATTAATTTACCCTGTGTTTGAATGCATGTGTGTGGAGATCAGAGGACAACTTGCAGGAGTTGGTTCTCTCCTACCATGTGGAGCTGAGAGATTGAGACTGTCAGGCTTGGCAGCAAGTGCCTTAACCCACTGAGCCATCGGGTTAGCCTGGCACTGCTTTTTAAGCAAAAAACAAACAAACAAACCAAAAAGCATGTTATGTTGGTTCTCTAAGAATAAACTAAAAACAAAACATCAAAACAATGAAGACAAAATACGACCTGAGCCAAGCAGATCTCTAGGCCATAATTTGTTGTGTGTGGCTGGAGGCATAGGTTCTGGGGATCTCTGAACCTTCTGGACATCTCCTGATCTCTAGAATGGGGTTGGAGGTGGGCTGTCCTGTGAGAACCCTAATGAAGACCTGCCTCTGGAGCATTAATAGCCCTGTTCTGTTGTGGGATATCTACCAGAGAAGACTGCTCAGACATGTGTTTAGGCCAATAGAAAGTCTTTATTAGCTGGCCCACAACTACAGTAGGTGTTTGGGATCCCAGTGTAACCCCGAGCCTTTCTCAGGGAGAGCTTTTAGGCACAAAAACCATAATCTTGGTTGACATACTTTAGTTAACAAGAACAGTTAGCTAGAAGAGGAATTACAGAAGTCAAAAAGCAAGTTTAGTCCATTTAGATATTTCCCCATAAGTATGGACTTTGATGGATTAGGCCTTTGTTTTAGTTTCCACAGGCGGTTCTCTCTCTGTGCTGAGTTTTACAGCCTGAATGGTACTTCAATCATGGCGTCAGTTATGCTAAGGTCTGGGGCCCTGTTACAGCTTCCCTCCAGCCAGAGCCCCCAACTCCACCCTCAGCATCATGAACAGAAGTTGGGGCCTACACTGCTTCCCCAGGCCCAGGTCAGCCAGCACCTGAAGTCATTCCAAAGGCAGGGACACCCCAAAGCAGGTGCCTCAATCTCTCTCCTCAGTCCCTACATCCCATCTCACACAGTGGCTCCTGAGCCCTGACACTGTAAGCCTGGAGTTCACGTTTCCAGCCCTCCAGGGCAGAGCTGGCCTGCCGGGAAGCCCTCACCTACTTGCACATGTGGGTACTAGTACAAAATGTCCCTCTGGTCCAAAGCTCCAGCAGGCAGCAGGCAGCCTGGGCTGGAAGGCTTTCTTTTCTTTTTACGTTAGCTTTGCTTTCCTGGAATTGAATCCAGGACAGTGAGCACGCTAGGCAGCACTGTCCCCTGCTACCAGGGTCTCCTTGAGGGGAAACTGAGTGGTAATCAGTAAGACTGGCTGGTGAGCTTGTCATGGAGGGGCGCTGCTGAAAACAGCTTGTGGGGCCCAGAGTAAGGAGTGGGGATTCTGGGGCAAGGGTTGACATTTTCCTTCTGCCTTGACCGTGGGCTCTGTGCAGCAGTCCCTGACCATGACAGTGACGCAAACTGGCTGAGAAAGAGTAAGGTCTCCACGTCATTGCTAGAATGAGGGCTGACCTTGCTTGAACTCCACCGGTTTGGGCACCCATGGTCAGGGTCAGAGCAGCGGATAAGAGGAGTTTGTACTGCAGCTCAAGAGGGGTGGTGGGAGGACGGAAAGGGGGGTAGGGTGGGGAGAGAGAGGGAAGGGAAGGATCCTTGGAGGAGGGAGGACTTGAGTGGAAGCAGCAGCCTAGGAGAGGATGGCTGCTGGACCAGCACAGGGTTCATTTAGGCACAAACCAAGGCAGGTTGGATCACTCCTACTCCACAAAGACAGAAGCTGAGGACATGGAGGATCTGCTCAAGAAGTTGAATGCACTAGGATTAGAATTCTTGGACTCAGCTTTGTCCTTCGAGATTTTAAACACAAACCATTGGAGTGGCATATCCCAACATGTGGCCCTAAGAGACCCAACACCCACAGCACTGGAAGGGTGGTCTATTTAAAATACAGATCCCTGGTTCAAAACATCAAGGAGTGTAGCCTAGAGACCTGCATTTTGGGCAGAACCTTGGTGGTGATTCTTTGGGTTCTGACACTGTGGCTCATTTGAAGCCTCTCTGGTCTAAGCTCCTGCTCCAGCTCCTGGCTGTTGTATACAAATGACCAAGTTTTCAGGCTGACTCACACACCACGCTCCTCTCCCACAGGCCTGGGACTCTCCACTCCTGTTTTTACCCAGCATTCTCCTAACACCACACAGACCCACCCTTCCAGCCAGCGCCTACTTCTCTTCAGGACGCCTTCCTGGTGGCAGGAGTCTCCCTCCTTCCGGTTGAAGTAATAGTTCCTCTACTTCAGATTGTTTACAACATCCTATTTCGCTTTCCTTGTGGGTGGGCCTCCTGGCCCCCTAACCTCCACCCCTTCATCGAACAGGAAATTCCCAGAGAGCTGCCATGAGTTTAAACAATAAATAAGCCTCTGCAGATATGACTTCACCCTGACACTCCTGCCGATCACAAGGGGCTGGGAAAGCTTTGCAGATGAGGAAATCAAGCCTTGGCTGCGAAGGCCAAAGCCAACTGAGATTCAGAGCTGAATTTAGAACTCAGGTTGGCTCTAATATTCAGTTTGCTCTGCTTCACCCCAACAGCTCGCAAGACAGCCAGGCAGCAGGCATTATGATCCCATTGCCCAGATAAGGGGAGGGAGGCCCAAAGCAAACACAATCACTCAGCACCAGGTCTTAGCCCTGAGCTCAAGTGCTGGCCCTTCTCTCTTCTCTCTGACTGGCAGGTGCTACCCCTTAGCAAGATGGTAGCCAGGTCACGGTAGCCAAGTAGACCAGAGCCCTCATCCTGGCATGCTCACAGTACCACTCTGGACTCAAGTGCCTCCTCTGCAGCCACAGACTCACCATGCCAGTCTTACTGGGGATTCAGAGGGAATCAGGAAGTCCCTGGGCACACCTCCACCTTATCATTCTGGACTTTGTTCTGCTTATGGATGTCCAGCTGAGAACAAAGCAACCAGAATGGTTCTTTCTCCAACTGCAGGAGGGCAGCTCTTGGCCTGGCATGGGTCCAGCCTAACCCAGTCTGGGGCAAGCTGAGAAGGGTGTGGAATAAGGAGGCCAGGTTGGCGTTCCTGAGAGACTGCCAAGCCCTACCCCTCAGGTGAGGTCTCAGGAGCCTCAAAGGAGGCAGGACTCAGCTCTGAACTCTAGGTGAAGAACCAGCCTGCCTCCATCTTAGGCTTAAAAGCCATCTTTTAGTAAAGACAAACTAGATTCATTCCTGTTTATGATTAAACTTGTTTCTCAAGGATTGGGCTGTGCCCCACCTGTAACCTTACCAATAGATGGTTCTGCTCTGCCTATTCCAGGAAATGGCAACCATATCTTTGGTTCAAAAAGTTATAACCATCTTGCAACTCTATTTGTAATCTAAGAAATAAAGCTTGCCTGAAGATCAGAGGACAGAGCCAGCCACAGAGTTAGCCACAGAGGTCAGGCAGTGGCGGCACACACCTTTAATCTTAGCACTTGGGAGACAGAGGCAGAGATATATCTGAATTTCTGTGAGTTCAAGACCACACTGGGCTACACGAGATTAATCCAGTCTAAAATAGAAACAGAGCCAGGCAGTGGTTGAAACAGGAAATGATATGGCTGGGCAGAGAAAGGAATATAAAGTGGGAAGAGACAGGAATTCACTGTCTTGCAGAGGCTGTCAGGCTGAGGAGTTGGTGAGGTAAGAGGTGGTGGCTGTGGCTTGCTCTGTTTCTCTGATCTCTCAACTTTCACCCCGATATCTGGCTCCAGGTTTTTATTATAAGACCATTTAGGATTCATGAGACACAACCCTTTGTTTCAAAAGGTTGTTATGACTATCTGTTGTTATGACCGCCTTGGGACCACCTTGCAATCACGTCCTTGCTTCAGGAGGTCATTATGACTACTTGTTAGACTTACGCTCTGCTCCTGCAACCTCACCTATTCTGTCTGCCAAATCCCCCATTTGGAAACCCCCTATCCCCGAGCTATAAAAACCTTGTCTTCCTCAAGTCCAATGCTGACCTCTCAAACCTCGATTTAAGGGGAGGCAGACCACACACACACACACACACACACACACACACACACACACACCCCACAAGCTTGCTTTAATTCATTTGGCCATGATGATCTGGGTTGGTGTGCTCCTCCCATCTTCCGGATTAACACAGGATGGAGGACTAAGCCATTCAATCGGTGTGCATCACGGCCAGAGAGGACTTTGGACAATGCTCAGTGTAGAATGAAAACAAGAGCTAGTTGAGTGTTGTGGCACATTATGTAACCCCAGCATTTGAGACAGAAGCAGGAGAATCTGGGAAAGTTTGAGGCCAGCCTAGTCCACAAAGCAAGACCCTGACTTACGAAAACAACAACAACAAAAACCAGGGTCTGGATGTAGCTCAATTAGCAGAGCTTTTGCCACAAGAACCTGGGTTCAATCCTCGGTGCTATATACTCCATGAGCATGGCGGCTCATACCTGTAATCCCAGCACAGGAGTGGGGGTGGGGAGGCGGGTGGTGGTGGTGGTGGTGGTAGACGCAGGAGTTCAAGGTCATCTTTGACTAGGTAGCAATTTTGAGGCCAACCTGGATTGACTACATGAGACCTTGTCTCAAAAACAAGAGTAGTAACTTACAGCTGTTACACCCCGAATCTGTGTGCCATGTCACCCTCATATCTGGATGGCTAGAGCTGCGGAGCTATGGGCCCTATCTAACCAGGTCCTCACAGTTCCCTCTTCTCTTCAATTCGGACCAGAATGTGCCACCCCTGGGCTCCCTTCTGCTGCTGCTGCTGCTGCTGCTGCAATCCGAGACAACTCAGCATATCCTCACCAGGGCCATCCATCCAGGAGGAAAGGCCTGTCATTGCCACAAGCAAAACTAAGCCCCTAGCTGATCAGATTTTTAAGATCGGTAACCCCTTCCTCTAAGTCCAAGAAACCCTTTTACTAGGAGGTAGGTTCCTGAGTGGTTGGTTTACGCCCAACACAGTGGGGCGCAGGGGTCTGACGCACAGGGCTGTTCGTGGAAGATGACAGAGGGCCGAAGGATCAGGTCCAAAAAGGGACTTGCCCGCCCACTGCCTTGCCCTTCTGATCCTGGAAGCGTAGGCCTAAGTCACAGCCCACCAGCTGGAGCAGAGCCCACAAGGAGAGACTTGCCAGCCTGCCCTGACGACGGCGGCGGCGGCGCGCATGCGCCCGACAGGCCGCGCCCACGGCGCATGCGCAGCGGTCCCTCTGGCTCTATATTAGGGCCAAAGCGGCTGTGTCCCTAGGCTGCTATAGTGGGCAAGGGCATTGGTCCGTCCGTTTAGCGCCCTCCTCTCGAGTGCCCATCGCTGCCCCGTCGAGAGCCCGCACAGGTAAGAGCCCGCTCGGTGATCGCGGGAGGCCGGCGCGCCCCGCCACCGCGGCCACACGCCACATCCCCCACCTCGGCTCTGCGTCCACCACCGCCGCCCTCTTCACCCCTCAGGCTGCCTCAGAGGCCCCGTTCCGTCCCCTCCTGACATTCGGCATTTGACAGGCGGCTTCAGAATCTCCTTCCCACCCTTGCCCTTCTCGAGCTTGCGACCCCGGGGAACCTCTGACTCCCCGCTGACCTCCTTCCACCAGCCCGACTCTCTGGACTGGCTAGCCCCGACCCTACCCTTCTTTCTGCCCCCTTTCCGGGTTCCAGCTGTAGGGGCATGACCTTGTCTTGGGAACTCAGGGCTGGTCCAGACTCTTCCCCCTTCCTCGGGGTGGTAGGATCCCCATGAGCCCTCCCTCCCTGGATAGGTGACAGTGACAGCTTCCCTAGCCTCGCTGTCGCCGCTGGATGTGTGAGTGTGGCCACCACTCCTTCACTGAATCCTGTGCCGTGCTGTCTGTCGTTAGTTTCGTGTCTTGAGTGAGATGTGTATCTGGGGCACCCTTGACATCACTCACCATGGGTTCCTCTACAGGAGCCAGCACCTTTGCGGACATGGAGACTGTGGTTCGACGATGCCCATTCTTATCGCGAGTTCCTCAGGCCTTTCTGCAGAAGGCAGGAAAATCTCTCCTATTCTATGCTCAAAACTGCCCCAAGATGATGGAAGTTGGAGCCAAGCCAGCCCCTCGAACCCTGTCCACTTCAGCGGTACACTGCCAGCAGATCAAAGAAACCCCTCCAGCCAATGAGAGTAAGCAGGGTTAGCAGTGAGGAGCACCTCCGTGGTGTTCGGGCCACTCTGAGGGAGGGATCAGCACTGTGTCTGGGGGGGCAGTCATCCTGTGAAACTGTCCCTCTGACTCTCGGATTAGGAGCTTTTCATGCTCCTGGATTTAAAAGTTAAACAATACAGGTTTCTGGATTGCTGGGTTCTAGTGTTTCCTCATTGTCTGGTACAAGCAGTCACTAGCAACCTTTTCCTCAATAAAGATTTGGCCTTTGACACGAAAAGTAGTGATTTTAAAATCTGTTTAGTATTTTGAGGCAGGGTCTCACTTTGTTTCATCGGCAAGCCTGGAACTCACTATGTAGCCTGTGCTGGCCACAGAGATCATGACCCTGCCTCTGCCTGCCCAGTGCTGACATCACAGACCCGAGTTACCGCTGTCAGGTTTTGTTTTTTAAAAGATTTATTCATTTTGTTTGTTTGTTTTATGTGTATGAATGTTTGACCGCACCACATGCGTGCCTGGTGCCCAAGGAGGCCAGAAGAGGGGGTCCATCTTGTCACAGATGATTGTGAGCCACCTTCTCAGTGCTGGGAATTGACCCTGAGTCCTCTGGAAGAGCAACAAGTGCTCTCAACCACCGAGCCATCTTTTTTTTTTTTTCCTTTTAAGCAAAAAAAAAGAAAAAAATATTTTTTTGTAAAATGCATATAACATAAATCATTTTAGCTTTTTATTTTTTTTCCAGATGTCCCTCCAACTCGTGGCAGCCCTCCTGCCTCAGCCTTTTAAGTGCTTGTATTATGAGCATGCACCACTACAGTGTCCGTTTTCATCATTTAAGTGTGTGACTCTGTAGTATTACATACATTCATGTTGTTCCGCCACCATCCAGTCCCAGAACTTTCTTCATCTTCCCAAACTAAATCAACTCCCTACTCCTTCCCCCAGTGCCTGGCCGCCGCCACTCTACGGTCTGTTCAGCCTCACTGCTCTAGGTGCATTATGTAAGTGAGGCATGGTGTCAATGACTGTAATGCATGGATCCGACCCAGACAGCTAAGTTTTAATGAGCAGACTGGCATGGTCTTGGTCAGGTTCTGTCAGGAGAGGGGCTTTTCAGAGCCCACCTAATCCTCAGGAGCCTTTCCCTCCCAGGCTTCCCTTGGGCGTGAACCTGTAGGAAGGAGCGCTTGTTATGTAAGTGGGCAGGACTTAGTCCTTTAGGGGAGTTCCTGTCCCGGAGTTAGTTGTCTTTTCTCACAGTGTCAGTAGTGGCCATGTTTTGAGTTAGAAGGCTCATTTTCCCTTCCGTTGCATCTAGACTTTCCATAACAGACCTGCATTACTTATAAAATTAAGTTAATTTCAAAATAACTTCTCTTGACTTCCCTTTAGAGAAAATGTTATGGAAACTGTATTGAGACACCCTATCCAAGTTGTAGAAAGAGCAGCCCTGACTCATGGGGTATTCTAAAATGATGAAGGAAGACTTTTCTAGAAGGAAGGTGATGAGCACGTTGCTCAAGGGATGGAGGAGTGTCTGTAATCTAGAGCACAGAGCCAGTCATTGTTACATCAGCAGCTTTCCTCGATGATCTTCCCCAGGAAAGTAGGTGAGCTGTATGACAGCAACCTGGGTCTTTTCCAGGCACACCAAGAGTTGGAACCCCAGGGGACAATGTGAAGGTCTACGTGATGGCCGTTTGTTTGTTTGTTTTTCAGAAGTGTTTTTAAAATGGATTGAGCTTTCTTAGGAATCTATTTAGGAAATATCAAGAGAAGGCTGGAGAGATGGCTCAGAGGTTAAGAGCACTGGCTGCTCTTCCAGAAAGTCTGAGTTCCCAGCAATCACATGGTGGCTCATGACCATCTACAATGAGATCTGGTGCCCTCTTCTGGCTTGCAGGGACACGTGCAGGCAGAACATTTGTGTACATAAATGAATAAATAAATAAATCCTTTAAAAAATACGAAGAGAAAATAACTGTGTGACTGCTTCCAGGTGCCTTAGAGAACATTACTCTCTTGAAATATGCTGAGTGTACATGAGGTAGAAATTACTGACAGTGATCCAAGTCAAGAGCTTTGGGGGCTAAGCACACACATAATCCCAGCACTTAGGAGGCTGAGGCAGGAGGATTGCCAAGTCAAGCATCCTGGGCTGCACAGCAAGACCCTGTCTTAATAAATGAAGAAAGTATGTTGGGTTGTCTGAAAGTATAAAATAGTGATATTGGATTTATAAGGAGACCGCCTGTGAGTTTGAGAGGTAACTGGGATGGGCCAACAAACCCTTCAGAGGACCTCCGTTAGGGTGAGGCAGGTGAGAACAGATATTAGCAGAGTTTAGCAAAGGTAAGCTTGAGCATGGGTTATGGACTGGAGTGAGTATAAAGTTTGAAGTGAGAAGACTCAGTGACTCGGTCTGATGCCTCATTCTTTCCATTTCCTTCCGCAGAAGAGAAAACTGCCAAAGCCACAGTCCAGCAGGCTCCTGACGAATCCCAGCAGACTCCAGATGGCACACAGCTCCCGTCTGGACACCTGTCACCCGCTACAAGCCAGGGCTCTGGGAGCAAGTGCCCTTTCCTGGCTGCACAGCTGAGCCAGACAGGCAGCAGTGTCTTCCGCAAGGCCAGCCTGGAGCTTCAGGAGGATGTGCAGGAAATGCATGCTGTGAGGAAAGGTACCAACTCTGGCCAGTGGGAAGGGAGCCTGTCATTTTGCTCCTGGGACCCCCAGTTTATGTGTGAGCTATTACTAGGCCAGCAGGAACAATGGCAACACCTTCCTCTTTTAGTAGCGAAGGGGAAGGAAGCTCCTCAAGCTAGACAGTCAGTCAGGACTGTATTGCAAAATGTGGGACTTTGCTTTCTGGTGAGGTGTAGGAGGTGACCGGCTCCCCACGTCATGCTTACTTTCTGGAAATAACTTGTAGTCTTGAACAGATGCCAGCGTTCCTTTGTCTCTTCGCTCCTTCCTCCCTTTGGTAGGATAGAAGGTAGCATTACTGGAACTACTGCAGTAAGTACTAGCCTGGGACTCCAAGCTGTGTGTCCGTCCTACTGATAGTCATGGAAAGGCAACCTTAACTTCATCTGAGCTCCCAACAGCCTCTAAAGACTTCAGCATGCTGAGCATGGCACACACCTTTAATTCCAGTACCTGGGAGGCAGAGGCAGGAGGGTCAATGTGAGTTTAAGGCCAGCCTGGTCTACATAGCCAGTTCCAGGATAGCCAGGCCTGCATAGAGAGACCCTATCTTTTTTTTTTTTTTTTTTTTTTTTTTTTGTTTGTTTTGTTTTTTGAGACAGGGTTTCTCTGTGTAGCTTTGCACCTTTCCTGGAACTCGCTCTGTAGCCCAGAACTCACAGAGATCTGCCTACCTCTGCCTCCCGAGTGCTGGGATTAAAGGCGTGTGCCACCACCACTACCACCCAGCTGAGAGACCCTACCTTAAAAAAAAAAAAAAAAAGGAAAGGAAGGAAGACAGGCTGCCTCAGCAAAAGTTACTTTCTATCCCAGAAGTATTCAGGAGGGGAGGGGAGTAGGCTGTATGGATCCAGGAGACATCCATCCAGTCAGCTGGGGAGCCTCAGGCTCTAATTCATGTCCGATAAAACTGGCTGGTAACTGAAAACACAATAGCACTGAAGCCAGGTAGTGCACTCGTGTAGCTCCAGCACTAGAGTAGAGGCAGGAGGGTCTTGAGTTCAAGGCCAGCCTGGGCTACAACAAGACTTCATCTCAAAAAGCCAAAAAGAAGCCCAGGACCAAATGCCACTATAATAAGCACACTGAAGGAAGAGACATTCTGTATACTCCATTACAACTAACTTTGGTTATGATTGGCTTTTTTTCATGAAGTAAGCAATAGGCTATTCTTTTTGTTTTTCATTTTGTTTTGAGACAGGGTCTCACTATGTAGCTCAGTCTGGCCTCAGATTTACAGAGATCTGCCCAACTCTGCTTCCTAAGTGCTGGAACTAAAGCTATGTACCAAGATGCCCAGACAATAAGCTATTAAAAAAATTGATTTTAATGTTTTGCCTACATGTATGTCTGCACCAAAACATGCCTAGTTCTCAAGGAGATCAGAAGAGGGCATCCGATCCCAGAACTGTAGTACAGACAGCTGTGAGCCACCATATGGATGCTGGGAATTGAACTCAGGTCCTCTTAGCTGATGAGCTATCTCCAGCTGTGTCTGCCCGGGGACAAAAGCTGTTTTTGACAGTATGCCTAGAGGGTGTCATGAACTGAGAGTAAAAGTCTATCTTTTATGCCTCTTGTTACTTTTGTGATAGAGGTTGCCCAAAGCTCCGTGACCCCCAATGTGATCAACATGAAAGCTGATGGAGAGGACCCGAGCCAGCTGCTGAAGAACTTCCAGGATATCATGCGAAAGCAAAGGCCAGAACGAGTGTCTCATCTTCTTCAGGATAACTTGCCGAAATGTGAGTCTCCTCGTTTGTGAGTTAAACGTGTCTCAGAGGAAATGTGAAGTTGTGTGGCGAGGTGAGGCCTGGCCCTGTGGCCCTTGCTTGAGTACTGTTGGGCATAGTGCAGTGACTGCCACTGATCATCGGCCTCTCTCTTCTATTACCCATCGCCTGCGTGCTGGACAGTGTGCCCGACACGTGACAAGTACAGTCTTGTTCACCCCTCACGGTACTAGGACTCATTCTAGTCCTGAACCTAGTGCTCTGAAATGGCCAAACTGAGATTTGAACTCAGGTCTCTCCTTCCCCAAACTCGGATATTCTTCTTAAAAGGCTGTACTGTTTTTTATTTGTTTCCATTTTAGCTGTTGCCACTTTTCAATATGATCGTTTCTTTGAGAAGAAAATTGATGAGAAAAAAAACGACCATACCTACCGAGTTTTTAAAACTGTGAACCGGAGAGCACAAATCTTCCCCATGGCAGATGATTACACGGATTCCCTCATCACCAAAAAGCAGGTGTCGGTCTGGTGCAGTAACGACTACCTGGGCATGAGTCGCCACCCGCGCGTGTGTGGGGCAGTCCTGTAAGTCCCTGTCAGCTTTCAGACACCACTAGCATTGTTGGGAAGACAGACGGTTTATACAGCTGGACGTTTTATGGGAGAATACTTAGTCACGGAAAGCAGTCCACGGTGATAGACTGCCGTTCTCTGTCCTCCGTAGAGGCAGCCCTCCTCCCTCACCTCTACAGGAGTCCTGGGATTGAGCGCAGCTCACCAGGCTTTACAGAAAATCCCCTTTGCCTGCTGACGAACCCATCTCACTGGCACAATATTCTTAGCCTTTGAATTTTTTAGAGAATATTGTGAAGACGTGGATAAGGCTATTTCGGTAGGACATGTTTAAAAGGATGAAGGTCCCATCTTTGTCCTTCAGGGGGACCATCCTGAAGAAAGAGCATTGTTCATCAAATTATCCAAGAGGCTTGCTAAAGAGAGTTCCACGTGAGGTTGAGCAATAGCATATAGTGTGTATGTGTCCTAATGTGTAACTGCTTTGCGGCCTTCTAGAGCAGGCTTTCTCTTATCATATTACTGGGCAATGATTATTCTCAGAAAAAAGAAGCCTTAGTTTAAGTTACTCTGCTCCAGTACTGGGGTTGTAAGAATGTAAGCCCCCTGGATTTTAAATGAGTTCTGGGGCTGGAGAGATGGCTCAGAGGTTGAGAGCACTGGCTGTTCCTCCAGAGGTCCTGAGTTCAATTCCCAGCAACCAACCACATGGTGGCTCGCAACCATCTGTAATGAGATCTGGTGCCCTCTTCTGGCCTGCAGGCGTACATGCAGATAGAACACTATATAAATAATAAATAAGTAAATCTTAAATGAAAGAATGAGTTCTGGAGATCCGAACCCTGGAGTTATTGGTATTTTATTTTCAACAGGGAGACCGTGAAACAGCACGGGGCTGGAGCTGGTGGAACCAGGAATATTTCTGGCACCAGCAAGTTCCATGTGGACCTGGAGCAGGAGCTGGCCGACCTCCATGGCAAAGATGCAGCACTCTTGTTTTCCTCCTGCTTTGTAGCCAACGACTCCACCCTCTTCACCCTGGCCAAGATGATGCCAGGTAAGCAAGCCCAGTGGCAGTGCCCTGGCACATTTGAGGGTTCTGCACGAGAACATTGGCTACTCAGCAGGCCCACTCCAGGTCAGCCTGGCAGCCCTGTATCAGTGCCCAGGTCGCTGACTGCGTGCTCGGGTTTCCAGCAGAACGTGATCAGTGATGACCGAAACACGGAAGGTCCCGTCCTTAAGCTCCTGACTCGAGTGTCCTTCGTATTCTAGGAAGTCCCTTTAGCACATGCTTCATTGCATTTAGTCATAGCCTCACTGAGTTTGAAGTGAGGTACCCATTTTTTTTGAGATAGTGTCTGTTTTTGGACATAATCTCACTGTATAACCTTGGCTGCTCTCAGACTCTTGGTTCTCCCCCCTCAGAATGCTGGGCTTGAGAGTATGGCATTGTGGCTTTAAGGATTGTCCTCTGTGGTTTTTGTGTTTTGTGGTTCATGGTGCTGGGATGGAGCCCAGAGTGTCAGCTCATGTGAATCTTGTGCTCAGCTGCTGAGCTCCGTCCTAGCAGCCATGGGGATCTCTGCCTCGGCATTTTCCCAGAAGAGAGGCCGTAGCTAGTTCTGTGTCAGGACAAACACTGGCTCCCCAGTGCTTTCCATAGTGAACATTTTCAAGGCATTGTCAGCAGGAAAAGGTCTGTTGTATCTGTCCAGGATGTTGCCTCTGTCACTAAGTAGCATTTTTCTCATGTCAGGCTGTGAAATTTACTCTGATTCTGGAAACCATGCCTCCATGATCCAAGGGATTCGCAACAGTCGAGTGCCAAAGTATATCTTCCGCCACAATGATGTCAATCATCTCAGAGAGCTGCTACAAAGATCTGACCCCTCAGTCCCCAAGATTGTAGCATTTGAAACTGTTCATTCAATGGACGGTAAGTCTACGCTGAGACTAATCTGAAGCCTGAGATACAGAACCAGACTTGAACTGTTTCAAGAGTATGGTGTGGGCCCTGGGGATATAGCTGCAGGTTGTCAAGCTTCTGCTTAACTGTGTATAAGGTCCTGCACTTCACTCCAGAAACAAACAAAAATATGATCTGTTTCCTTTTGGTTTTGCATTTTTCTCTGCTGGGATTCTGTAATTGGAAGACGTTATATGGATGGGGTAACTGGGTTTTCTGCTCTGGCTGTTGCTAGACTATGACCTCAAGGCAAACAAGAACTGGGGGAAGCTCATTTTCCCTCCAGTGCTAAAAATGACCCCACAGAATGTAAGGTTTGCTGCACAGTGGTGACGCACACCTTTAATCCCAGCACTTGGGAGGTGGAGACAGATGGAGCTGAATTCAAAGCCAGCCTGGTCTACAGATCAAGTTCCAGGGCAGCCAGAGCTACACAGAGAAACCCTGTCTCAAAAAACCAAAAACAGAATGTAAGTGCTTCGCTTTGGCTCTAACCACGATGACTAACGTTTTCCTTGACTCTTTAGGAGCAGTGTGCCCGCTGGAAGAGCTGTGTGATGTGGCCCATGAGTTTGGAGCAATCACGTTTGTGGATGAGGTCCACGCGGTGGGGCTGTATGGGGCTCGAGGTGGAGGGATTGGTGATCGGGATGGAGTCATGGCAAAAATGGACATCATTTCTGGGACACTCGGTATGTATGCTTTGTAAATTCGGCCCTTTTACACTGAACTTAGGATGTATAGCAAGACCAATGCCTGGCTGGTCTAACTGGCCCTGGGATAGGATAGGAAGCAGTGTGGTAACATGTAAAGCCTGGACTGTTTCTCTTTGGGTTGAATTTTGTTGTCATGGTCAGGGTCTCAGTCTATAGCCCCAGCTGGCCTCAGGGCAGCCCTCCTGTTTCTGGTTCTCGGGTGCTGGGTTTGCAGGAATGTTACCGTTCCCATCTTGCAGTGAATTTTCTCATCCTGGTGAATGCTAGCGCAGCCCTGGGGACATGGCGGGTCACAGACTCCCACAGCTAACTATGACAGAAATTACATTTCTTGCCATCTGAGCTCATTCCAGCCATACTTGTGGTTCTTACTACATGCTGTGACGAAAGCCTTCATTCTGTGCTGCTGAATTCAAAAGGAGAGAGCGCCGCCATGCTTTTCTCTGAGGTGTGGGAAATGCTCTGCTCTGTGCCTAGCACAGGGAGCGAGCGGTCCAGCTGTCCAGCCAGTCCTCTCCTCATGCTGGCACCCTGAAGCCTGGCCTGCCGTCCGGGCTGCCGAGCTCCTGGCTGTGTGACCTTGGCTTAGGAGCTGACCTTTCCATACCTGTTGTTCTTTCCCCATCGATGTGATGGAAATAGCAATAGGCTGCACATCAGGATTCCTGTAGAGAAGATAAATGAGTTGTTTATAGATCATTGCTATAGATGTTACCTTTGCTTGTGAGAATCAGTGAGAGGCTATAGAAATTTGAGAGGATTTTTTTGTGTTTTTTTTTTTTTCTTTTTTTCTTAAACATTCCGAATTTGTTAAGGGCAGTGAGAAACCCACATAGCAGTCAGTGAATGCCAAGGTAAAGCCAACACTTAGTCAAGGTCCAGCAAGCAAAACCCAGCATCCACCAGCCCTGTCACGGGAGTGAGAGCCTCCCCCAGACCTGGAGATGCCAGAGGAGAGCCACCTATTCAAGTGCCCAATCCCAGTTTGTGGTGTGGGCTTGTTGGAGGTATGGTACAGTGAGGTGGAAAGTGCTAGGTGGAGAAATTTTCCACTCTAGGAGTTTGAACCCACTTAATCCTCTTGTGGTTCAGCAAAAATGTTCACTTCGGAACATAGAGTTAAGGCTCCTGAGAACCCCTCTGGAGTCCTTAATCCTGAAATTTGAGATACAGATTATACAAGGGCGTTGGCCAGAACTGAAAAATAAGCCTGGCCCTGAGGCAGCCCTAACCGGTCTGAGTGTTTGTATTTATCCAGCAAATGCTGATTGTCAAGAGTCTCCCGTTTGCTTGAGTAGCAAGTAAGGCTCGGTACTGCAGCAGACAGATGCCTTAGCCAGGTGACTGCTGCCCAGTCAGTGCCTGGAGGCTGTGGTGCCTCGGTGTACCTACTGCTGCTGCCAACCTAACAGAGCCCCCCCTTCCAGGGAAGGCGTTCGGCTGTGTCGGAGGGTACATTGCCAGCACAAGTTTGCTGATCGACACCGTGCGCTCCTACGCTGCCGGCTTTATTTTTACCACCTCCCTGCCTCCCATGCTGCTGGCTGGAGCCCTGGAGTCTGTTCGGATCCTGAAGAGTGCCGAGGGCCGCGCCCTTCGCCGCCAGCACCAGCGCAATGTCAAGCTCATGAGACAGATGCTAATGGACGCTGGCCTCCCGGTCATCCACTGCCCCAGCCATATCATCCCCGTGCGGGTGGGTAATGGCCTGTCTGGGTTTGGACTCCACATGATGTGACAGTTCTGGTGCCAACTTCCTGAAGCTGGGCCTTGGCAGGGTGACTGCTAGGGCTGGGAGCGCAGCCGGTGGCCTCTGCCATGTCTCTGTCTTCAGCAGGCTGGAGCACAGCTTCCCTCTCCAGAGCACTGACCTTAACGGGGTAAACACAGAACGTGTGTCTGGAAAGTTTTAGAAGCCTAAGCACGGGCAGCTTTGAAGTGTGACTTACCACTTAGTGAATTTCAAAGTAGATCCTGCAAATCATAGCTACAAATCATATCTCTGTTGATGTCACTGTTAATGTAAGAAAACAGCTAGTATAACCAGAGCCGAGCAGTCCCTCCTGGGAACAGGGTTTGTTTGTGTGAAAAAAAAAAAAAAAAGCACCTCCTTGACTATGCATGGCCTGAGAGGACAGGCATGTGACATTTCAGTGTTGAGGTCCACCCTGCAGATGCCAGCTCCCTTACATTACAGGTGTGCAGGCAGGGCCGCCTGTCTCCCCTAGGCTTGCACACCGACTCCAGTCTGGCCCTGAGCCTAAGCCTCATTCCCGGACACTGTGTTCTTGACGGTCTCTGCCACACTGGCATGTCTCACTCTGACCCTGCTCTTGCTGTGATGGCACTTAGGTCGCCGATGCTGCTAAAAACACGGAAATCTGTGACGAACTGATGAGCAGGCACAACATCTACGTCCAGGCCATCAACTACCCAACGGTGCCGCGTGGGGAGGAGCTCCTGCGGATTGCCCCCACCCCGCACCACACACCGCAGATGATGAACTTCTTCCTCGGTGAGTCGGTGCAGGGCTTCAGGGGAATCTCTCACCTCACTGTAACCGCACCTCCAGTGAGCTGCGTGAAGCCTGCACAAGGCTCTGGCAGTCTTTACCCCAGTTCTTCAGCGCACATTGGTTTCTTCCCGTCCCGAGTAGCTAAGCATGACACAACTCTAAAATTAGACAGTAGCGACTCACTTGACAGTGTGCACGATCCGTTGGGACGCTCTCAGGAACACCCCCCCCCCCATGCCCTCTCTCCCATCATGTGGATGCAGGGGTGCGGCTGTTGCGGGGACTAGAGGCCTCTGACAGCACCAGTCTGCCCTGGCCTCTAGAATCCAGCTCGCATTTCTTCGCACTCTCCCCTTCCTGACATCAGGTCCTTGAACTAACTCATTCTGGTGGCTCTGGGCTGCTCCCCGCCCGCCATGTCCACTCCAAAGGTGGAGACTGAGGGGGCTTTTACCTCTAGGTTATCATTGCCTCCCAAGTCGGCGTAACTTCCAAGGACAGACTTTCTGTTCTAGATGCTCAGAGGACTTTTGTATGGTTTTGGTGCTGGGCTTGAACTCAGGGTCTTGGCGTGCTGAGCAGGCACCCCACCCCTGAGAGCCGCTTCCCCAGACTCCTGAGGTACTCAGGTTAGTGTACGGACACAGCAGCAGCTTCCTGAAGCTGGTTTGTGAAGAAAGACCCAACTCTGGTTGTGTTTTTCTGTTTTTAGTCTTAGGACTATGTCATTGAGATGAATTCACATACCATAAATTTTACCTTCTTAAAATACAGTATTAAAGGTTTTTAGATACATTCACAGTGTTGAGAAGCCTTTACCTCTGCCTCTAGAACATTTTCGTCACTCGGGGATGAAGCTACACACTCACCTGCATTTGCTTCCCTTCTACCCAGTCTCCCCACCCCTGGCTGCCCTTCCCTCTGGACACTGGGTGTAAATGGGACCATGTGAATGATACATGGTCCTTTAGGCTGACTGCCCACAGCCAGGAGCCAGTGTTTAGAGTTTTGTTCATGTTGTAGCACTAATCAGTACTGCTTAATTTATTTACTTACTTATGTCTAAGACAGAGTCTAGTTGTGTCTGCGGCCTGGGCTGGCCCAGAGCTCACAGATCTCCTCTCTCACTCTTGTGAGTGCTGGCTCTGTTCTCGTCATTGCCCTGGATTAGTCCGTGTGTGGATTTGCCTCATTCACATATGCATCAGTGCATGAACACCGGAATGCTCCCACTGTTGAAGTCTCAGGAATGGGGCTGCTGTGAGCACTGGGGTGCAGGTTTCTGTGTGGGTATTTTGAGCAGAAGGTCCCGATGGTGCTCAAGAACTGTCTTTCTCCACAGAGAAGCTGCTGGTCACGTGGAAGCAAGTAGGGCTGGAACTGAAGCCCCATTCGTCAGCAGAATGCAACTTCTGCAGGAGGCCCTTGCACTTCGAAGTGATGAGTGAAAGAGAAAAAGCCTACTTCTCAGGCATGAGCAAGATGGTGTCTGCCCAGGCCTGACTGTGACTCCAGTTACTCACCTAACCCCAGGCCATTACCATATCCAAATAGTAGCCAGAATTGTCTTTATATGTGAAATAAATTATATATTAAATCTTAATCTATAGTAAAATCATAGTCCAGAAAATAAGTTCTTGTGTTCTAGGTGTTTCTGCTGCGGACTACTAAATGGAGACATAACTGTCATCTGGCCTGTACTGTAGCTGTATAAACTGATGTCTGCAGGCCTTCTGCTCTGATCTGACCAGCACGGGCCTAAGCCTGGAGGTAGACCAGATGGCACCCCAGTAACTGTAAGCAGCGATGCCACCTGCGGCCGGTTTCCCTTGACACTTCCCGCCTCTGACCTAGAAGGGGGTCAGTGGACCCACAGCCTTGTCACAGCTCTGTCCTTCCCGCTCCCCTCAGCCACTACTCCACCTCACACTTCCCCCCGAAAGTCAAGCCTGAAGCAGGCCCATCTACGCTTACCAAGCCTGCAGCCTGCCAGCTCCCCGACCCCTGGCCGTGTCCTTTGCAGAGAATGTGGGGGGCTCTGTGCCCCCGCTCCACCCTCTGCATTTGTATTTGGGTCTTGCTGCTTCCTGCACATTCTGAAGCCCCTTGTCTTGTCCTTAGTTTCTCCCCCTCTGCTGACCCCTTATCCCACAGACCGGCAGCAGGCCTCACCTCTCTGAGCAATAGCCACGTCACCCAGGCTAGGACCCCCCCCCCCAGCTGCAGCCGTCTTTGTCCTGTTCTCTTTGCACAGCCCCTGCCACCCCCGTTCCCTGTGGGGGTTGCTTTCTGCTTGCCACATACTGCCCGTCTTGCCGACCCCAGCCACTGGCTCTGCTGCCTCTCATTAGATCCCTCGGTGGTGTCGAGTGGTTGGCCTCGGGTTTTTACAGCTTTCCCATCCAGGTCTAAGCTGTGCCATTCGCTGCTCTCGGTGGTGCTCCCCCTCAGCTGGGTGCTCCTTTGACTGTAGATGGTCCTGCTTCACTCAGTGCTCCCCCTCAGCTGGGTGCTCCTATGACTGTAGATGGTCCTGCTTCACTCAGTGCTCCCCCTCAGCTGGGTGCTCCTGTGACTGTAGATGGTCCTGCTTCACTCAGTGCTCCCCCTCAGCTGGGTGCTCCTGTGACTGTAGATGGTCCTGCTTCACTCAGTGCTCCCCCTCAGCTGGGTGCTCCTGTGACTGTAGATGGTCCTGCTTCACTCAGTGCTTCACTTCTCTTATGTAATGTCTCTTCACTCAGTGCTCCCCCTCGCAGGGTGGAGAAAGCACCCTGCCCCCGCACCCCCACAACCCCTTTGGCACAGTCTCTCATCTGGAGTCAACTATGTTCTCTTACATAACAGCAGCAAAACACATCTTAGGCCAGACCACTACTGCCCTCATCCTCCTTGGCCTCCGCCCCCAAAGCAGTCTGAGAGGTCTTATAAAAACACAGATCCAACATGCTCAGCTATGTTCATAGCAGCACTATTTGTAATAGCCAGAACCTGGAAACAACCTAGATGCCCATCAATGGAAGAATTGATGGAAAAAATGTGGTACATATACACAATGGAGTACTACTCAGCAGAGAAAAACAATGAAAGCATGAAATTTGCAGGCAAATGGATGGAACTAGAAAAAAATCATCCTGAGTGAGGTAACCCAACCCAGAAAGACAGTTATGGTATGTACTCACTCATAGGTGGATTCTAGATATAAAATGAACAATCAGACCACAACCCATAGAACCATAGAGGCTATATATATAGCATGGAGGTCCCTAGGACGACTGTGGCATATAATAAATTTCAGTTTACTCAATTATTGAAAAAAATAGCCAATGAATGGAAACACATGAACTATGAACAAGGCTGAGGGGCAGTGGATCAGGCCTCTGAATAGGTGAGACAGTGACTGGCTTGATCAGGGGAGAACTAGGCAGTGGACAATCCTGTGCTCATTGCATGAGTTGGCTGTTGAAACTGGAGCTTATGCAGGACATTTGGCTCAGTCTGGAGAAGACTGAACTCCCTGGATGAGTCTACCAGTTGATCGCAGTCCTCGAGAGACTTGTCTGGAGGAGGTGGGAATGGAGGGTAGGCTGGGGGTAAGGGGGGGGGGGGGGGAGAATAGGAACCCATGCTGATATGTAAACTGAATGTATTGTAAAATAAAATATATATATAAAATAAAAAAAAAACAAACACAGATCCAGCCGGGCG
The DNA here is from genome assembly GCF_004664715.2 of Peromyscus leucopus. NCBI lineage: Eukaryota > Metazoa > Chordata > Mammalia > Rodentia > Cricetidae > Peromyscus > Peromyscus leucopus. The sequence continues at coordinate 94,998,722 of NC_051069.1, read as the reverse complement.
GTGGTGGCGCAAGCCTTTAATCCCAGCACTTGGGAGGCAGAGGCAGGCGGATCTCTGTGAATTCGAGGCCAGCCTGGGCTACCAAGTGAGTTCCAGGAAAGGCGCAAAGCTACACAGAGAAACCCTGTCTAGGAGAAAAAAAAAAAAAAAAAAAAAAAAAAGTTCAAACCCAACCTGTCCCCAAAAAACCAACACCCTGTTCCTCTCATACAGAAGCCTCCTGACTCTTGGAATTGTAGTGAGAGTCCTAGACTCCTGTGCATGGACTGGGTTCCTGACAATCGCGCCCCACTAATCATCCCACCCTTGCTTGTTCACTCTGCTCGTAGCTGGGCTTCACGTCTGTGCCCAAGTTCTCTCCACTCTAGGTCTTTGCTCTGCTTAGACTTTCCTGCTCTGGGTCACGGTAGAGTCACTCTTGATTCAAGACAAGGCTTTCATGCCGGTTGTAGTGACACACGCCTTTGATCCCAGGACTCAGAGGCAGGGCAGGCAGATCTCTGTGAGATCAAGGCCAGCCTGGTCTACAGGGTGAGATCCAGGACAGCCAGGCATACACAGAGAAACCCTGTCTCAAATTAGAAAAAAAAAAATCGGTCTGGAGAGGTGGCTCAGCATTTAAGAGCATCAGCTGCTCTTCCAGAGGCCCTGAGTTCAATTCCCAGCAACCACATGGTGGCTCACAACCATCTCTAGTGGAATCTGATGCCATCTTCTGGCATAAATTCATACACGCAGATAGAGCACTCATATACATAAAGTAAATAAATCTTGAAAAAAATTCCTAAGGACATCTTCCCAGGCATGCTAGTCCAGGCACCCCCTCGGTTGCTAAAATTCCTTCCCTTGGAGAAATGTAAACAGCATCCAACCCTCCTCCTACAGTCCCAATGGCAAACCAAGGTGTGTGTTCAGCAGAATTCACTATGGGGAAATAATGAGTTCATCAGACTTCCTTACAGGGCAATTGTCTTAGTTAAGGTTTTTATTGCTGTGAAGAGACACCACGGCAAGTTTTTTTTGTTTTGTTTTGTTTTGGGTTTTTTTTTTTGTTTTTTTTTTTGGTTTTTCAAGACAGCGTTACTTTGTGTAGCCCTGGCTGTCCTGGAACTCGCTCTGTAGCCCAGGCTGGCCTCGAACTCACAGATCCGCCTCCCTCTGCCTCCGAGTGCTGGGGTTAAAGGCTTGCGCCGCCGCCGCCGCCGCCACCCCCCCCTCCCCAGCCACGGCAACTCTTATAAAGAAAACATTTCATTGAGGTGACTCACAGTTCCAGAGGTTCAGTCCATTATCATGACGGGAGCATGGGGGCGTGCAGGCAGGCAGACGTGGTGCTGGAGCGGAGAGTGCTCAGTCTTGACCGGAAGGCAGCAGCAGGAAGTCGACTAACAGTCACACTAGGGAAGCTTGAGTAAGAGAGACCTGAGAGCCCGCCCCCTCAGCGACGCACTTCCTCCAACAAGGCCACACCTCCTAGTAGTGCCGCTCCCTTTGGGGCCATTTTCTTTCCAAGCACCGCAGCAGTGGATGAGAGTTTATGGCCAGGAGTGTGGGTGAGAGCACAGTGGGAGGACCACACCCAGCTAGGATGACTGTTCCAGGCCTGTGAAGATGGAGCCCCCTCCCCTCATCCTTCCTCCCCTCTATCCTTCAGCCCTTCCCGAAGCCCCTAGGCCATGTGCGATTAGGGAAGAATTGCATACAGCAAGTTAGGAGGTGTCTTAATTAGGGTTTCTATTTCTGTGAAGAGACACCACGACCATGGCAACTCTTATAAAGAAAACCATTTAACTGGGGTGGCTTACGATTTCAGAGGTTTAGTCCATTATCATCATGGTAGGAAACCTGGTGGCATACAGCCACATGTGGTGCTGGAGGAGGAGCTGAGAATCCTACATCTTTTTTTTTTAAAACCTTTTTAAAAAAATTATTTACTTTTATTTCATTTGCATTGGTCTTTTGCCTGCATGTATGTCCGTGTGAGGGTGTCAGATCTTGGAGTTACAGACAGTTGTGAGCTGCCACGTAGGTGCTGGGAATTTAACCCAGGTCCTCTGGAAGAGCATCTTAACCACTGAGCCTTCTCTCCAGCCTCTGAGACTCCTACATCTCCATCCACAGGCATCAGGAAGTGAACTGAGACATGGCGTGGCTTGAGCACACATGAGACCTCAAAGTCCACCCCCACAGTGACACACTTCTTCCAACAAAGCCACACCTCCTGAGAGTGCCACTCCCTATGAGCTTATGGGGACCAATTACATTCAAACCACCACAGAAAGGGTGGCTGGATTCTTGGGTAAGGGTCCTATGAGACCCCCTACACCTTTTCGAAGAGTCAACAAGCCCAGCTGTGATGCTCTCTGGCCAGCAGGTCCAGCTGAATTCCTGCAGCTGGCAACCATTTGGCTCAGAAAACAGTCCTGTAAATAGCCTCTGGAATCTCCTCCCTCGGTGCCCTTCAACCCTGGTCTCCACACATGGTTGCTCACTCTCTCCCTGTTGTAATATTTCTTTCCCCACACCAACCCCCGAGACAGGGTTTCTCCGTATAGCCCTGGCTGTCCTGGAACTCTCTAGATGACCAGGCTGACCTAGAACTCTGAGATCCGCCTGCCTCTGTCTCCTGAGTGCTGGGATTAAAGGTGTGCGCCACCACCTGGCTGTAATATTGCTTTGAGGACAGGTGTCTTGTCTTCTCCATTCTGTCCCCTCCAAGTCCAGCACAGAGCCTAATATTCAGGAGGTGCTGAGAAAATACGCATTGATTGAATGAAAGAGGGCCCTAGTGACGTCCCGATCACGTAGACAGAACAAGTGAGCGGAGGAAAGGCCAGGCATCTGGAAATGAAAATCCTGTCTGTCTCACAGCTGTAGATGGGACAACTGCATGTTCTCACCGGGCAGGGTTATGCTGAGACCTACAGGTCACATCCCTTTGTTTGACCGCGTCGCGTGGAGCTTGGCTGCGTCATGGTCCCATCAGATAGAGGCATCGTACCCAGACAGACCACTGGGTACAAGAGAAGTCACATCGCCTCAGAACCACAATATATTTCCTTCCTGACTTCCCAGCTTTGCTGCCTCACCAGCTGCCCGAGCTACCCATTGTCCCTCACATTCACACGCCTAGAACACCCGCCACCACCTTCCCTTCAAGTGGGATTGTTTGTCTGTGGCAGGGGGAATGTCTGAATGCTTGGGAGGACCCACTCTTCCTTCAAAAGATGGAGCCAGCAGGGTGAGCAAGGTCTGCGGGTCTGTTTTCCCTTCCTGCTTCTTGAGGTTATGAAAACACGGGATGGAATAGTCTGCAAGTAGCAGATGGGACATGTGACTGTTTAAAATCGACAATTAATAGCTTTTCTAAGCCAATCTAATGTGAAACTATATGATGCCGTGAAAGTTTTGTTGGCAAGGATGTTTAGATGCTTAGGACACAAAGTGAGTTGTTTGTTAAAATCTCAGTAGACCAAGCAGGGGTAGTATAAAATACATTCTTGTGAGCATAGCACAACTTAAAATCACTCATGATGGTATTCCAGAATCCAGGTGCGAAGCTGAGACAGAGGAATGAGCTCACTGGCATTGTGATGGCATTAGAACAGTGCTTCGAAGCTGAGAGGGGGACAGGGGCTCACTGCCAGAGTTAGTTAACGGTGAGTTCAGGAAGAAAATCTGATCTAAGAGGCGACAGATTCTGAAAACAGCACCTGTTGTCACTAGCCTCTTGCACACCCCACGTATACCAAGACACATACAAGACAAAAAGGGAAAAACTAGTATGCAACTTTCTCGGTTACTTTTCCCTTCAGCTTCTGTCTTGCTGTGTTCCTCTTCCGAATAACAACGCAAAAGTTCCAGAGACTTCATACTCAATGCCACCTTCAGACCTTGTCAGTGACCTGGGCAGGGACTCCTGGCCAGGAGTGTCATTCTCTGGGAGGAAAGAGAAACGCCGGAGCCCTGTTGGTCGATGGTTCCAAGCATCAACCCAACAACAATGACAGTGAGCTTTATACTCGTCATCAACACAATAGCTCTGGCCAATCTCTTTAGAGATGACCAAACTGAAACTTCCAATAGGACGGTTGCCTGCCCAAGACAACCCAAACAGCTAGAATGCAGTCCCTGATAACCTGACCAGCATCCTAACTTTTCCTGATGTGGCTGAGCCAATAACAGTGTGGAGGAGAGGGCCGGAAGCCATCCAGAAACTCTGCTTTTAACCACAGTGCAGCAGAGTTGGTTCCACCTAACCTCACTTGGTGGAGCTCTGCCCCCTCCAGTCTCACAGACTGCTCAGAGCTTCCTGTGAGATGGATGGGCAATTGAGTGGACACACGTTCTACCTGGAACTGCCGGAGAGCAGCCTTGCTGTCCTGGGAGATAAACGGGCCAAACATTGGCCCTAGGCCGGAGGCTGCTTCCTACTTTTGCTTAGGGTTGTGGTTGAAACAATCAGCCACTCAACAGGGACTTTCCCAGGCTTTCAGGCTGCAGAGGAAAGCTCTTGTTTTGTTTTCTTTTTTCTCAGGCCGCCCAGGACAGAGCCTGCATGGGACTCGGTAGGTCAGGGACTGTCCTGTCTTTCATTTGAGTTAGATAAGAGCGGACATCATGGCGAAGGCCCTATGCTTGAGTCAGAAAGGAGTTACAGCTCAATGGTAAAGTACCAACATCTACAAGGCCTTGAATTCACACACCAGTAACACACACACACACACACACACACACACACACACACACACACGTAAAAGAGGAAGATGGCTGGTACTTCCTTCATGGCTATGCCTGGAGATGCCTGGGAGGGGAAAGGGGCAGCTGGCAAACAGGTTGCAAACTCAGCAGTTGGTCTGTGGCTAGTTCCCACACTCTCCCCCATCCCCAAGTAGGAGGCCGTGAGTGGCCGCTGGCCTGAGCCTGCCAAACCGGTTCAGTTCTCCTCCACCCCTCTAGCCCCAGCTCTGTGAGGCTGTGTGCTCTCCGCTGCTTCTCAAAGGCTGTGTTTGGTTGTGGTGCTGAAGACAGCAGTCTCAGGATCGGGTTCCTGAAGGTTCCAGGTACAACACTACCCACAAGTTCAATGGACTTGTTGAATACAGACCCTATCCACCGACACCAGCTGTATTCTGAAGTCTACACTGTACCTTAAGAATTCGAAACACAGATCTGGGAATGATGGTCTACACCTTTAATCCCAGGACTCAAGAAGTAAAGGCAGGGGATCTCTGTGAGTTCGAGGCCAGGCTGGTCCATAGAGTGAGTTCTAGGACAGCCAGGGCTATGTAGTGAGATCTTGTCTGAAAAAGACAGACAGGAAGGAAAAAAACGAAAAAAGAAAGAAAGAGAGAGAGGGAGGGAGGGAAGGAGAGAGAGAGAGAGAGAGAGAGAGAGAGAGAGAGAGAGAGAGAGAGAGAGAGAAAGGTAATGAGACAGCCCAGTGGGAAAAGGTTCCCACAATAAACAAATACATAAACAGAGTAAAAACGTTTAGGGGCCAGTTAGAAGACCCATCTGGTTAAGGCCCGTGTCTCTGTTGACACAAAAAAACAACTCTGGACTTGAAGGGGATTAGAGATAGTTTATTCTGGAGCCAAATGCCAGTGACCACGGTCTGGGAACACAGATGTAGGTTACTTCAAATTCCATGTTCCAATATGGTAACAGTTTGATGAAGTTCTTATAGTAACAGAACAGAGAAAATCACAAGTAGAAACCAGGCATTAATGGTGCACACCTTTAATCCCAGCACTTGGGAGGCAGAGGCAGGCGGATCTCTGTTGTGTATCAGGTATGGATTCAAACACCTTAAGGAAGAAATCTTTTGCCTTTCTAGTTGCAGGGGGTCAGTCTCTCAGGACTGATTCACTTGTAGCTTAGCAAAGGGCTTTTTATTATTATTATTATTCTCCAATTTACACCTTTAGCAAGTTAATTTGTATCCCAAAACCTCTTATCTAAGCTCCCCAAAGGGACAATGCCAAATGCAAATTGCCAGTTCAGGACTATGGCAGTTTCCCGGGCTTGATCTCCAACCAAGCTTTGCATAGGCTTTGCACCTTTAGACAAGATTCACATAGAAGGTACTGGAGACAAAAGGTAACAATCACAAAAGACAGATCAAAGCTAGGTGCGTTATAATACGCCCGAATCAAACCAGCTGCAGCTCCCCAGGAACGCCCAACACATCTCTGTGAGTTGGAGTCTAACCTGGTCTACAGAGTGAGTTCCAGGACAGCCAGGGCTACCCAGAGAAACCCTGTCTCAGAAAAAACAAAAAACAAAAATTCCCACAAAAACACTGCAAGCCGGGGCACCTTTCAAATACACTGGTCGAAACATTAAGTAGGTGGGTTCAAGCAGAGCAGAGGGCGGGTGAACCTCAAGTATAGACCTCAAGTTGCTATCTGATAACATTCTTAGCCTTTTGGTTGGTGGGGGGGGGGAACCCTATGTTTCTGTTAAATGAACACATTTATCTGTTCGGTTAGACAGAGAGACAGGTAAGGAGTGGGCAGTCAGAAGGCTAAGGTAAGTTATAATTTATTAGAATTGTAGCCCAAGGTAAGTTGTAATTAGTTTCTGGGCCCGCAACAGTCCAGCCTCCACACCATGACTGACGTTTTAATCAGCCTCTCAGAAGGCTCAGTGGGAGGCGCAGCTTCTTTCCTGGTTCTGACTCACATCTCCAACTGAGTTTAGTCTCTGGACCACGCAGGGTGGAAGGAGGGAACTGACTCCTTTGTCCTCTGACCTCCACACGCCAGTCACGGCCCTCGCGCACCCCTCCCCCCCATTCATACGAAATAAATGCACATTTATTTAAAATTAAAAAAAAAAAATTCTGAGCAGGGTAGCACACACCTTTAATCCCAGCACTCGGGAGGCAGAAGCAAGTGGATCTCTGTGGGTCCCAGGCCAGCCTGGTCTACATAGAGTTCCAGGTTAGCCAGGGCTATGTAGTGAGATCCTGCCTGGTTTAAAAAAAGAAAGAGCTGGGCAGTGGTGGCTCAAGCCTTTAATCACAGTGCTCATGAGGCAGAGGCAGGCAGAGCTCTGAGTTCAAGGCCAGCCTGGTCTACAAAGTGAGTTCTAGGCTAGCTGGGGCTGCACAGAGAAACCCTGTCTTGGGAAAAAAAAAAAAAGGAAGAAAGAAACATATGTACATAGTCATCTTGATGAGATGTGACTAGGCCTCAGCCTGAATGTGAGCAGGTCTGAGAGACAAGTGCATGGAAGAGGACCCCTCCCCTTTGTAGCCAGGTGGTAGCTCACCAGGTGTCTTTTGATGTCTGTACAGTGACCTGGCATGACCCTCTAGATGCAAGTGGGAAGGGGTGGATTATGAGTTCATCTTAATAGGTGTGTTCAATCTGTGGCCCAAAGACTGATGGACCCATGGACAGCTGTGAATGCAGCCCGACGCAAAACCATCCGCTGAATTTTTTTGTTAGGTTTTTTTGGTCGTGATTTGTTCAGTTTTAACTCATCACACAGATCTGAAATGTGACAATGTAGGTGACAGTGTTTGTCATGATGTCCAAAGGGTGGACACAGGCCTGGGAAGATAGCTTGTTTGCAAGCATGGTGACCTGAATTTGATCCCCCAAACTCACGTGGTAAGGCTAGGTGTGGTGAGTGCCTTTAGAATCCTGGGGCTGGGAAGCTGGAGAAGGTGGATAGTTGGAGGCTCTCTGGCTGGCCAACATGGACCAATTGGTGAGCTCTGGGTCAATGAGAGACTGTCTTAAAAACCAAACGTATAGCACTGGAAGAATGACGTGTGAGGTTGACCTCTGGCCTCCAAATGCACACGTACGAGTGTATACACACACACACACACACACACCACACATAACACACACACACACACACACCACACACACACACACACCCCACACACACACCACACACACACACACCACACACACACCACACACACACACACCACACACACACCACACACACACACACACACACACACACCACACACATACACACACACACCACATGTACACACACACACACACACACCACACACACACCACACACACACCACACACACATACACACACACACACTCAAAGGTTGAACACACCTTTGATCTTCGGTGGCTCTCAGCTCCTTGCTGCTGCTGGCACTGGTGGGACTCTAATCAAGGCTGGCCTTCTTTGTCCAGCTTAGGCATGGCCACCGGAGCGTGCAATCATCCCTCTTTTTCTACACACCTAGTAGTGAGCACTACCCTGCTTGGGAGTTTTCTCAGGACCTTGCTGAGGGCAAGACAGACAGACAGGTGCTGACACAGGCCAGCACAGAGGGCAGGGCATCCAGAGAACAGCTTTAAAAAAATAAAATAAAATGAAGAAGTCAGACCCGGTCCTGTTCTCGGGGAAGGATCAAGTCCACATTTGGTGATTATCTTCAGACCCTCCTGGAAGATAGATGCCTGCGAAGAAAATTGCCCTTCACGGCCAATCTTTGTTCTGTGGGTCCCATTTTTATCTATCTTCTCTCTCTTTACTATGCGGAGATAGGGAGAATTTTCCCATCTCTCCTCCCACCCACACCGCCTAGGAGCTCAGGGTTGGTGGTTTGGCAGCATGTATTGAGCACCTGCTGGATACTCGTGGAGTAAAGCAGGAGAAGGACAGAGCAAGGCAGGCGGAGCAACCCGGGTGGCCAGGCGTGAAGGTGCCGCTGTTCCCAGTTGTTGCTCTGGGCTACTCTGCTGTGGGTCCCCGGCAGAAGTTCCGGTTATAGAAGTGGCGGTTGTCTCTAGTCAGGGCTGTGCTCAGTTGGGCCCAGAAGCTGCCCTGCCCGTTGGGCTGCTGGGGCCAGAAGAGCACACTCTGGCGGCAGAGGCGCTGGCGCAGGCGCACGTAGCGGGAGCGGTGGGCATCGGGGCGCAGGATCACCAACACCACCACATCCTTGCGGTCCTCCAGCAGGCGCTGTTGAGCCAGCAGGAAGCTGGTGCGCAGGAGGCCACTGACCCTGTCCGTGTGGGCCAGCACAAACAGCGTCTTGCGGCTGCCATAGATGGAGGCCCAGAGATTCTCGAAGAGCGTCTGGCCCGGCAGCCAATCCCGGTCCTCCAGGCACAGGCGCAGTGCTCGGCGCCCGCGCCGCTCCTCCAGCCGCACCCGCAGCTCGTTATACACCCAGTCGGCAACCGCGCTCTGCGCCTTATCGAACACTACGAAGGCATCGTAGGGCAGGGCTTGGGCGCCGCGCCGACCCCGAGCCAGCAAAGGTATCCATGCCAGGCACAGGTGGAAACAGTACCAGACGTCCCAGCCGCAGAGATGCTGCAGTAATGGCACCGCCAGGCCCACAGCCACAGTCAACAGGGAAAGGCCAAAGCAGTCCCAGGAGAGGACCTCATCCAGGCACAGCCGCAGGTCCTGCGCGAAGATGCTCCGGCCCTGCAGCTGGCCGGGACTGCCACACCTCACCTGGTTGGGCAGGCCGGGCACCTTGGTCTGCACCTCCAGCAGGAAGTCCACGAAGGCCGCCCCACAGGCACAGTGCAGAGGGTTGCTTCTCACGTCTAGCATTGTCAGGTTCGGCACTATGGGCCCAAACCAGGAGCGATCCACTGTCTTGAGGTAGTTGTCGCTGAGGTTGACCTCTTTCAGTTCCACAGCCAGAGCAAAGAAGGCTGGGGCCACAGAGATAATACTGTTGCTACTCACATCCAGCTTCTGGAGCAGGGTGCCATTAGGCAAGGTGCCGTTGGTCAGGGCCTTTAACTGATTTCCTGCCAGGTCCAGGACTTTCAGGTTGGGCAGGAAGGTGAGACTGCTCCAGTTAAAGAAAGACAGGTAATTGTCACGGAGATTCAGAATCCTCAGGCTCTTGGGGAGGTTGTCCAGGTACTGGGGCAGGAGGATATGCAGGCGATTCTGAGACAGGTCCAGCTGGTCCAGGCGCCGCAGATCCTGGAAGAATTGGAGGTAAAGGTCCCCCTCACCCCACATGAGGCCTACAGCATTGCCACTGAAGTCCAGGGACCTCAGTGAGTTACTGCGAAGATGTGAGGACACGCGGCTGTGAATGTCATTGTGTGCCAGGCTAAGGTACTGCAGCCTGGACAGACGGGACACAAAACTAAAGTTGTGGCCGATACCCTGCATGCTGAAGGGCTGGTTGTTGTAGCTCAGGTCCAGGGCCTGCAATTGTGGGAGTTCAGTGAACGAGCGCCCGTGGTACAAGTCCAGCTTGTTATGGGAGAGGTCTAGCACCCGCAGACTGGTCAGCAGCAGGAACTGAGAGCCGTTGACAGCCTGTGCAATACTGTTGTGGCTCAGGCTTAGGCACTGGAGGTGTGAGAGGTTGACGAACATTTCCGGCTTGACTACCACCAGATTGTTCCGAGACAGATCCAAGGTAAACTTGAGGTTCCTGCACCTGACCATGAAGTTCTTAGAGCCAGGGGTGCTGAGCGGAGTTGGGGCAGGAACCCCAGACCACAGACTCTCGCGCTCCCCACCATCTGCTTCTTCAGGGGTGGCTGCTGACATTATCAGAGACTCACTGATGCGGTTCTCTGACAGGTCCACGAAATGAAGGTTTGGGAAGGTCCCGAAGATGCTGAGCTGGGCCTGGTTGATGAAGTTCATCTGAAGATGCAGAGTGTGGAGGTAGGGCAGATTGGTCAGCGGCCTGAGTGTGTTCTTGTTGAGCAGTCGGAAGAAGATGCCGTTCAAGTTCAGCTCTTGCAGGGACACCAGACTCTCGAAGGACTTTGCCAGGTGGCGCTTGGCAAATGAGATCTTCTTGCAATAATTGAAGGACAGGTCGAGCTTGCGCAGTCTTGTCAGGTTCTGAAAGGCCATAGTTTGGGTAATGCTGTCATAGAGAAAGTTCTCACTTAGGTCCAGCACTGAAAGGTTGACGAGGCCCTGGAACCAGGAGGAGTTCAGCGTGTGGAGAGAACTGTCCTTCAGCACCAGGCCTTCGAGGTGGCTCAGGTGACGGAAGGTCTCGGGGTGCAGCTGGAGGGACTCTTGTCCACATTCTGTACAGGGGTTGAAGGCATGGTCACAGCGGCGACAGTTCCCGCCCACGTCAAGTACTCGCAGGGAGGTCAGGTTGGCGAGGTCTTCGGGCGCCAGCTTGACGATGTGGTTATAGGACACCAGGAGGTACTCCAGGCTGGGGGGCAGTTGGCGGGGCACCTTCGCGAGTTTGTTATACTTGAGTGACAAGTGGGTGAGATTGCTCAGGCCCAGGAGGGCACCTGGGGCCACCTTCACGGACTCGTTGCAGGGGTTCTTGTAATAGCAGTTCCCATCCATGAAGAGAAAGCGCAGGTTGTACAGGCCGGCAAGGCTGGTGGAATCTAGTGCCAGGATGTTGGTGTGGCTCAGGCTCAGGTTCACCAGGGAGCTGGGCAGCGGGGGTACGGTGGTGATGCCGTTGTAGCTCAGATTCAGCTCCTCCAGGGTCCGCACGACCACGAAGGTGTTGCGCTCAATGGTCATGTGGCAGGGGAAGTGCATGGGGCTGAGGCCGGTGGGCGGGCAGTTCCACTTGAGGTTCAGGTGCCGCAGGCTGGACAGGTGGACGAAGTCAGAGTTATGCAGGTGGTGGATGCGGTTGGAGATCAAGGAAAGGCTGGTGATGTTGGAACGGGCAGCTGCTGCAGAGAAGCGAGGCACAGACTTCAGGAACAGCCAGTTGCAGTCTACCAGGCCACGAGGCTTCAGCTCACAGGGCAGGAAGGCAGGCAGGGTGCCCAGAGCCAGAACCTCGGCCAGCACTGCAGCTTGCACCAGGAGAGACACAGGGTGAAGGGTCCTGTGACAGAGAACCTGTGAGAGCCAGGACTGGGTGAGTGTCTAGCGTTGTCCTGCCCTCCCTCTCCTACCCTCTCTTCCTCACTGGGCCGGTTCTTCAGGGCTTCCAAATCCCCTCCAAGTGCCGCACCCTCCAGCCTCCTTCCTGGCCCGCTCAGAACGGCTCCTTGGTTTTAGGCTCAGCCACTGACTGACTCAGGGCTAGGACACAGAACCAGGATTGGGCCTGAAATCCAGACCCCAGACTTGGAGCGTTTTGCTGGGAACACACAACCCATAATAGCAGGGCCAGGACAGACTCCAGCGAGCCCACTGGGCCTCCCACACTTTCTCTTCCTCTCCTCTGGGGCCTCAGCTCTTTTCTCTGTTCCTCCAGGCCTCCCTGAAGCTGTGCTCCACTCACTTCCTGGCCTCTCCTTGGCCAAAGTGCCGGGAGCTCTCAAGGCCCCCTGAGGTGTAGCTGGCTCCTCGCTGGTACAAACTGGCTTTTGTAGCCTCCATCCGCTTCCCCAGTCTGACCTGAGAACCCTCAGCCTGCCGAGACTCAGAAGGCCCAGAGGGAGCAAGGGGCAGCAGGTCTTCCGAGTGTGCAGGTCAGCAGCCACCGGGAACTGAGGTCCCAGGCTTCAACCTCCCTTACCCACCTAGCAGGTTCATCCCTCCCTGCTCAGAGAACCACTTTGGCTCCAGTTTCCTCAGGGGTCCATGAACATCCCGAGGGCACCGAGTGGACTGTCCTCTCCACTGTGACCATGCTAACATCATCCCCCTCCCATGATCCCCACTCCCGGGGGGCGGGGGGGGGGTAAGAACTGCGGTCCTAGGTCCTACCATGTTGGGGAATGGAGTCTTCTCTAGAGGATCCGTCCGACAAGCTGGGCGGCAGAGAAGGATGTTCCACCAGGGTCCCTTAGAGGAACTGAGGAAGTGACACTTTCGCTGCAGCCTGATAGATACTTTATCCCTACCCGGGGAGGGCAGGTGGTGGTACCATGAGTCACAGGTCATTTGCATAGTCAGATGGCAGGCAGGCCTCTTCACTCCTTCCCCTTTCCATTCTCTCCCTCACCCCGCAGTCAGCCATGAGGGCCTCACATCTGTCCCCTGGGAGGTATGGGAAGGGACCACAGCCCAGAGTCCTGCCCAAGGTCAATGAGAAACCAGGGTCTGAAGCAGCCTGGCAGAGCTGCGCCGAGCGTTGACACCCACGCGGAGGGTGTCACCTCACCCTCATGCCTCAGTGTTTGCTCTGTGGGTACGCCCAGGGCAGGCCCCCCGACTCTGGGGAGCCTCCGCGAGCCAGAGGCTGGAGCCAACATCTGCCTTCACCAGCAGCCTCGACGACATCTCTTCCAGGAACAGTGGCTCCTGCTCCTGCATTCCCAGTTCCCCCAGTAGCCCATCAGACCCCAGTGGCTGGTCCAGCTGGAACTCTGGGTCATCTTGCTGTCGTGTGACACGGTTCCTGGGGAGATGTGTGCAGATGTGTACTCACTCGAGGAAGGCAACCGATGACAGGCCAAAGCTGAGGACGTCACCCGAGTCCAAGTTGGCTAGCCAGTGAGCTTTACTGGAGTTACGGGCACATGGTATGGGTGAGGACTCACTTAAAGGAGCAGACACGACTCAGAGACAGATGCACCACCAAGAGCCCACCCCAGCATGGGTTCCACAAAAGCTGGAAACCCGCAGCTTCACCCACAACTTGTGGCGGCTCAAAATGTTGGAGAGGTAATTTTCCAGGCAACTCAGTTGGTCGGAGCCTTTTCCAGGCAGCTCAGCCGCTTCTGCTTCTTGCAGGCAGCACCCCACCCCCACCCCTGCTGGTCTGAGAGGGCCTCTCAGCAGTCTTTCCTGTCAGTACAAGCTTGGGGAGCAAGGGCCTAGTACATCTGATCACTTTCAGGGACTTCCTGAAGCTTTTCAGTTTTTACATCCTGAGTTTTAAGGAGCTTCCCTGAAGGATGGGACAGTCCGCCTCCCTGCACGTCTATCTGCCTGCCTGAGCTGACGTCATCGCTAACATCACCCTGGTCCTGCTCTCTCTCATCTCCTGCAGCCTATTCACTGTAGCTGTAAGTTTCTAGGGTCCTGCCTGGCCCCTGCAGTCCAGAACAATCTCTCTCACTAAAGATCCTGCAGCCACTTGGACCCAAGTAAACACATAGAGGCTTATATTATTTACAAACTGTGTGAGCTATGGCAGGCTTCTTAACAGCTAGCTCTTATAACTTAACCCATTTCTATTTATCTGTAAGTTGCCACATGGCCGTGGCTTACTGTGGCTTACTGGTACTTTCACATCTTGCTTCTCCTGACGGTGCTGGTGTCTCCCCCAGCTCTGCCTTTCTCTTTCTGTCTCTCTCCTGGGATTTCCCACCTGCCTCTAAGCTGCCTTGCCATAGGCCAAAGCAGCTTACTTATTAACTGATGAGAATAACAAATATTCACAGTATATAGAAAGATATCCCCCAGCAATTCACATTGAGCCCCTGGAAAGGCCTTGTGTATACGTGTGTGTGTGTGTGTGTGTGTGTGTGTGTGTGTGTGTTGTGTGTGTGTATGTGTGTGTACACGTGTATGTGTTGCCTGCACCACTTGCAAGTCTAGTGTCTGAGGAGGTCAGAAGAGCATGTCAGGTCTCCTGCAACTGGTGCTACACACAGCTGTGAGCTGCCACGTGTGTGCTGGGAACTGAACCTAGGTCCTCTGGAAAAGCAACCAATGCTCTTAACCACTGAGCCATCTCTCCATCCCCTCTGTTCAAAACTTCCATTCTGGGTCCTCCTCTACCCAGATTCCTCCGTCACTGTCTGGAGCCCAGTCACTGTCCAAACAGTCGCCCAGGTCATTCCATTTCTGCCCATCTGCTGACAGCCACCTGGCTTCTTGCTGTTTGGATGTATCTGCGCACTCTCTAGCTTCGGGGCCTTTGAACATACTCTTCCCTCTGCCTGGACACTCTCTTCCCCAGATTCCCCACATGGTCCATTTTATTTTCTGCCTTTACACACGGCTCATATCATCCTCTCTTTCCATGGGGCCCACCCTGACCGTCTCGTGAACCTCTCAGCTCAGCCACACACCCATTCTTCCGGCACCACGAGGGTGAGGCAGGAGAATGAGAGTTCAAGGCCTGCCTGGGCTACATAGTGAAACCCTGACTCAAAAGAAATACAGAGCACTGTGGCCTGCTGGTTCTCTCTTTGCATAACCTTTTTCAAATGCTGCCACACCTTGCTGCCCACCCTTCACGCTCTGCTGGGTACCGTCTTACTCTGCTGTTGGAATGCTGACTTCTTGAGGGTAAGAACTTACATCTGTGACTGCGGCACTGCTCAGTATCTGCTGAGGCTGTGTCCTGCCCACAGCACTCAGCCTTGGGTGTCAGGGTATCTTGGAGTGAAGTCTGAATGAATGAATGAATGAGAGAATGAATGATGGGCCATTCTCCCGAAAGGGGCGGGGTTCTACATCAGTCTGGCTCTGCCCAGCCCCTCATCAGAGTGGATCTCATAGCAGGCAGGGTCCGCGGTGCCAATGGTCTGGCTGGCTTGGCAGCTTGCCTGTCATCGGTGCTATCTTCTTGCCTGCCTGAGAACCGACCGGTATGTGGGCCGAGTCTCCTGTGGCTCCTTGCCAGGGTCCCAGCTTTCCTATCCATAATCCTAGGGGCTTTAAGAAGGGTTCAAACGGGCCCCTGCAATGGGACAATGCCCTGATCCAGGAGAAAGGACAGTGTCTACTCAGCAGCTGCATGTTTCTCCAGCCCTCCTCTCCTGGGCCAGGAGGTGTCTACCCATTCTTCAGAGGCATAGACTGACCCCTGGCTTCTGCTGAGTATCAAACTTGGGCACTTTCCCAGAGGCCGAGTGACTCCTCATGGACCACAGAGTCAGGTGCCCACTTCCACTCACCACTCTGTATTCCTTGGGAATAGGAAAGCAGGCCTGAAGAGGGGCACAGGGATGCTGATAACATGGTCAGGGACACATAGGACTGGAGACTCCAAGATACTGGTCTCTAGAATACCCATTATAGCCTTGGTGCCACGAAAACCCAGCCAGAGCCCTCACCCAGGCTGGTAGGATCAACAGTGCCTTCTTTGGTGCCAGGTGCAGTGGCCCACACCTTTAATCCCAGCACTCAAGAGGCAGAGGCAGCTGGATCTCTGTGATTTCTGAGGCCAGCCTGGTTTGCATAGCAAAGCTCCAGGCTAGCCAGGGCTACATAGTAAGATTCTGTCTCATTCTACAGGACACAGAGAGACGTGACTCAGAGACTCTAGGCCTGTGGACTGAAGACAGATGCCCCAACTTTACAAAGGAACATTAGGTGACTGTCCAGGCTGCCAGTTGTCTCTGTCTACCCTGCAAGACTCCTGAAAGTTGCTTGCGTCCATCTTCCATTTCTCAGGTATTATTATATCCTTCTGAGGTCTTTGATGTAGTTGAAGACTAGATAGTTATAAATTTCCTTAGTTATGATAAAAGATAAGTTAGATGAGTTAGAAACCTTAGACTTACAAATATAAGATAGATAGGATATCTTCTTTAATTGCCAAATACAAATAGACTAGATATTATAAATAGGCTAGATATTATAACTGTAATTCTTGCTTGATAATTGTTTTGTTATCTGTAATTTTACTATGTGAAAGTTAAAACCTTCCTTTTTGAAAAAAAAGAAAAGGGGAAGTGCTGTGGGATGTTCTGTATGTTAAATGTGTTGCTCTGATAGTTTAATAAATAAAACACTGATTGGCCAGTAGCCAGGCAGGAAGTATAGGCGGGACAAGGAGAGAGGAGAATTCTGGGAAGTGGAAAGCTGAGGCAGAGAGACACTGCCAGCTGCCACCATGAGAAGATGTTAAGATACTGGTAAGCCAGGAACGACGTGGCAACTTACAGATAAATAGAAATGGGTTAATTTAAGATACAAGAACAGTTAGCAAGAAGCCTGCCACGGCCATACAGTTTGTAAGCAATATAAGTCTCTGTGTGTTTACTTGGTTGGGTCTGAGCGGCTGTGGGACTGGCGAGTGACAAAGATTTGTCCTGACTGTGGGCCAGGCAGGAAAACTCTAGCTACAGCTGTGTTCCATGGACTAGAGTTCTAGAATGAAGGAGAAGGGCAATGTTCCTTGGGCTGGGCTTCCATGGGCTGGGGTTCTAGCTTGAAGGAGAAGGGTGGCATTCCACTGGCTGAGGTTCTAGACTGAAGGAGAAGGGTAGTGTTGCATGGGATGGGGTTCTAGACTGAAGGAGAAGGACAGTGATCCATGGAATAGGGTTTCTAGACTGAAAGAGAAGAAAGAGCAGCATTCCACAGGCTGAGGTTCTAGACTGAAGGAGAAGGGTGGCGTTCCATGGGCTAGGGGTCTAGATTGAAGGAGAACACAGCTAAGCACTAGAATCCACACTCCTCTGCTTCTGGAAGTAGATGGAGTATGAGCAGCTGCCTCAAGCACCTGCCACCAGTCTTCCCTGTCAGGAAGGACTGCACCCTCAAGCTGTGAGCCAAAATAAACCCTTTTTTTCCTTAAAAAAAAAAAAAAGATTCTGTCTCAAAAAAAAAAAAAAAAAAAAAACAGTGCAGCCAGGCCGTGGTGGTGCTCGCCTTTAATCCCAGCACTTAGGAGGCAGAGGTAGGTGGATATCCGAGTTCAAGGCCAGCCTGGTCTACAGAGCGAGATCCAGGACATCTAGGGCTGCTACACAGAGAAACCTTGTCTTGAAAATCCAAAACCAAAAACGAACAGTGCCTTCTTAGGGATCCATCTCCTCATTCCCGCAGTCCTACATTATTGTAGGGGAAGTGCGGACAGGAAGCTGAGAGAGTGAGTGTCTGTTATAAAGCACCGGGGACTGTGGATGTAGCTTAGCTGCCACACTGCTTGCTTAGCATTCACAAGGCCTTGGATTTGATCTCCGATACCCCATAAGCCAGGCACAGTGGTGCCTGCCTCTAGAGGTTCAAGATCGGCCTCAGCTACAGAGCCCACCGGAGAGCCCACGGGAGGCCAGCCTGGGGTACATGAGACAGAACACGGGCGGTGGTGGCACATGCCTGTAATCCCAGCACTCTGGAGGCAGAGGCATGTAGAGCTCTGTGAGTTTGAGGCTAGCCTGGTCTACAGAGTGAGTTCCCGGACAGGCTCCAAAGCTACACAGAGAAACTCTGTCTCAAAAAAAAAAAAAAAAAAAAATCCACCCAACAAATGAATGAAACCGAGACAGAGGCAGGTATGGTGATGTGTGCTGGTTACGCCAGCATCAGGGAGGCTGAGGCAGGATGATGGTCTCAGTCACTGCACAACAAGGCCTTGTCTCAAAACACAACACTAAACTATTAAGTAAAGATGGAAAGATGTGACTACAGATGGAGGCACAGAGCCATGGAAGCAGAGAAGCAGGATCTGGGTCTTCAAATTCGGAGCTAAGAACACAGCCAACCCTGCCGAAGGCCGGCTGTCTGGACCATGGTGTTAGCCTTGTCTGGCCTCCAGAGCCGTACAAATAAATGTGCAAGGTTTTTCTTTTCCTTTTTTAAACAGAGTTTTGCTCAGATTGGGCTCAAACTACCTCTTTTTTAAGCCACCGGGTTTGTGGTAACTTGTCACAGCACCCA
This sequence comes from Peromyscus leucopus, assembly GCF_004664715.2. NCBI lineage: Eukaryota > Metazoa > Chordata > Mammalia > Rodentia > Cricetidae > Peromyscus > Peromyscus leucopus. The sequence continues at coordinate 94,980,285 of NC_051069.1, read as the reverse complement.
CAGGAAACAGAGACACCCAGATGTCCATAACCTCATGGAAGTGTGTGGGCCTCACGGGCAGGGCTTCTTCCCTCATTCTCAAAGTATCTCCCCTACATGTGAGGCCAGGAGCGCTCGGGTTTCACCCTGGCAGGCCAGCAAAGCCCCTTCTGAGCAGGGAAAAAGACAACCATGCACCCGATTCACAGAGTCAGGCTCAGTATTGATTTAAAAATATTTTATTCTTTAGAAAATACAGCGTTCGACCGTCCCTTCCTGTGACATCTGGCCCCTGCCAACCGTCCCCACCCTCTGTGGCCAAAGGCTTCTGGACTGAGCTGGGACCACAGCATCAGATCTGGAGGCTAGGTTCATGCCAGGCCCCCCACTCAGACCCCTTGCAAGAGCCAGGTGGGGTTCCCCAGCCACCCTGTGCACACAGATGAGAGAAAGGGACAGCCACGGGCAGGGTCACCAAGTGCTGGTCCAATGGCCCTTGAAAGTAGCAAATGTGTTCAGCCACCTGCTCTCCTGTCCCACAGGAACTGATTCTTTAGAGCCCAGGCTAGGGAGGAAGGAGGTGCAGGAACGGTAGGGCGGCAGGCCAGCAGTCCACATGCCCGGCCCTGTTTCCAGTCCAGACACCTAGCTGTCATCTCCATTCTCGCCGGGGCCCCGGATGAGGCGCTTATGGCCCCGCTTGCCGCCGGGGCCTTTGGGCTTGGCGAATGCCTGCTTGAAGGCATGCTGCTTGGGATGTACCTCATCGTAGAGGAAGTCGGCTGTCAGCTCTGCCCCATCACCAATCTCAATCTGCATGGATCAAGACAGAAGCCATCACTACGCTGAGGCCCCCACACATACCACTCTCGGTGAGTCTCATTCTTAGGTCACCACGGGATATGTAACACAGGGCCGTTACCCTGCTGGCCCGAGTCACCTCCTCCCAGTCACCCAAGACCGGAGGAAAGGAGGCTGGGCTCGTGTATGTCCTGGGCTGTCCCACATCATCGGCTCCCCACCCATCCAATACTGCAGCAGTGAATCCCACATGGACTTAGGACTCCAGGGTCCCACGCGGAGAGTGGGGTGATGGGCCCTGGGAACATCTATACCTTCTTAGCTATCTCCAGCTGGAAGTCTTGCTCTACAGAGTCGAGGAGGCGGCTCTTGCAGCTGGAGTAGAGCATGCGCTCCTTAATGCTGCACTTGTACCCCGGCATGGAGTAGATGAACACTGTGGAGGACGAGGAGGTGAGCCCACGCAGGATGGGGCACCTGCACACCTCCACCCCCACAGCAGGACCAAGCAGCGGCTTGTCATCACTGCTCCTGGCCAGCACAGAACTGAGGTCCCTGTCATTGCTACTCACCCACAGATTCAAGGGAGTCACCCTCATGGGTGTGCTTGTACAGGAAGAAGTGGTAACGGGCAGCATCTCGGGGGACCCGTGAGGGCAGCTGGGCCAGATTTGTGGGCTCCGTGTGTACCAGCTCAATGGTCTCCCGTTCCAGGTCCAGCTTCTGAGGAGGAGAAGGGGCGGTGTGAGGGCACCACTGTACCCACTAAGAAACAGGGCTGATAGTGTTAGGGGGTCCTTCTCCCTGGGGTCCCCTTCCCAAGGCTGGACCTCAGGCTGCAGGGGTTATTTATTCTAAAGAGACCTTCCAGGCCTGGCCCTAACTCCGCCTCTTTGGAGGTTCAGCTAAGGATGAAGCACCCCCCCCCCCCAGATCCCCGGTTGGGGTGGTGTGGAGGACGGTGACCTCAGCAAGACATTGTAACCGGTTCCATCCTCAGAGGCAAAAGCCCCAGGACAGTGGGAGGGAGAGCCAGCCTGTGTGGTCAGAGGAGGCAGAAGAGTTCTGCCTGGGAAAGAGGTAGTCAAGGGAGTTACAGAGGAACTGTTTACAGGGCGTCTGTTGTGGCCAGGGCTTGGGGGCAGGGAGAGGAGGGGAAAACAGTATGCTCTTTAAAAAAGAAACA